>NC_084478.1:124906194-125235702 GCF_027409185.1 Cynocephalus volans | reverse complement strand
TTTTTTTCAGTTCACTTTCTCCCTGTTTTTTTTTTTTTTTTTCCAGTTTCCTTTCTCCCTAGGTTTCAGAATTAAGTCTAGTAGAGATTGTGCCAGGAGACAACACTGAGAGAGAGACACCAAGCTTTGCTTAAAATTGCTTCTTTCCTCCCAAGTAAAACTTTGTATTTGATGAACCTGGCCTTGCATAACTTTTTCTTCTCTTAGGAGCTCACTGCCTTCATTCAAATAGGCTTAGGTTCAAACAGAGTCCCCTGCTAATAAGGACTAAGGTACAGTTTAAAATGTTGTTACTTCAAATCAATTGCAGAAGAACAATAGGGGTATTTTTTTTAAGACAAGTGTCTTTTGGTTGGAAATAACAGAAACCTACTCTAACTAGGTTAAACAAAAAGGAAGAATTTATTGGAAGAATACAGTGGAAGTCAACAGCATGAAGTATAGTTTGTCTTCAAGAGAGACTACAACCTGGTTAATTAATTGACATACCCGCAATATTTGATGTGTATTTGTGTAAGAGGAAGGTTTCAGAAAAGGAGGTTGTGGGTTTCACAGATGTCTCAAGAAATAATAACTACATTAGCAACCGGGCCTAAGAGTGGTATATGTGAAAAAAAACACTGATGATTTTAATGGCTAGTTATTCTATAGGGATCAGCACTTTAGTTTTTGTAGGGGACGTTTGCCTTTACTTTGGTTGCTCAGTGAATGAAGACAATTCTTATTTTTGTGAAAATTCCACCATTAGAGTATTATTGGGAGGCAGAGCCTGTGTCCCAGTTCAGACTGAGAAAATTCCTAAGGAACTAGAGCAAAAATATATGACCTACACTTGGCCCAGCAGACACACTTACCCTATACGGAATTTGGCATTTGTAAAAACAAGGAAGCAGGAACAGTGTAGAATTAATTATGGCAACAGCAGTAGCAATGGCAACAGCCAGTTTCTAGATGCAGCAATGGCAGTGGTGCAAATTACAATATCTAGTGTTTAGCAGTGGTGGCCTCATCAGATTAGTTTTCAGGTGTTATTCCAGCTGCATTTGCTGAATTTCTAGCCTCTCTTGGTTACTATAGTTTCTTCTGAGCCTGGTTCTCTTGACATCCTAGCTATTCCTTCAGCTACCTAACAGACTTTCAATAAATATCTTCCATGCTTACAGCAATTAGAGTTTGTCACATTCAACTAAGAACCCTATTCCTACTGGCATCAATAGAAATATCCAGCATAAGGGAGATAATACCCTGAGTTTTACTTCAGTTTTGGGCAATGTATGTTAACTGACAAAGTAGATTGAAACCAAGTTTGTGAGATTTAAATCCTGTCATGTGAAGCATGGTTGAAGAAACTGCGGATGTTTAGCCTATAGAACAGAAATCTCAGGGGACTGTAATAATTGTCTTGAAATTATCCTATGAAAAAGGGAGCAAATTTGTTAGTCTAGCAGGACAGGGCAGCACTACCCCAGGTGGATGAAGTTAAAGGAAAACACCTTTCTACACTACATGAGACAAACTTTCTAATACTTAAAACTACAATAATGGGACAAAATTACAACAATGGGATAAGCTGCCTTGAATTGAGGTACTTGACACTGGAAATAATTCAAGCAGAATCTAGAGTTCTGACTACTTTAACGGTTTAGATTCACTGACCTCTGAGGTTGCTTCTAAATATGATATTGTAGGAAAAACAGACACGTGGTGACTTCTCTGGCCAATTTCAGTTAAAAACTTAGAGACAGACCATTCTCAGTTTCTTAGGTTTTTAGAATAATAAGTAGGCATGATAATAAAGGAACAAATAGGTAATCATTGCCATCTAGAGAGGTGATAGCAACACAGAAGATTCTATGTATCTAGAATGGAGATTAAGCACAATGATATTCCAGTACAAAATTATGAATTAATTTACATCATACTTAACTATTATTTCTTTTCTTTCTTTCTTTCTTTTAGCCTTTTTCTTTTCTTTTTTTTTTTTTTTTTTTTTTAGAGGCTAGTCAAGTGAAGCAGTGGGACTGGAGAAGAATGAAATTCGTAACTGGCTGTGATGAATTAGTCGTAAACACCACTGCACTCTGACCGGCCACTTAACTATCATTTCTTATGCAAATTTCCTTTGCAGAGCACAGTAACAAATTATCTGATTTAAAGTTTAAGTTCTTTAGGGAAGGAGCTCAGTTATATTGTTTTTAGCAGATATTTTTAGTAATAAAATAATTCCTATTGCTAGGTTATATCTTTTTAAGATAAGCATAATTTATTATTTGGTTGGTAATTAGTGGATCCCTAAATGACTAAATATGTTTCCCAACAATAATTAGGTCAAGCCCTTATTTCTTCCTTTTTTCAAAAAAGACTTTTTCTTAAATTATAAATTTATTTTATTTTATTTTATTTTTTATTGTTTATGAATTTTCATGAGATACAAAGCTGATTGTCACCCCTCGTGCCCAAGATGTGAAGGCCAGATCCATACTGGCAGCCTGCACCTTACCACAAATTGTGATTGTACTCCATGTCCTACACTGATTATCCCTAACCTCCCTCCCCCTTCCCCTTTCCCACACTCAACTTCGTATCCCTAGGTATGTTCTCTCCCTCCGCAAGTCCAACACACCACTGTGGTCTTTCCTTCCTTCTTTCTCTCTTAGCTCCCACTTATGAGTGAGGATATGTGGTATTTATCCCTCTGTGCTTTGCTTATTTCACTCAACATAAGTTTCTTCAAGCTCATCCATGCTGTTGCAAATGGAAGAATTTCATTCTTTTTTATGGTAGAGTACTATTCCACGGCATAGTTATACCCCATTTTCCTTATCCAGTCATCTGTTGATGGACATTTAGGTTGGTTCCATATCTTGGCTATTGTAAATAGAGCTGTGATGAACATGGGAGTGCAGGTGTCCCTTCAACATGATTTCAACTCCTCTGGGTATATACCCAGAAGTGAGATTGCTGGATCATATGGAAGATCTGTCTGTAGTTGTTTGAGAAACCTCCATACTGTTTTCCATAGTGGTTGTCCCACCAACAGTGCAGGAGTGTTCCCTTCTCTCCACACCCTTGCCAGCATTTGTTATTCACTGTCTTTTTGATCATATCCAGTCTAACTGGGGTGAGGTGACATCCCAATGTGGTTTTACTTTGCATTTCCCTAATGACTAGTGATATTGAACATTTTTTCACGTACCTGTTGACCATTTGTATGTCTTCTTTTGAAAAATGTCTATTCAGCTCCTTTGCCCATTTTTTAATTGGGTTATTTGGGTTTTTTTTACTGTGTAATTGCTTGAGGTCCTTGTATATTATGGATATTAATCCCTTGTGTCAGATGCATAGTTAGCAAAATTTTTCTCCCACTCTGCATGTTGTTGTTTCACTCTGTTGATTGTTTCCTTTGCTGAGGTGCTGGGAAAATTGGATATCCATATGCAGAAGAATAAAACTAGATATGTACCTCTCATCATATACTAAAATCAACTCAAAATAGATTAAAAATTTAAGTGTAAAACCTGAAACTGTAAAATTACTAAGGGAAAATATAGGTGAAACCCTTCGGGCTTGGCACAGACTTTACGAACATGAGCCCGAAAGCACAAGCAACAAAAGAAAAAATAAACAAATGGGACTACATCAAACTAAAAAGCTTCTGCACAGTAAAAAACTTATAAATTTAAATTATCAATTTTATTTACATTTTTGTAGGCAATGTGGAAAACACATAAAAGTAAAGAAAGAAAAGAAAAATTACCAAATATTCAAAGATCACTGTAAACATTTTGTATATTTTCTGCCAGCCATACTTTGCGTAAAAAAAATGTTTTTATATTATTAAAACTTCCATGGTAAAAAAACTATATATATAACATATATGCACATATTATATACATAGATATAAAATTTTGTTTCTTGATTTTCTGCCTAAGATTTATAAATGTTTGGTTATATAACTAAAAAAAAAAAATCTTTAGTGCATGGTTTAAAATACCTGCTTAATATTGTTGTTACCTAATCTGAGGGATCCATCATTAATTTCATGATTATCACTACAGCCCTAGTGGTTGACGTTGTCTTGTGGATAATTTTACCCAGATTTTTAAGAACTATTTTATGAGAGATTATTCCTTACCAGATGAGGAATACTGTAGACAACCTCAATGCCACAACAAAGTGTGATAGGCAAATAACTTCAGTTTTAACATGAGCCTTACATTGTTAAATAAAATTTCAAAATACTGTATAAGATGAATTTTGGGGTTATTTGTAAAATTGCTAATTTAAAGTGATGTTTATGAAGAGTTTGCAATAACAGTGAAAATGTTTATGTTCTAATTTTCAGTGAAGAAAAGCTGAATACAAACGTATAATTTAATTATTTACAATTATGCTTAAATATTTATAGAAAAGGGGATTTAGATAGAAATACATCAAATTGTAGCAATTGTTTTGGGTTCATGGACCTAAGGATTATTACTTTTGCTTCCATTTTCTGGTATTTTCAGACTTTTCCATTTTAATTGCTTATATAATGAGAACAAATAAAATAAACATCACTAGATAATACAAATCTTTCCATGAGCTTTTTGAAGTAACCTTGTATGTAGACATTTTTATTTGGAGATCCCACAAATACCTTAAACTCCGTATATTTCAAAGAATCAGATACCTACCCCCCCCCCCAGCCTCCCATGCCCACTGCCTGTCATGATCAGGCCCCCATCCTCTTTAACCTGGACTATTCCACTAGTCTCCAAAACTTATCTCTCTGACTCTAGACTGTTCCCACTCCAGACCACCCTTTAAATTCTTTTCAAGGTTATGATATTTTTTAAATAAGTGAATATCAGCAATTTTTTATCATTCAACTTGATATATACAGAAAAGTGCACAAATCATAAGTATACAGGCAGATGAACATTCTCAAAGTGGAGCCAGCACCCAGAAAAAGAATATTACCAATATCTCAGAATTTCCTGTCATGCCTCCTCCCAGTTACTAGCACTAACTGGTCCTGTCTTCAAAGAGCACAAATTAGTTTTATCTATTTTTGTACTTTATAGAAGTGGGATCATAGAGTATGTACTCTTTTGTTCTACTTTTTGTCACTCTGCATTATGTGAGATTCATCCAGGTTGTTATACATAGTTGTAGACTGTTCATTCACATTGCTGTCTAGTTTTGTATTGTATGACCATATCTCAATTTATACATTCTCCTGTTGATAGACTTTGGGTGGTTTCTAATTTTGAGCTATTATGAGTATAATACTGCCATGAATATTTGTATAAGAGAAGTCTTTGGGGGGAATATATGTGCTAATTTTCCCCTGGATAGATAGATAGATAGGTAGATAGATAGGTACGTAGATAGATAGATAGTAGGGTCATCAGTTATACATATGTTTAGCATCAGTAGATAGTACCAAACAGTTTTCGAAAATGATTGTACCAAATTACACTCCCACCTCAAATGTGTGAAATTGCAAGTTTCTCCACATGTTCTCCAACACTTGGTATTGTGATCTTTTTTTTTTCTTTCTCTCTCTCTCTTTTTTAATCTATTCTGATGGGCATGTTGTGATATCTTTATGTGAATTAAATTTACATTTCTCTGACAAGTAATGATGTTAAGCATTTTCTTATACTTTTACTGGCCATTTGAATATTCTCTTCTGTGAAGTACCTGTTCAATTCTTTCCACATATTTTATTGTGTTTTGTCTTTTTCTTATTTCTGTGTAGGCGTTCTTTATATCTTCTGCATGTGAGTGTTCTACCTGTGGCAAATATCTTCTCTCAGGCTGTGGCTTGCCTTTTCACTCTCTTAATGCTATTATTTGATGAACAGTTCTTACCTTTGGTGAAGGTCCATTTATCAGTTCTGCATTTGCAGTGTATTAGTCTGTTTCTGTTGCTTACAACAAAATACATGGAACTGAATATTTTATTTATTTATTTATTTATTTGAACTTCTCAATATACATTGTAGTTGATTTTCATGACACTTTGAATGGGTAAAGGAACTGGGTATTTTATAAAGAAAACAAAATTTATTGCTTACAGTTTCAGAGACTGGAAATCCAAAGTCCAGGGAACACTTTTGGCAAAGGCTTCCTTTAGTGGTGACTTCAGTCATGGCAGGGTATCACATTGTGAAAAATGTGGAGCAGAGAGAGCAGAGAGAGAGAGAGAGAGAGAGAGAGAGAGAGAGACTCTCCTCTTCTTTTAAAGCCCTCAGAACCATGCCCCTGACTACCATTTTTAATCCATTCACTACTGCACGGTCTTACAATCCAATCACCTCTTCAAGGCTCTACCTTTCAATTACCATAATAGGATTTCCTGCCCTCTTAACAGTCACAGTGGGGACCAAGTTTCTAATACATAATATTTGGGGACCACAATTCAAGCTTCAGTGAGTTTTGGAGGGACATAATTCAATCCACTACATGTAGTTAGGTCTTTTTTTGTCTAGTAAGAAATTTTTGCCTATCCCTTAGTTCATAATGATACTATCCTATGTTTTCTTTTAAAAGACTTATTGTTTCACCTTTCACATTTAGAAAAACAATCTGCCTGGAATTGATTATTGTATATTACATGAGATGGGGTGAAAGTTCACTTTTATCTATGTGGATATCCAACTGAGCCAGCATCATTTATAAAGACCATCATTTCCCCACTGCACTGCCGTGAGTCTGGTACCCTATGCCACTTAGCCATCCTAACACTTCAGTATAATGTTTTAAACATACAGATCTGATATGGTCATTTTACTGTTTCAAAGTATTTGATGGTTTCCTATTGCATAACTAAAGTTAAAAACATTTAGCTAAACATGTAAGAATCCCCTCACAATGTGGTTTCAACTGAGTTTTCTTTCTTTCTTTTTTTTTTTTTTTTGTGACCGGTAAGGGGATCATAACCCTTGGCGTGGTGTCGCCCTCACCGCGCTCAGCCAGTGAGCGCACTGGCCATCCCTGTATAGGATCCGAACCCGCATCCTCGGCACTGGGAATGCCGCACTCTCCTGAGTGAGCCATGGGGTCGGCCCTCAACTGAGCTTTCTTGTTCCACGATGTACTAGGTTGAATTGTGTCTCACCAAAATTCATGCCCACTCAAAACCTCAAAATGGGACATAATTTGGGAATAAGGTCTTTGTAAATGTAATTAGTTAGGATGATGTCATATTGAATTACAGTGAGTCCTAAATCCAATTACTACTTTCTTTATCAGGAGTGCATATGAGAGACACAGCCACACAGGGAAGAATGTCATGTGATGAGGGAAGAAGTGATTGGAGTGATGAAGCTACAAGCAGCAACCACCAGAAGCTAGGAAGAGGCAAGGAAGGATTCTCCCCTAGAGCCTTTACAGGGAGCATGGCCCTGCCAACACCTTGATTTTGGATTGCTAGCCTCCAGAACTGTGAGAGAATAAATTTCTGTTGTTTTAAGTCACTGTGGGACTTTGTTACAGAACCCTAGAAAACTAATATATATATGAGAACAGCTATCATTTATTGAACACCTAGTATGTACCCAGCATTTTACATGCATTGTCTCATTTATTTCTCACAATAATCTTGTAATGTACATGTTATTAACCCCCCTTTTTTATTTTTTATTTTTTAATTTTTATTTTAATTTTTATTTTTTTAAATTTTATTTTGTCGATATACATTGTGGCTGATTATTGCTCCCCATCACCAAAACCTCCCTCCCTTCTCCCTCCCCCCTCCCCGCCAACAATGTCCTTTCTGTTTGCTTGTCGTATCAACTTCAAGTAATTGTGGTTGATTAACCCCCTTTTAAGAAAGAAAAGAAAAAAAAAAAAGAAAAAAAAATAAAAAAAATAAAATGAGTAAACCAATAATTCAAAAGTTTAAGTAACTTGCCCAAGGTTTTACCCCTTGTGAGTAGCAATACCAGCATACAAACTTAGTACTCTTTGACACCACACCCATGATCTTTCCATTGTCCTTCACAGCCTCTTCCACCACTCTCTACCACCCCAGCCATGTACCTCCTATGCTTCATCTACACAAAAGAAATACTGTTTCCCAACACATTTTCACACTATGTGCTTTTGTATAGGCTTCTAAACCTATCACAGATGTCATATTCTCTGTAAAGCCTTACCAAATCTCTTCTGACGACAGAGAGAATTTTTACCTCCTCTAGTCTCCCATTGTGCTTTATGCATCCCTCTATACCATAGCATACATCATGTTGTATAGGAATCATTATAGCTACTTTCATTATATGTATTACAATTTGTATTTCATATTAATTTTTGTTCATTTGTTAATTTTGCGTGTCCCCGATAGACTGAAACTCCTAAACGTCAAGAATTATGTTTCTTTTATTAACCTAGTAGTTTGATGATAATAATAGTAACCAGCATCTAGTACTCTGATAACAATAATAATATTACTAGCTAGCACTTATTAAGAATATACTGTGTGTAAACAACCTTATGAAATGGGTATTATTTTTATTCCCATTTTACATACGAGGAAACTGAGACACAGAAAGGTTAAGTAACTTCCTTGGAGTCATAAAGCTAATGAGTGGCAATATTAGGATTTTAACTCAGAATGCATGTATTAGTGAGTGAAAGAATGACAAATGAATGAATCTATCCCCCCAACCCCTACTAAGCTGTGAGTTCCTCAGTGGTGGGGAATTAGGTTTTATTCATCTCTATATCACCAGTTTTTCCAATATGGTATTTGGCACATAGTCTACATTCCAATGTTTGATAAACAGATGAATAAACAGTGTTTGGAACACTAATGTACATGTGGTCAGTTAGTTTTGTTATATGAACGTACACTACACCTCTATCTTTGGATGGTTGAAATATGTTATAGGATTATGAAAGAAACCATGTTATACAGGGCATTGAATGAGGCAAATCTACTTTCCTCCTCTTTCTCCACCCACTTTAATAGGTACAGGTTTTTTGTAGATGTTCTTTATAAAGTTGAGGAAGTTGCCCTTTATTACTACTTTGTTGAGTTTGTCATAAATCGTTGTTGAATTTTGTCAAATGCTTTTTCTGCATCTACTGATATAATCATGTGATTTTTCTTCTTTAGCCTGTTGGTGTGGTGGATTACATTAATTGGTTTTGAATCACCCACTTTACCAGAACACAATTCAGTCAATCATCTTGTTTTCTTAGAATTATTTCTACAGAACTTAGTTGCTAAATTTTCTACAAGAAAAAATATGGATTATGATCTTGTAGAAACTATATTTGTATATATATTTCAAACATAAAGTTTCTAAGGGAACTTTCATTTAAAGGCTAATATTTTTAATAAGATTATTAGTTATAGTTAGATTTTTTTAAAAACATTTTCTCTTAAGTATTCTTTTTTGCTGCTTATTAGGCAGCCAAACAAATTTCCATATATTTGGCAGTATGAATATACAATCATATAAAATGAGGATTACATATCTTTTAAAGAGAGTAATATAATTTTTACAGTAAACTATTTGAACTTTTATTAAATCTTATGTTCACATTTCTCAAACCTGCATAGTAGGTATTTTCCTAGAAAGTAAATCATCTATTATTTCCTGCTACGTTGCAATTCCAAGTTATAAGCATGGCTAATGGTAGATAGCAAATTGAGTAGAAATAAGTGGGGCAAATATTTAATGCTTCGATTTAATGCTCCTAGATTTTTTCCTGTTTCAGTTGCTTACTTATTTTTTGGCGGCTGGCTGGTACGCAGATCCAAACCCTGGACTTTGGTGTTATAACACTGTGCTCTAACCAACTGAGCTAACCGACCAGCTCCAGTTTCTTACTTCTGACATCCCACTGAAGGCATCTGTGGTGTGGGAATTTAAACTCAATTGAATAAGATATCAAAACATCATGTTGTATACCATAAATATACACAATATTTAGTTGTAAATTGAAAAAATAAATAAACAAAAATGCAAAAAAAAAAACCCAACAAGAGAAATGAAATAATTTATGCAAAGATGTTGTAAATATATACAAGTAGAAGTTAGAAAGAAGCAGAACTCTATCTTGTGACTGTGCTAATTTTCTCACACAATTGAATTGCATATGATGTATACTGAAATTTGTGAAGGAAATTTCAGGGGAGTTTTAACTAAATTCTACTTGACATTTTTAAGCATCAGTTGCACTTTTGAAGTTGCCTTTGAGAAATGTTGGGTATCATAATACTGAACTCAAAATACTAAGCTTGGCAAGAATATCTTTGAGGCTAAATACAAAACAAGAGGACTCAATCATTCATTCAACAAACATGTATTAACTACCTGCTAAGCCCTTGTACTTTACAAGGTTCTATAGTGCAGAGACAACTGAAACACAGTAGGGAGAGAGGCAAGTACAAAATTATAAAAATGACAGTGAAGTATAAAAAGTGATAATAATAGACTAATGAACAATGTGCTGCAGAATCACAGAGGATAGAATAAAAATTCTCTCTTATGGCATAAAGGTGTTAAGAAGAAATTACAAACATATATGGACCTAACAACAGAACCCCAAAATACATGAAACAAAAACTGAATTGAAGTGAGAAACAGAAAATTCAAAAATGATAGTTGGAGACATCAATATTACACTTCCAATGATGGATATAATGTACTGTTTCAATGGGTGAGTCATATGGTATGTGAATTATATACCAACATATCTGTTTTTTCTTAAAAGGTGCTTCGGTTATGGAAGAATTCATAGGACAAATGTGCATCTAAAAATAATTCAGCTTTTCCAATTGTGTAAAGGAACATTTTTATGCAAATTTTTAAAATTATAAAAGTGATACATTTATACATGGGAAAAGTGTATTTTACATGATTTTTTAAAACCACCACTTCCACCACTCAGTGATACCTATTTTTTAACACTTGTTAACATTTAATATTCCTGTGTTTTTTGATATGTATATTATGTTTTTGCTTTACTGTAGATAATATTTCTTAAATAAAATTAAATATATAGTTTATATCCTTTCTAAATCTAAACTTCTTGATAATTTCCTATATCATTAATTATTCTTATAAAGTTGAATATCATTCCTTTGCATGAATGTATCAGTTTATTTAGCCACTCCCTTTTTATTGGTCATTTAGGTTTATTCCAGTTTTATGCTACATGAGAAATAATACAGTGATGAACATAGGCATGCAACAAATTTTGTGCACTTCTTTATTTCATTAGGATAAATTCAAAAAATTGGGACAACTTGGTCAAAGGGTATTCAATATTTGTAAGGACTTTCAGAATCCTATCCACATATACTTGAGACTATTAATTTTAAAACAATTTTTTGTCAACATGACAGACAAAGCTGAAATCATATTTGTGTTCAAATTTTCTTTAGGTCGTAAGATCCTCATTCTAGAGGGTTTTGCACCTACACCAGGGTGTTGGGGGATAGGAACGCTGCACAGAGAAGACTTTGAACAGATGGGTCTTGCTGGGTTTTCCCCCAGTCTATTGCCATTAGATCATACCCTTTTGTCCAGTCACATTTCTACAAGGCTGTCCATTCTTCATTGAACCTAACAATAAAATTTGACAGTTTTCCCTGGGTCTTTGGGTTTTCATTTCTGAAGTCACATAAACCTTTGATTGAGTAAATTTGTTGTGCTTTTCTCTTGTTAACTTGTCTTGTTGTAGGAGTGTGGGCCATAACCCTTCCGATGGATGAGAAAAGGTATCACACCTTTCTGCTCCTACACTAGCACATACATAAATAAATACAATAACTGTCATTTCCCTACTAATTCCAACTTAATAATTTCATTTATTCTTAAGGAATTTTTACAACATATGCCTAATTTTCCACATGAATGTTTTCCATGGTTGAAAATTTTAAACAGGATTACAAAAATAAAGATTCTTGTCACAGATAAATACATAAGGCATTAAGATGTTATTGAAGAAAATAGTTGTAAATATTAATGCATAAATACAAATTTACAAAATGACATCATTGTATATTAGTTATAACATTGAGGTGTAACACATTTAAAACCGGTACTATTTCTGAAATATAATTTTCTTGTTCTAAATGTGTAATGCCATTTTTTGCCTTGCTAAGATAAATTTTTTTTTTTATTTATTTATTTATATTATTTTTTTATTTTTTTTTAATTTTATTTATTTTATTTTTTATTTTTTTAATTTTATTTTGTCGATATACATTGTAGCTGATTATTGCTCCCCATCACCAAAACCTCCCTCCCTTCTCCCTCCCCCCCTCCCCCCAACAATGTCCTTTCTGTTTGCTTGTTGTATCAACTTCAAATAATTGTGGTTGTTATATCTTCTTCCCCCCCCCCCGGTTTGTGTGTGTGTGTGTGTATGTGTGTGTGTGAATTTATATATTAATTTTTAGCTCCCTCCAATAAGTGAGAACATGTGGTATTTCTCTTTCTGTGCCTGACTTGTTTCACTTAATATAATTCTCTCAAGGTCCATCCATGTTGTTGCAAATGGCAGTATTTCATTCGTTTTTATAGCTGAGTAGTATTCCATTGTGTAGATGTACCACATTTTCCGTATCCACTCATCTGATGATGGGCATTTGGGCTGGTTCCAACTCTTGGCTATTGTAAAGAGTGCTGCGATGAACATTGGGGAACAGGTATACCTTCGACTTGATGATTTCCATTCCTCTGGGTATATTCCCAGCAGTGGGATGGCTGGGTCGTATGGTAGATCTATTTGCAATTGTTTAAGGAACCTCCATACCATTTTCCATAGAGGCTGCACCATTTTGCAGTCCCACCAACAATGTATGAGAGTTCCTTTTTCTCCGCAGCCTCGCCAGCATTTATCGTTCATAGTCTTTTGGATTTTAGCCATCCTAACTGGGGTTAGATGGTATCTCAATGTGGTTTTGATTTGCATTTCGCGGATGCTGAGTGATGTTGAGCATTTTTTCATATGTCTGTTGGCCATTTGGATATCTTCCTTAGAGAAATGCCTACTTAGCTCTTTTGCCCATTTTTTAATTGGGTTGCTTGTTTTCTTCTTGTAAAGTTGTTTGAGTTCCTTATATATTCTGGATATTAATCCTTTGTCAGATGTATGTTTTGCAAATATTTTCTCCCACTCTGTTGGTTGTCTTTTAACTCTTTTAATTGTTTCTTTTGCTGTGCAGAAGCTTTTTAGTTTGATATAATCCCATTTGTTTATTTTTCCTTTGGTTGCCCGTGCTTTTGGGGTTGTATTCATGAAGTCTGTGCCCAGTCCTATTTCCTGAAGTGTTTCTCCTATGTTTTCTTTAAGAAGTTTTATTGTCTCAGGGTGTATATTTAAATCCTTAATCCATTTTGAGTTGATTTTAGTATACGGTGAGAGGTATGGATCTAGTTTCATTCTCCTGCATATCGATATCCAGTTATCCCAGCACCACTTGCTGAAGAGGCAGTCCCTTCCCCAGTGAATAGGCTTGGTGCCTTTGTCAAAGATCAGATGGCAGTAAGTGTGTGGGTTGATTTCTGGATTCTCTATTCTATTCCATTGGTCAGTGTGTCTGTTTTTATGCCAGTACCATACTGTTTTGGTTATTATAGCTTTGTAGTATAGCTTAAAGTCAGGTAGTGTTATGCCTCCAGCTTTATTTTTTTTGCTGAGCATTGCTTTGGCTATTCGTGGTCTTTTATTTTTCCATATAAATGTCTGGATAGTTTTTTCCATTTCTGAGAAAAATGTCTTTGGAATTTTGATGGGGATTGCATTGAATTTGTATATCACTTTGGGTAGTATGGACATTTTCACTATGTTGATTCTTCCAATCCAAGAGCATGGAATATCTTTCCATCTTCTTGTATCCTCTCTAATTTCTCTCAGCAGTGGTTTGTAGTTCTCATTATAGAGATTTTTCACCTCCTTGGTTAACTCAATTCCTAAGTATTTTATTTTTTTGGTGGCTATTGTAAATGGGCAGGCTTTCTTGATTTCTTGTTCTGCATGTTCACTATTGGAGAAAAGAAATGCTACTGATTTTTGTGTGTTGATTTTGTATCCTGCTACTGTGCTGAAATCATTTATCAATTCCAACAGTTTTTTTGTAGAGGTTTTAGGCTGTTCGATATATAGGATCATGTCATCTGCAAACAGGGACAGTTTGACTTCATCTTTTCCAATCTGGATGCCCTTTATTTCCTTCTCTTCTCTGATTGCTCTGGCTAGTACTTCCAACACTATGTTGAATAGGAGTGGTGAGAGTGGGCATCCTTGTCTAGTGCCTGTTCTTAAAGGAAAAGCTTTCAGCTTTTCCCCATTCAGGATGATATTGGCAGTGGGTTTGTCATATATGGCTTTAATTATGTTGAGATACTTTCCCTCTATACCTAACTTATAGAGGGTCTTTGTCATGAATGAGTGCTGAACTTTATCAAATGCTTTTTCAGCATCTATAGAGATGATCATATGGTCCTTCTGTTTGAGTTTATTAATATGGTGTATCACATTTATTCATTTGCGTATGTTGAACCAACCTTGCATCCCTGGGATGAATTCCACTTGATCGTGATGAATAATTTTTCGTATGTGTTGCTGTATTCTGTTTGCTAGTATTTTAGTGAGGATTTTTGCATCTATATTCATCAAGGATATCGGCCTGTAGTTTTCTTTTTTGGTTATATCTTTACCTGGTTTTGGTATCAGGATGATGTTTGCTTCATAGAATGAGTTTGGGAGATTTGCATCCGTTTCAATCTTTTGGAATAGTTTGTAAAGAATCGGTGTCAATTCCTCTTTGAATGTTTGGTAAAATTCTGCTGTGAATCCATCTGGTCCTGGGCTTTTCTTTGTTGGGAGCCTTCTGATAACAGCTTCAATCTCCTTTATTGTTATTGGTCTGTTCAAATTTTCTACGTCTTCACGGTTCAGTTTTGGGAGCTTGTGTGTGTCCAGAAATTTATCCACTTCCTCCAGATTTTCAAATTTGTTGGCGTATAGTTGTTTATAGTAGTCTCGAATGATTCCTTGTATTTCAGATGAATCAGTTGTAATATCGCCTTTTTCATTTCTAATTTTGGTTATTTGAGTCTTCTCTCTTCTTTTTTTTGTTAGCCATGCTAATGGTTTGTCAATTTTATTTATCTTTTCAAAAAACCAACTTTTTGATTCGTTGATCTTTTGAATTGTTTTTTGGTTTTCAATTTCATTCAGTTCTGCTCTGATCTTAATGATTTCTTTCCGTCTGCTAACTTTAGGATTGGATTGTTCTTGTTTTTCTAGTTCTTGAAGGTGAAGTGTTAGGTTGTTCACTTGCCATCTTTCCATTCTTCTGAAGTGAGCATTTAATGCAATAAATTTTCCCCTCAATACTGCTTTTGCAGTATCCCACAGGTTTTGGTATGATGTATCATTGTTTTCATTAGTTTCAATAAACTTTTTGATTTCCTGCTTGATTTCTTCTTGGACCCATATGTCATTAAGTAGAATGCTGTTTAATTTCCATGTGTTTGTATAGTTTCCAGAGTTTCGTTTGTTATTAATTTCTAGTTTTAATCCATTGTGGTCTGAGAAGATACATGGGATAATTGCAATTTTTTTGAATTTATTGAGACTTGATTTGTGACCTAATATGTGATCTATCCTGGAGAATGATCCATGTGCTGATGAGAAGAATGAATATTCTGAGGTTGTTGGGTGGAATGTTCTGTAGATATCTGCCAATTCCAATTGGTCTAGAGTCTTGTTTAGATCTTGTGTTTCTCTACTGATTCTTTGCCTAGATGATCTGTCTAATATTGACAGTGGAGTGTTCAGGTCCCCTGCTATTATGGTATTAGTGTCTATTTCCTTCTTTAGGTCTAATAGAGTTTGTTTTATAAATCTGGCTGCTCCAACATTGGGTGCGTACATATTTATGATTGTTATGTCTTCTTGATGGATCAGTCCTTTTATCATTAAGTAGTGTCCCTCATTGTCTCTTTTTATGGTTTTTAGTTTAAAGTCTATTTTGTCAGATATAAGAATAGCCACTCCAGCTCGTTTTTCTTTTCTGTTTGCATGGTAAATCTTTTTCCATCCTTTCACTCTTAGTCTGTGTGAATCTTTATGGGTGAGGTGGGTCTCTTGTAGGCAGCATATAGTTGGGTCCTGCTTTTTGATCCAGTCAGCCAGTCTGTGTCTTTTAATTGGGGAATTTAAGCCTTTAACATTAAGAGTTGTTATTGAAAGGTGTTGATTTATTCCTGGCATTTTATTGGTTGTTTGGTTGTCTTAGGTGTCTTTTGTTCCTTGCTTTCTGATTTACTGTTTGGTTTCTTTGTTTGTTGGTTCCTTAGGTTGTAGATAGTGTTTTTGTTAGCTTGTTTTCTCTTCATGAATGCCATTTTTATTGTACTATCGGGTTTAGATTTTTCTTAGGTTTTTATGGCAGTGGTAGTTATTTTTCAGGAACCAAACCCAGTACTCCCTTGAGGATTTCTTGTAAGGGTGGTCTTGTGGTAGTGAACTCCCGCAGTTTTTGTTTGTCTGAGAAATATACTATTTGCCCCTCATTTCGGAAGGATAGCCTTGCAGGGTAGAGTATTCTTGGCTGGCAATCTTTGTCTTTTAGTATTTTGAAAATATCATCCCATTCCTTTCTAGCTTTTAGGGTTTGTGATGAAAAGTCTGATGTTAACCTGATTGGGGCTCCCTTATAGGTGATTTGATGCTTCTCTCTTGCAGCTTTTAAGATTCTCTCTTTGTCTCTGAGTTTTGCCAATTTGACTATGACATGTCTTGGAGAAGGCCTTTTTGGGTTGAATACGTTTGGAGATCGTTGAGCTTCCTGGATCTGAAGATCTGTGATTTTTCCTATACCTGGGAAGTTTTCTGCCACTATTTTGTTGAATATGTTTTCAATGGAATCTCCATTTTCCTCCCCTTCTGGAATACCCATGACTCGGATATTTGAGCGCTTGAGGTTGTCTGATATCTCTCTCAGATTTTCTTCCATGTCCTTGATTCTTTTTTCTTTCTTTTTGTCTGCTTGTGTTATTTCAAACAGCCCATCTTCAAGTTCAGAGGTTCTCTCTTCAACTTCGACAAGCCTGCTGGTTAAACTCTCCGTTGTGTTTTTTATTTCGCTGAATAACTTCTTCAGTTCAGCAAGTTCTGCTACATTTTTTTTCAGGACATTGATTTCCTTGTATATTTCCTCTTTCAGATCCTGTATACTTTTCCTCATTTCATCATGATGTCTAGCTGAGTTTTCTTGTATCTCATTCAGTTTCCTTAGAATTATCACTCGAGGCGGCAGCGCCGAGAACACGGAAGGCAACAAACCAGAGACAGAGCGAGCGCCCGACCTGGCACAGCACTGTGAGTGATCCCTGGCACAGCTCTGTTTGGGGGGTGGATGCCCACGCGGCTCCCCGCCTGCACCACCAGGCCACTCACTGCCCCGGTGCTGCCTCCATTTTCCCAGGTGCGGGCAGCTCCGCCCTGCTCGGCCATCACTGAGCCCATTTGCTTGGCCTGGCGCGGGGCTTTCTGGACCCTGCGGGCCGGCCTCCTCTCCCACTCCCTCCGCGGTTCTCTGGCGGGGCTGGGGGTGTTGGGCGTCCCGACCAGTGTTGGGAGGGCTAGGAAGTATGGGCGGGCCGACTGTCACTCCACCACACCCTGGACTCCGCCCCGGTAAACTTCCTGTTACTGGGAGGCAGATACCATCTCTGCGACCACCAGTTTGGAAAAAAAGCCTAACGAATTTCTGGTGGGGAATAGTGTGGTAGGAGAGTTCCCAGGTCTGCTTGAACCTGCCGGAGAGCAGGCTGCAGGCGGCACTAGACTAGGTTTATACCGGGGGGATACAAAGGTGAACAAGACCCGAGAAAGATCTACACAGTGCTACAAAGGCACCCAGAGAGACCGGTCGTCTGTGCCTAGCAGAAACCTGGTAGACTTCCTGGGCGAGGTGGTGCTGAGCAGGGTCTTGAAGGCCCAGCTGATAGACGAGGGGTGCAGAAGACACACCCCAGCCCAGCACAGTGTGCACAGAGGGGGGAGACGTGCGGCCAGGGAGGCGGAGACTCGACAGAAACCACACACCCGGTGGGGTCGCCACTGCACGATCTAACAGCCTGGGCCAGAGCACACGGAACGGGGAGAAGTCCTGTACAGAAAGTGAAAGCTCAACAGAGATCACACACCCTGTGGTACGTGATACACCAGCCCAGCAGAGTACAAGCTGACCAGAAAGGTGGATCCCCGGAGAAGCCCAAGACCCGAGGCAACCACACACACAAGACACTAGAGGCCAACTGAGCAGTCACGGCGGGAGCCATACCAAATTGGCAACCACAGCAACATCCTAGTTAGTCATTAGTCTCAAACCGGTGGACTGTGAAACCCCCTGCCACAATGAATAAACACCAAAAAAAAGACACCAGAAATACAAAAAATCAAGAAAGTACACCACCAAAAGTTAATAAATCTCATACTGTAGATCCTATAGAACAAGAAGCCCTTGAAATAACTGACAAGGAATTTCGAGTGCTAAGATAAATTTTTAAAATGACATAATGGCATAGCCTGTGTGCAGAAGAGCAAATATAAGATTTGAGAGGTTATGCTATATTTTATTTTGTTTAATCAAATTTTTATTGAAAACCATAGATTTTAAAGCCATAGTTTTTGGATAATAACACCCCCAAGGGAGATACTTATTTTTTTCAATTTTTAAAAAGAAAAAATTCATTAAAGTCCTGAAGAATATTTAGTTTACTATTATTTCAATTAGATGTATTGCTTTTGCTATCTTGAACTTTAGGCCAGAAAAAAAAAAAAAAACATTTACTCAGTTTTTTTTTTTTTGGCATTATCCATTTTTATGACAGCAAAGGATCATTTACTTTGCAATCCAGGAATTCAAGTCACATAAACCATCAACTTGCCTTTAGATGTCACAATGGCTTTTACACTGAAAGACTGAAAAAATGTATCCTATGATAATAATTAAATATTACAACCGAAGAGTATGAAACATCCTAGGCTTGTGTGACTTTGAAAATGCCCTCTTCCTAGGAACCTGGAAAAGCAACTCTGCCTTGAATAGTGCCACCAATTAACATCACATTTGCCTTCTAAGTGTTTTTAATGGTGTTCTGAACTTTTAAAAAAAGATTTCAAATTAGTCTTCCTTCCAAATGGAGACATACTGAATATTATTAATAGCATTACAAAATAATATAATTGTACACCACAATGTGAAGGAAGTTTAAGAAATTATATCTCTTAATTTATGTACATTTGGATAATTCAAGCCTACTTTTCTAACTAATTTTCTTTTTTTGGTGGCTGGTTAGTAGAGGGATCGAGGAGCCCTGGACCTTGGTATTATCAGCACCAGCGCTCTAACCAACTGTGCTAACTGGCCAGCCCTCATTTTCTTCCAGTTCTCTTTTCTGTTCTATATCAAGTAGGCCCAACTAAAAACTGGAATAATAATTCTTAAATAGTACAGAACTTTACAATGGAAAAAGAGCCCTGAGGATGATTTGGTCCAACCCTGTCATTTTAGGGATAAAGAAACTTAGATGCAGAGAAGTTAGCTATTTTTTCCCACAACACTCAACTAGAACTGGCAGAGCAAGAACAGAAAACTAGTTTCCTGAGTCACATTTTGTTGACTATCAAGACAACCTTGAGAGAGAAGGTGGTGATGAATTTTTTTTTTTTTTGCACGAGACTTCTGAGCACTTTTTTTCCCCAGATATATGCTCCGCACAAAATATCCTTTTCCATTCACTTGACACTCTTAACCCACCTCTGTATCTATTTTTGTTTTCTTATTTTTTTTTAAATTTTATTTTGTCGATAAACATTGTGGCTGATTATTGCTCCCCATCACCAAAACCTCCCTCCCTTCTCCCGCCCCCCCTCCCCGCCAACAATGTCCTTTCTGTTTGCTTGTCGTATCAACTTCAAGTAATTGTGGTTGTTATATCTTCTTCCCCCACCCCCGTTTGTCTGTCTGTGTGTGTGTGTGTGTGTGTGTGTGTGTGTGTGTGAATTTATATATTAATTTTTAGCTCCCACCAATAAGTGAGAACATGTGGTATTTCTCTTTCTGTGCCTGACTTGTTTCACTTAATTTAATTCTCTCAAGGTCCATCCATGTTGTTGCAAATGGCCGTATTTCATTCGTTTTTATAGCTGAGTAGTATTCCATTGTGTAGATGTACCACATTTTCCGTATCCACTCTTCTGATGATGGGCATTTGGGCTGGTTCCAACTCTTGGCTATTGTAAAGAGTGCTGCGATGAACATTGGGGAACAGGTATACCTTCGACTTGATGATTTCCATTCCTCTGGGTATATACCCAAGAGTGGGAGAGCTGGGTCGTATGGTAGATCTATCTGCAATTGTTTGAGGAACCTCTATACCATTTTCCATAGAGGCTGCACCATTTTGCAGTCCTACCAACAATGTATGAGAGTTCCTTTTTCTCCACAACCTCACCAGCATTTATCGTTCAGAGTCTTTTGGATTTTAGCCATCCTAACTGGGGTTAGATGGTATCGCAATGTGGTTTTGATTTGCATTTCCTGGATGCTGAATGATGTTGAGCATTTTTTGAATATAGATGCAAAAATCCTCACTAAAATACTAGCAAACAGAATACAGCAACACATACGTAAAATTATTCACCACGATCAAGTGGGATTCATCCCAGGGATGCAAGGTTGGTTCAACATATGCAAATCAATAAATGTGATACACCATATTAATAAACTCAAACACAAGGACCATATGATCTTCTCTATAGATGCTGAAAAAGCATTTGATAAAGTTCAGCACTCATTCATGATAAAGACCCTCTATAAGTTAGGTATAGAGGGAAAGTATCTCAACATAATTAAAGCCATATATGCCAAACCCACTGCCAATATCATCCTGAATGGGGAAAAGCTGAAAGCTTTTCCTTTAAGAACAGGAACTAGACAAGGATGCCCACTCTCACCACTCCTATTCAACGTAGTGTTGGAAGTACTAGCCAGAGCAATCAGAGAAGAGAAGGAAATAAAGGGCATCCAGATTGGAAAAGATCAAGTCAAACTGTCCCTGTTTGCAGATGACATGATCCTATATATCGAACAGCCTAAAACCTCTACAAAAAAACTGTTGGAATTGATAAATGATTTCAGCACAGTAGCAGGATACAAAATCAACACGCAAAAATCAGTAGCATTTCTTTTCTCCAATAGTGAACATGCAGAACGAGAAATCAAGAAAGCCTGCCCATTTACAATAGCCACCAAAAAAATAAAATACTTAGGAATTGAGTTAACCAAGGAGGTGAAAAATCTCTATAATGAGAACTACAAACCACTGCTGAGAGAAATTAGAGAGGATACAAGAAGATGGAAAGATATCCCATGCTCTTGGATTGGAAGAATCAACATAGTGAAAATGTCCATACTACCCAAAGTGATATACAAATTCAATGCAATCCCCATCAAAATTCCAAAGACATTTTTCTCAGAAATGGAAAAAACTATCCAGACATTTATATGGAACAATAAAAGACCACGCATAGCCAAAGCAATGCTGAGCAAAAGAAATAAAGCTGGAGGCATAACACTACCTGACTTTAAGCTCTACTACAAAGCTATTATAACCAAAACAGTATGGTACTGGCATAAAAACAGACACACTATGAGTGGATACGGAAAATGTGGTACATCTACACAATGGAATACTACTCAGCTATAAAAACGAATGAAATACTGCCATTTGCAACAACATGGATGGACGTTGAGAGAATTATATTAAGTGAAACAAGTCAGGCACAGAAAGAGAAATACCACATGTTCTCACTTATTGGTGGGAGCTAAAAATTAATATATAAATTCACACACACACACACACACACACACAAACCGGGGGGGGGGGGGGAAGAAGATATAACAACTACAATTATTTGAAGTTGATACGACAAGCAAACAGAAAGGACATTGTTGGGGGGGAGGGGGGGAGGGAGGAGGGAGGGAGGTTTTGGTGATGGGGAGCAATAATCAGCCACAATGTATATCGACAAAATAAAATTAAAAAAAAAATAAAATAAAATAAAAAATAAAAAACAGACACACTGACCAATGGAATAGAATAGAGAATCCAGAAATCAACCCACACACTTACTGCCATCTGATCTTTGACAAAGGCACCAAGCCTATTCACTGGGGAAGGGACTGCCTCTTCAGCAAATGGTGCTGGGATAACTGGATATCCATATGCAGGAGAATGAAACTAGACCCATACCTCTCGCCGTATACTAAAATCAACTCAAAATGGATTAAGGATTTAAATATACACCCTGAAACAATAAAACTTCTTAAAGAAAACATAGGAGAAACACTTCAGGAAATAGGACTGGGCACAGACTTCATGAATACGACCCCAAAAGCACGGGCAACCAAAGGAAAAATAAACAAATGGGATTATATCAAACTAAAAAGCTTCTGCACAGCAAAAGAAACAATTAACAGAGTTAAAAGACAACCAACAGAGTGGGAGAAAATATTTGCAAAATATACATCTGACAAAGGATTAATATCCAGAATATATAAGGAACTCAAACAACTTTACAAGAAGAAAACAAGCAACCCAATTAAAAAATGGGCAAAAGAGCTAAGTAGGCATTTCTCTAAGGAAGATATACAAATGGCCAACAGACATATGAAAAAATGCTCTATTTTTGTTTTCTGACTGGTAAGGGGATCACAACCCTCAGCATGGTGTCATCCGCACCTTGCTCAGCCAACGAGCGCACCGGCCATCCCTATATAGGATTCGAACCCGTGGCCTCGGCGCTACCAGCGCCGCACTTTCCCGAGTGAGACACAGGCCAGGCCAAAATATTCTTACTTTTTAACTGTCAAAACATACGTAGAGCATCTTAATATTTCAAAAACCTAGCTAAGAAGTTTCAGTTTTGTGTGAGAATTTTGCTACCATTTTGAACAACCCACCCTCAAATAAATGAGAGGTGAAAATAAATGCATCAAAAACATGAAATTGGACAAGTAATCACCTAAGCTTCCTCCTTTTTTTTTAATCCCTTGTATTTTATTCTGTGACATTAAAATACACATTTCTGTATTTATTGAATCAATCCACAAATCTTCACAGAGTCATAGTAAGGCTTTTCATAAGTGAGTGCTTCACGCATTTTCATCTGTTTATGGTTATTGCCTTTGCTTCTTTTCTTTTTCCACTATATTGGACACAGCCTCTCTCGTCCTTCTTTTCCCCCTCACACCCAGCCTCTTTTTTTTTTCTCATTAGGATTGCCAGCTTCATGGGTTCCATTATTTAAGCTCAGACAGAGAAAAGAGATATAATTGAGGTCCTTCCTAAAGAGTAGAGCCCAGAAAAATATACATTTTTTTTTTTTTTTAGTCCCTCATCTTTCCCGTACCATAAGTAGGAACAGTTTGCCGCATATCCCCTGTGCCCATCCTCTCTGATACACAGCTGGTGAATTGTTTAGCACCGGGCATGTAGCCTGACCTGAACCAACACCCAGAGCTGGGGCCAGGCATACAGCTTCCATCAGAGCTATGTGCAGAAAGCTCACAAAGCTGAATTTGGAGAGTGAGAGAAAGGATAAAAATGCCTAAGTAGGAAATATTCTAATTTCTTTCTATCAATCCACTTTTTTTTATATATATGGGAAATCTTATAGTCCAATTATCCACTTAACTACAACTTCCAATTAATTAGTCAGGATATTTTGCTATCTTCCACCTGGAAGAGAAAGTGAAACAACACAGTAAACCTATTGTCAGAGATTATTTTTCTATTTGTTGACAACACAAGCAAACAACCAACCACTAATTCTTTCACCTTCTATATATAGACTACTGGAGAGTGATTACAGTTCAACTTGATAATCCAAAAATGTATTGCATTTTCAAACAAACAAACAAAAACTTAAGTTTTGGTGCACATATTAATTCAACAAAGAAAAACGATGCTATTTAGAATATTTTTATTTAACAAAAATTTGAAGAAAAATGAATTTAGCTCAGCCTACACTTAATCAGAAAATCTATGTGGTCAAGATATCCTATTCCCTGATCATTTTGTTCAGGTTTCATAATATAGTATCTATCTCTGAAGCCACGTCACAAATATGGTATTTAAACAATTTTATTCCTATTAAATTCAAAGAAAAATATTTTTTAAATGGAAAAAATAATTTTTCCATTGTGATATCAAATATCCTATTTTTATTGGGCAAAAAAAAAAAAAATACATTCAGTAAGAGAGATACACTCCTCATTAATGTGACCACTTCATTTTCTGGGCTAAATCCTGTCCGTTGCTATCCTGCATTCAGATAAATTATCTACTTTCACAAACTTGGTGAAGCATTACCAGCTGTACTTTCAGCCATATTTAGCAACTCTGAGATTTTTTTAGGAATACATGAATATGAGTTCTTTGTTGAGAATCTTCTTCAAAGGAATAGGAAGGAACATTTTGTGGTTTCTCTACTGTTATACAAAGTACCACACAATAGTAACAATTATCTTTAGTTTATCATTAAGCATCCCACCAAAAATCCATTTATGCTCAAGTGCTTTTGTTAAGTAACATTCACCATTTGTTCTGATTTTTAATGCAAAAAGGTTTGCCGTAATTGCAGCCTTACATACTAAACCCGTGCTTTAAAATAGATGCAGCATCTGCTGATTTTCATATTTCAGAACGCAGAAACAAGTAAAAATAAATGAACTGAAACACCTTAAAAAAATAGCAAATAATTGCCTTCACGTTTAGATTTTGAATCTAATTTTATGCTCCCTTGGATTTATTCTTTGGTTTTGATAAGAATCAATGCTTGTTTTTTAGATGTTGTTATTACTTTAGTTTTGTGACTAATAAATCTGCTGTAGCATGGATAATGCTATCGTGCACATACTTATACTTATATACTTAGTACTTATACTACTTAGCTAGTAAATGAGTATATTGTCAGTCGGAATATATTGTCAGTTAGCAAACTGTTACTAGCTCCCCTCACCTGGAAGTTTCCTACAGGCTTTCCCTTTTCCCCTAAAAACTGGTGGATGGTTTATGGCTACCTTAGTTGAGTTTGGGAGAATGGAGAGTATATTTAATGCTACATGAGTGACTCCTTTTCGTGAACCTTATGCTTACTTTGAAATGTTACTATAAATGTTCATTTAAACATTTTGTGTTCAAATGAAAAGCTTCTACCCCATATACATATACAAAGTCAGTATGTGTATAACAAGTTTTTCACTGAAAAATGAAAAAATTGGTCAGTGATAGAACTGCACACCATGAGCAGGAATTTGGCTCTCAGCCCTTTCCACTGCTCTGCAATCCAGAGGCAATAGAGAGAAGGTTCTCTGTGTATATCTAGGGATGAGAAAAAAGTCACTGGCCCCCTATTCCCCTGGAAGGCACAGTTGTAAAGCTACAATTACACATTTTATTTAATTTGTTATTAATATAGACAGGTAAAATACAGCACCACTTAGGTCTACATCGATAGTAGTTAGCACCTTGGATTGCCATCAAAAGCAAATACGTGAACTGAGTACACGGCAGTTCACGATTGTTAAATGCTCCACCTGGTCAATGCCTAAAAGCAATCAAGCTGCTGTGTCTGGTATTATTGGAAACTTGGATGATTTTCAGGCATATGCTTAAGAATAATGCTTAGTGGTAGAGGGAAAGAGGAACCCAGAGAATATTATCTCCATATTAACACATGGTGAATCGTTTAACATATTAACATGTATAACATATATAGAAGGAATTCTAGAAACTGGAATAATCTCATGTGCTTCATTCATTCAACAAATACTTAATTGAATCGGATAGTGTTCTAGGTTGTGTGGATACAGCAGTGACTAAAGAACACAAAAATCCCTGCCCTCATGGAACTTACATTCTAGTCAGGGGAGATGGACTATAAACAAAATAAGGAACTGTTTTAGTTTGTTTTGTGCTGCTTTAACAGAATACCTGAGACTGGGTCATTTATAATGAACAAAAATTTATTTGGCTCATAGTTCTGGAGATGGGAAATCCAAGATTGAGGGGCCACATCTGGTGAGGGTAGAAGGGCAAGAGAGTGGGGGTGGGGGGGGAGAGAGAGAGAGCGCACACTGAATTTGCTTTTAGGGCAAACCCACTCCCGCAGTAAAAACATTACCTCTTAAAGTTCCCGCCTCTCAACACTTGTTGCATTGGGGATTAAGTTTCCAACACATGGTCTTTGGGGGATAAATTCAAGGCCATACCAGTAAGTAACATAAATAGTATGTTAGGTAATAAGTGCTGTGGAGAAAACAAACAAACAAACAAAAAACAGTGAAGGAAGATAAGAAGTTGTGTTTGTGTGGTGGAGGAGGTTGTAATATTAAATAGGATGGTCAGGAAAGACTTTGATGACAAGAGACATTTTGAGCAAAGGCCTGAAGGAGATGAGGATGTCAGCTATGGAGAAATCTGGTAGAAGGGTGTCACAGGGAGAGGGAATAACCACATGCAAATATCCTGAGGTTGGGTGAGTGGCTGGTGTGTTAGGGGAATAAGTTAAAGTAGCCTGAGTAGAGTGGGAGGGGGACACAAGCTCAGAGCAGTAAAGGGGAAAAAGAGAACCTTTCTTACAGCTATGAAAGGGCCAACATAAGGTTTTTGTGTTTTTATGTGACTGTGAGGGGAAGCCATTGCAGGATTTTGAACTGAGCAGTGGCATGATTCGACTCATGTTTTAAATGACTCATTCTGGCTGCTGTGTTGAGAACTGACTGTAGGGGGCAAGAGAAGGAAGAGGAAGTAGATCAGTTACACACTATTGTGATAATCCAGTTAAGAGATGATGGTAGTTTGGAACAGGATAGTGCGAAGTGCTGAATTTGGAGTATGTTTTGAAGGAGGACAATTGGATGTAGAATGTGAGAAAAATAGAGGTATCAAGATTGTCAAATGTTCTATATATTTTTAAGTTATTCCTCACTTTGAGTATTAGAAACATTTCTAAAAGTTGTGTATTTTACTGATTCACATTTGAAACCTATCAGAGTAATTTATTATTTAGAGAAACACACACTGAATCTATAACAAAAAGACTTTTAAAATAAATAATTTACCTGCTCTCTAATTTCTGCTTTTGGTGTCATTATTTTTATGCTATTGAGTTTTCTAAAAGCAGGATGTACCTGGTTTCACATAAAACATAAGATTTAATTTTTTCAGTACTTTTTGTAGATCAGGAATATTTTTCTTGAATGGAGTTATAGAAGTCTATTCTTAATGGCAGAACAGTAGTTCAAGTATATCCATATTTTACATAATATGGCACAGAAAGAGACCAGCTGGCTGCTCAGGCTGTATCTTACGGGATGTCTATATGTTGCAGGGAGGGAGTCACAATGTATACAGTGTTTACTTATCAGAGACTTAGGAGACAGTGTTCACAATGAAAAACATTACTGCCAGATAAAAGTCTCCTTTAATATAGAGATAGCATGAAGAACTGAATTATCGTAATGGGCTAGGGTAATCCAAGTATAGTAACCAGATGCATCCATTGCCTCTACAGGAATGAAGCGGCCAAGAATGGGATCTTCTCTCTTGCATGGTACTGGAGAAATGTATAAATTGTTATACTCTGAGTCCCTTACTTTACTATATCTCTATCAGTCATACAAAATTTTTTCCCATTTCAATTTTTCCTCACGAGAGACAGTGATTATAGATCATTGTTTTATTTTAAATTGACACCTTCCTTTAAAGGACGTGCTTTTGACTTAGGGAACCCATAGTCCAATTGGCAACATGCTCAGAAATCATTTGTTACATGGGCTATTTTTATGAAAATATTTACCCAGATGGTTCATTTTATCCATTTGATTTTGATTTTTTTAAATTTCCAGTTCACACTGTAACATTTCCTGACCTCATCTAAGAATTCTGGGGGTGTATTTTATTTTGATCCTATAGTTCTATCGACTGAGTACAATTCACATGGAGATATCTATTATTTTAAAATATCTATAATGCATTTTAAACCACTAAAGGATTAAGACTTTCATATTCTTAATTTTAGCTAAATGCATCCTGAGTTTCTGCTAGGTCTCACCCACACTAAGTTATGTTCAAAAGCTGTTCCTCTGGGATTAGTCACGTCTCACTGACTTCACTCACTGATTAACAGGCCGAGTAAAGGTCAGTTGCTTTGAAATCACCAATGAGGTATTTCCATGCATTTAACCAATTTCTCAAATTGTAATATGAAACTTGCCAAAGAAGGATTATATGCAAGAACCAAGACAAATTTCTTTAGTTTCCACCCATTAAATTAAATCTTGTCTTACTTCAATTTAGTTATCTTCTTACTGCCCAAAGGATAACCAAAAGATGATAGAAGATTTTTGAAGTTAAAAATACAACCAAGTTACATTTCTTTAAAATAAAGAACAAAAAACCAAAATTGCCATCTGAGCACATCAATAGAGTTCTTTCCCATTTTCCTTTGTTTACATTTTTGTGTTTACAACATTATGTATACTGATATTTTGTGAGACCATTTCAGACTTCCAAATGCTTTCATGTTTCTACCTTTTCTATGCCATAACCACTAGCTATGCTTTGTAATACTTGATAAATTATATTGCTGTGGATTTTTTAAAAATGGCTAGTTTTTGTATATAGATTCCTTTAATAATATGTTTCTAAAGTTTAGAGTGGCTTAAACTTGTTTTTAAGTTCAGAAACTGAACATTATCTAAGTACTGTGGCTGATCCACCATTATATTTTAATGTGCAAGCCTTTTAATGTTGAATCTCCAAACCACTCTATGGGAGTTACCATGGACACTAAGAGGCACTCCACTGCCAAATCAGATGGATAGAAAAACATGGTTCTTTTAATATATTTCAGGTATCTGCAGACTTCCAGAACTGGTTCTGTCACAAACAAATGGGATTTAGCGTTAATTTATCAGAGATTTTCTGACAGCATTTCAGCTACACGTTTTTGTTTCATTCTCTTCTGCACTCTGCCTCATTCTGTTTTTCATCTCTGTGAAAGACCTTATAGTGCAGACACATAATAATTTCCTAAATGTTAGTTGCTGTGACAATAAGGCCTATATTCAGGATTGGGCTGGCAGATAAAGAAAGGAGAGATTTGCTTAGTGTGTCTCCTCCTCAGGGAGACCTATTAAATCTTGGGGAGAAAGACTTATTTCTGCCTACACCCTTTCATTTGGTAAGTATAATCCTGCATGCTTTCTTTTTGTTGTATTTTGTGGTTGTTGCTATACATATGCTAAAACAACAAATTTAAAATCTATTTATGTTCTTGGGAAGATCTTCTTTGACAAGGATTCATTATGTAATCCAGTTGATAGACTTATTAAGCCTATTCTTCAGTGAAGAGGTTGGATATATTAGCGGAATATAATTATGCTATTATTTTTACTGTAAGATGTATTTTGTCTTCCAATCTCTTTTAATTAAAGGTTATGGAATCAATTCATTTGTAACCAGGGGGCAAAAATGGGGTTAGCTCTTTACTTATTTTACAATAATTAAATATTTTCATATATTATCAAACATTTCTCAAATATTTAGATAAACTTATATTCATGTATTACAATTTTACATCTATAATAGCTTTCTAAAGTTGATCTATGGTGTTGAGCTAACCAAGGTACTATCAAAAATTTATGTCTTTTCCTCATTCTAGTCACTTAAATTATTTTTACCTTTGGGCAATTTTAAAATGTTATTAGTATTAGGCCTACATAAATTTAAATCTCCTTTCCATGAACTGTTCTATGTCTCTCTTTGGAGATTAAACCATTAAATATATATAATTCAGCAAAGTGTTATGTAACATTATTCATTGTCTTACCATATTAGTTACCATTAGTTAAGCCACTTGTTCAGAATTTCACCTGTATTGGCAAGACTATTATTTGTTTTCATCTCCATAGCAAATGCCCAACAGATGCATTAGGAAAATAGGCAGACAGCTGGTAAACAGACTCATTCCCTGCCTTGGGGCTAGCAAAGCAATTCACCAAATCCATCTCTCCCTAGTTCATTTCACATCATCATAATTTCCAAATCTTCTGCTTCTGCTCTCTAAGGATTTGAGCATATCTAATGTATAAAAGAAGCTGAAACCAAACTTGTACTTCTTTAGTTTTGTTATTAGATAACAGGGTTTTCTTTTACTAAATTCTGTAGCATGCGTTCTTTTTTTAAATTGTTAAATATAAAAAAATTATAATCGACAAAAATTTCATACATTTATGGCATATAACATGATGATTTGATATAGGTAGACACTGTGGAATGGCTAAATCAAGCTAATTAACATATCTATTACCTCACATACTTACCGTTTTTTTGTGGTGAGAACACTTAAAACCACACTAAAATGCATTTTTTGCTTTTGATTGGTTCCCCTTCCTTTTATTTTTAACTACATCTTACAACTCCAATTTCAAAGACTGTTATTTATTATGAAGCTTGTAAATGATATATTTCCTCATATCCTGAATTATACATTTTCAGCATTTAATTTCAATACAATTGTAGAATATTTAAAATGACAGTTTTATTAACCTTCTTTTTTTGGATGAAATCAGAATTACAGTTATAGAAATACAAGGAATGTTAAAACCATTACCAAGCGTTGAGGCAACTGGCAATTTCATTATGCAACAGCAGAGGAAAGCCAGGGTCAGTAGTGTCCTTCCAGGCCTAAAAACTTTATTAGATTTTGGAGGTAAGTCAATACTCCAGAACCAGGAGCAACAAGGCATCACGATAATGAAGACAGCCACTATTTGTGGACCCTCACTATGTTTCAAGCAGTACACTTGGGCACTAAATAAGAAGGTGAGATTCCAAAACATTGCTGCTGAAAGAGCAAGAGGCTGTTATGTGCACAAAGTTAATTACCAGAAAAGCAAGTAGTCAAATGGGACAAAGAGTGCATTTTAATATTATACCATGTCAATAGTAGAGTTCAGTGGCTCACAAAAAAATAAAACAATACAAACAAATGAATGAAAAACTGGACATTCTTAGCATTCTTTGCAGGCTGATAGCTTAATTGTTAGTTTTCAAAGGGATTTGTCCTAGACTACCTTTCACTGAATATACTCTCCCTGGGTGAGCCTATCCATTCACATGGTTTCAAAAGCTGATGACTTTCTAACCTATATCTCCGGCTTAGATTCCTCTCCTATTTCACATACCCAACTTCTTGCTGCCTAGGAGGCACAGGCTGCTCAAATTCTCCATGTTCAAAAAAAAGTGCCTTCTTCTGTTTCCCTCTATGACTGAGTGGTGCTATCACCCAGCTGCTCAAGCCATAAACCTGAGAGTCATTCTTGACTCCTGCCTCTCTTTAGTACTTATACCCAATCTCTCACCAAGTCTTATCAATGATATCTTCTAAACATTTCTCAAATAATTTACTTCTCTCCATCTCTAGTACCCTCTCACTCATCTAAGCAATATTGTCTTTCTTCTGGACTACCAAAAAGTAAAAAAAAAAAAAAAAAAAAAGCCTTTTGTATCTGTCTTTGGCCCTCTAGGCTTTCCTCCTTTCCGATACTTTCTCTGCACTGAAGATTAGTTTTTGTATTCTGAAAATTTGATCATGTCACTTTCTTTCTCAGTACCCTTTAAAGGCTCCATATTGCCCTTGGGATAAAATCCAAACTTTTTATTACTATCTGCATGGCCCAGAAAGATTTTGACCTTGTGCAGCATTTTGTTCTCATTTTGTGCCTCCTGGCACTTCTGTTTTAGCCATTATGAGCTACCTTCATTTCCTTGAATGGGCATGCTGCCCCTTGCCTCCTAGTCTTTGCACGAGCTCCTTCCTCTCTTTGCTTTGCTAGCTCTTGCTAATGCTTTAGTTGTCAGTTTAGATGTCACCTCCTCCAGAAAGCTTTCCCTGACTTCCAAGTCCAGTTAGATACCCCTTTCTATTTTCTCTCAACACCTTATATTTTCTCCACCACAGCATCTAGCACTCTATAATTGTACTTATACTCTTCCCCTTACTAAGCTATAAATTCCATAAATGCTGGGATTCTATTGCCTGCTAACCGTTGTATCTCTCCAACCTAGCAGTGGTTAGCACATAGTAGTTGCTTACAAATGTGTGCTGAATAAAGGAAAGATTAGAGAGACCAGGATTATCAACTTTGGAGTCCATGGTGTAATTTTACTAATGTGAAGGTTTTGGTATAAACTCATCAAATGCGTGATGTAGAAGGGACTCAAGAAATCACTTTGTTCAAACTCCCACCCAGTGTTAGAATCCCTACTACTTCACTCCTTAAGCAGAGCCCTCTATCCTCTCTATATGAACACTTCCTGGGGTGCATTGTTTTGCAAGACAGTTAATCTTATTGATGGCTATATACTTTTTTTTAAACTTTATTTTTATAGCAGTTTTAGGTTTACAGAGAAGTTGAGCAGAAAGCACAGATAGTTTCCATACCTCCCTCCACACACACATGGTTTCTCCTATTATTAACATTTTATATTAGTGTGGTACATTTGTTACAGTTATGAACCAAAATTGATCTATTATTATTAACTCAATTTTACATTAGTATTCCTTCTTTGTGTTGTACAGTTCTATAGGTTTTTAACTGTTTTAACCATTTAGTTGTAAAAAAAATCTTCCTCATATTGGATCACTTTCCTGCTATAACTTTTATTCATTCTTCTGCCTTCTTTCATTGAAGTTCTGCCTTCTTAAGCAACACAAAACTAATCTTTTGCTTTTTCAACATAAAATCACTTCCAAATATTTGAAGGGAGTTATTATGTACTTCCTAAATCATTGGTTTTTGAGCTTTAATATACAACAGAATTGCCTAAGGAGGAAGTTCAAAATGTAGATTTCCTGAGCGCATCCCCAAAACAGATTCAATAAGTCTGGGGTGTGTCCTATAAATCTGAAATTTTAACAAGCACCTCAGACAATTTTTTAAAAGTAAATAAACATTTAATATATTTTAAGCTGAATGTCACATTTGTGGTTTTTTTGCCTTTGGGGTTATTATTTAATATATTTTTCATATTCCAGAGATGATGCATATTCGTAGAAGAAAATACAAGTAAGCAAAAGAAATGAAAATCATCCATAATTTCAACATGTCAAAAAGTCACTGTTAATATTCTTTCACATATACTAGCAGTTTTTAATTTTTTACACGTGAAAATTTTAATTAAAAATATCTAAATGTATTACATTTACATGCAATTTTCTGTTTAAAGGTGCTATTTTACTGGCTAAGAAGCACAAGAAAAGATGTTCAACACCATTAGTCATTAGGGAAATGCAAATCAAAACCAGGATGTGATACCACTTCACAGCCACTAGGATGGCCAGAATCTACTTTTTTTTAAAAAATAATTATTGCTTTATTCCATGTCTTTTAAATTTGGTAAAGAAGAGAGCTACGTATTAGTTTTTATTGCTGCTGTAACAAATTACCACAAACTTAAAACAAATCAAATTTATTATCTTACAGTTCTGAGGGTCAAAAGTCCATAATATGTCAGCAGGGATGTGCTCCTTCTAGAAGCACCAGGAAAGAATCTTTTTTATTGTTGTTCTTTTGCTTTTTCCAGCTTCTAGAGGTCACCTACATTCTTGGCTCATGGCTCCTTCCTCCATCTTCCAATCCAGCAGCATAGCATCTTCACATCTCTCTTTCTTTGCCACTGACTCTCCTGCTTCCCTCTAACAAGGACCCTTTTGATTACACTGGGCCCACTCAAGCAACACATGATAACCTCCCTATCTCAAGATCCTTAACTTAATCACATCTGCAACGTCCCTTTTGCCATATAAAGTAACATATTCACAGGTTCTGGAAATTAGGAAGTGAATGTCTTTGGGGAGCCGTTATTGAGCACATCACAAGTTATAAACAAAAGTACATTTATACTGTCTTCTATATTTACTGCTGTAGTTGCCTTTAGAGTTATTGTCTCATGTCCTTTCATTTCTAGCCTAAAGGACTCCCATAACAAGTGTTGGTGAGGTGGTGGAGTAATTGGAGCCCTCATACATTCCTGGTGGAAATGTAAAATGGTGAAGCTGCTGTGGAAAACAGTTTGGTAGTTCATCAAAACTGAAACAGAATCACTCTATAACCCAGCAATTCCACTCCTAGGTACATACTCAAAAAATTGAAAAGTGTCTTAAAAAAAAAAACCCTGTACACAAGTGTTCATAGCAGTCCTATTAACGATTGCCAATAAATGTAAAAAACCAAAACATCCATTAACAGATAAATGGATAAACAAAAGTGGTATACCCATACAGTGGAATATTATTCAGCCGTAAAAAGGAATGAAGTGCTGATACATCCTACAACATGGATGAAACTTGAACACATTATACTGTGTGGAAGAAGTCAGACACAAAAAATCACATATTGTGTAATTCATTTATATAAATTTTCATAATAGGCAAATCTATAGAGACGGAAAGCAGATTGGTGGTTGCCAGGAACTGTGGGGAGGTGGGAATGGGAAGTGACTCCTTAATGGGTATGGCATTTCCTTTTAGGATGAAGAAAATGTCTTGGAACTAGATAGTGGTAACAGTTTTACAACATTGTGAATGTATAAAGTGCCACTGAATTGTACACTTGAAAAATGTTAAAATGCTGAATTTTATGTTATATGAATTTTAACTCAACAAAATATGCTATTTTATGATACTTCGTTAATCTGGGTTCTTCACATAATAATATGTTGTGAACATCTCTTCATGGCATTAAATTCTTATGAAACATCATTTTGTGGTCTTTAAAAATCTTTGTGTTAACTATTCAAGCCACTGTTTATTTTTTTAAGAGTGGAATTATTTTTAAAAATAATTTGAAAGTGTTTTGTCTTACTTTGCAAGAATTCTTTTCATGCACATTGGTGGTTAAGATATCATTATCAATTACAAATTGATTTATTCTTCGTCAAGTGACTTTTGGGGTAGCAATTTCATTTTTATAGCAGTAGATGCACACATATTCATGTAAGATGAGTGTGATTAGGCACCTTTCATCAAACCAGTATGGCTTGGTGACTCCAAAGACACTGACATTTTTGGTTCTATGAACAGAGGTAGACCACTGAGAAGGAAGAAAGTGACACTTCAGCTCCCCAGGTAAATGCTGATTTCAATCTCATACCGATTTTATGGATTGGAGAGACTAACTCACTTGCTCAAGTTCACTCAGTTAGTGAGTGGTGGCATGGGGGTAAATTTGGTCAGCTTGGCTTCAGAGGTCATGCCTTAATGAACAAGGGAACTGATTTTCAAAGTGGGTCTCAGCCCTAGGCTTATCAGAACACCTAGGGAACCATTCTGGACATAGCAGATGAGACTTTTTGACAGATGGAGCCTAAATTTTTAAATGTAATATGTTTCACAGAAAATGCACTCACTTGTGTATACAATAAAATGCACAGTGAAAAATATTGGTTCTACAAATGCCCTTCATCTGCCCAGCTTCTTCATCTTTAGGTAAACAATCTTACTTTTTGTGTATCCTTTTATAGTATATTTAGGCAAATATATGTAACTAGTCACGCACTGTCTCATCTTTAAATGGACCATCTGCATTTAAATGTAACCCCAGATAATTTTGATGCAGATGGTCCATATGCTACTTGTCACAAAGCACTGCCCATGTGAAAGTATTTTTAAATTCCCCCCACAAATGGTGTTTATAAAATGTGATGGTCAAAGTCACTGGATATTTGTGTCTGTGCTCCTTTTCAAATGTAGCACCCACAATGGAACCAAATATTCAGGTATATTTGGACTAATAAGAAATGGAGTTAGGATATTATCTCCTTTAACCTGATTTATGTTCTTGCACTAAAACTGTCTGCAATTGTCTCACCAATTTTTAGTAGATGTGTTGTATTATTGACTCTGTGATAGTGTGGTTAGCTAAAACCTGTTAGGTCAGGAATGAATTACAGGGAATGGATGACGCAAAGCTCACAGAGAAGCAAGCAAGAGCAGAAAGGACGAGATGACAATAGATGAAGGCATATCCTGAAGAGGGGTAGCAATATGTACTGTTCTCACCAAAGGTGGCACACAGACTTCTCAATAACTCTAGTCTCCCTTTCCCACAGCCGATGACATTTCCCACTGCTGGCCATTTACAAAAGCCACTGCTCACTGTCACCTACTGATCCTCACTGAAGTCTGCAGATAAACAATCTGCTTTGCCACTTATTAGAAATCTGGTAGACCTGCTGCCCATCCTCTTAACTCACAATAAGAATCAGCATTCTGTAATCAGCCCTGCCTACTCCAACCTCTGCCACATTAGAAGGAGTTGTAACCTTGGTACACTTCTTGAGAAATATTTTTGATTTCTAACAGACTACTGAGGGTACCTTGGCATATTTGTGGAGGATGATCTAAAACTCTAAAAATAGCTATGAGCACAATTCTCCCACATGCACACAATTTGAATAGGTCTGGCAAGATCCTTTTAAGCCCATAAAAGTGTCATAGAATATTATAAATTGGCTTTACATACCTCAATACACCCGGTGTACAGATTAGCACTTTCTGTTATGACACCCAGGGTCTGTGCCCTGTACTCCAAACAGCAGGAAAATTTATGAGCCAGAAAACCTTTCTTGGATTTGGCCTTAGGGAAGTAAGGAGTAAAATTTAGTTGCTCACCAGGAGTCTGAGGCTCCCGAGAATCAGGAGGGAAGTCACATTGAGTGAAAACACAGTGAGTGAAATTAGTTGTTAGTGTCTTCAAATGCACTGTAAGTCTGAGAAGGGACTCAGGGTTGCAAATAACAAAACTCTGAAACACGGCAGCTTTGTATTGAATGCTATAACAGAGAGATGATCCTAAATGTGATGTAGAGAGAGGAGAGTTTAGAATATGGTTCTGAGAAAAGAGGATCTTACTATTACAGATGTTAGAATTAAATGAATTCAATTCTCATACACATAGTGTGCCTCAAAAGTGTTTGGCACCAGATGCTTAAAAGTGGTACCTGAGAGCCAAATATAAGGCAGTGACTCTGAGGCTTATATGAGTTGTCACTGCTGTATTCCTGTATTCATGGAACAAATATTTTTGAGTCTCTAGTATGTGCCAGAACACAAATATGAATTCGACACGGTCCCTGCCTTTTAGGAGTTTATGTCCAAGTGAGTGGAACAAGACAAAAAGATGGTAATACACTGGAATAACTAATCTGATAGAGATAAGCACAGGATGTTTGAGAACACAGTGAACTGGAGAGAAGCCAACTGATGAGAAGTTGAAGAAAGGCTTTTCAGAGAAGTGATGCTTGAACTGAATCCTGAAAGATGAGTAGGAGTTACACAAAGGAAAGAGTTTGGGGAGGTTATTCCAGTCGAAAGGAACAGCATGGTATGTTGTGGGAAATGTAAGTAACTCAGTATGGTTAGACTCTCGTATAGGGTACAAAGCAAGAGAATGCTGAGAGATGAGACTGGGGAAATAGGCAGCAGCCAAATCATGAAAGCCCTGAAAGTCATGCTAAGGCAGATGGACTTTCTTTTGCAGGCAATATGTAAGCTGGTAAATGATCAGTTTTGATAAGTCACTTTGGCAGCAGTGTGGAGAATGGAGAGGACCAGAGGCAAGACCAGAAGCAAGGAGACTAGTTAAGAGCTGTTATAATAGTCCAGTAGAGAGACATGCAGGGCCTCAACAAAGGTAGCAGCATGGGGGATGGCAGGAAGAGGATGGGTTTGAGACTATTGAGGAAGACTTTTGTCATTGTCCTTGTTTTGTATTGTTTTGATTCAAGGCTTGCTTTGAGCTGGAGGTCGAAGTGGTTGATGTGGTGGCAGCAGAAAGAGGGTAATGATATGATATGATCATAGAAGCTTATTTCAGATAAGATATTTGTAAAAAAATTAACTATGAAAATGCTCTTTTTAAAAAGTGCTCTTTTTGCTCAGCTTGCAAGAATAACCATTTGCTGAAGACTGCTTGCTTAGCCTGTTGAGGGTTAATAACTCATGTGGTTTAGTTTGCTCTAGGAAATTGTGCAGTGAAAATAAAACAAGTTAGGGTCAGGGCAAGGGAGAAAGGCTCTGCCAGCTGTCTCTTTTTCCTCTCTACAAAAGCATAAATATCCTCTAAACAATCTCACAAAAAAAAAAAAAGAAAGAAACTTTCTGTGCCAGAAATCTGTTTACTTTGCAAAGGAAGAGACCAGAAGACCATATGGAATGCAATTGATGCTGATATTCACTTCAGAATGTACAAGAACAGTAGGAAGAATTAACTAGAATGTTAAAATTATTAGGACATGACATAGAATCACAGAGAAATAAGTTTAAAATAATAAAAAAGTTTTTAAAATTACAGATTGATACACCCATTTAAAAATGAATCTTGCATAAAGAGAAAACCAAAGGCCGGCCCGTGGCTCACTTGGGAGAGCGTGGTGCTGACAACACCAAGTCAAAGGTTAAGATCCTCTTACCGGTCATCTTTAAAAAAGAAAAAAAAAGAAAAAAAAAAAAAGAAAGAAAACCAGAATAACCAGAATAAACAGTGTATCAGATTATGAAATGAGATTATAATGGAACACAATAATACAAAGGACATTAATAAAACTCAATTCAGAATTCTTAATACTGAACAAATTAATCAGGAAAAATTAGATATATTAAGCTTGAATAAGAATAGAAACAATCCCAGGCTTAGATTACATAAATGTGATTATTCTTAAATATGGATATGAAAGGAGATTTAAATGTTAAATTAACAATAGATCACAATGTCAAGGAAACAAGGGATAGAACTAACAATGTAAGAGAAATAAGTGTCTGTCTCCCAGTCCTGTTGAGTCCTCCTATAAAATATCTCTTAAATTTGTTTCCTAAGCACAACAGTTAATCTCTCCTACTCCATTTTCCACCTACTGAAACCCATTGAGCATAATGATGCCAGATCCACTTTGAGAAATTTGCCTAATGAATCCAATCTAATCTCTTTTTGACTTGAAGGGCTTCCATAATCTAATTCCATCCTACCTATGCAAGGTTTATTTCCCATTCTCCCCATCATACCTCCTTTGCTGTGGTCATGCTACATACTGTCCCTAGAACACCATATGCTCATTTTTGTCCTTGTCTCTTCCTGAGGTGTTATATCATTTCTGCTCTGTCTGCCCCATCATCCTTCAAGGCTCAGGTCAAGTTCCAACCCCTCCATAAAGATTTCTGTAATCTCTTACTTCTCTGATTTTCCAGTACAATTTTAGATGGAATCACATACTCTAAGGATAATTTAACTATTTAACATATGCAAGTGTTACTTCTTCAACTTCATTGTTAATTCATCAAGGGAATATAATTCAATATTACCTCAATAATTCCAGTTGAGTCTAAGCCATTTTTATTCTAACATTTTGACCTATTTTGACACAGTGGATAATGTAGATGATGATGTTTGGCCCCTAAGGACATGTTGACTTCTTGCTTCTACATACAAACGTTTAATTCAGAATTATATATCAGTAACTATTTTTGTTCAGAAAGTATATTAAAGTGAACTCACCTCACCCAATTTAATTCTTTGATCAATTTTCTGTTAAGAACTATTAAAATGTTTTAATATTTCCTATATTAATTTTTATTTTACTAAAATTTTAATCTTAAAGAGTCTCTTCCATGTTAATTTTACAACTGCTTTCCAAAGTGGTTTTTGTTACACTTCTTGCTGTGTAATGGAGATGAAAACAAGATCACTCAAAGCAACATGAATGTAATGAGAAGCCCAAAGGGACTGCACCTCAGCAACTCCTCAGTTAGAAGGAGAAACTTGGTACAGCCCTGATTCAAAGATAGCTTCTGTTTTTATTGTAAAGATAAGGAAGTTTAATAAGAAAAATCAGTTGATTCAATCATTTCAAAAGGACACAAAGACATGGGCAATGTGACAAAAGTTATCTATGACTAACTATAGCTTAAACAATAGAAACTAGTAACATCATTTAAATTAACAATGCGATATTCCAAAGTACAATTTGTGAAAAGCTAAATCGATCAAACTGTGATCATTATCTAATCTAAAATATAACCTTTCCTTAAATGATTTAAGCAAGAGTTACATTCTTATGATTAAATCTTAGTATAATTGTCTCTCTTTTTTTTTTTTTTTGGCCAGTAAGGGAATTGCAACCCTCGGCACGGTGTGGTCTGCACCACGCTCAGCCAGTGAGCGCACCTGCCAGCCCTATATAGGATCTGAACCCGTGGCCTCAGCCAGCGCTGCACTCTCCCACGTGAGCCACGGGGCCGGCCCCCATTAGTATAATTGTCTCTAAAGTTTCCACCAACAAACAGCTTGCCCTTAGCAAACATTTTTTCACATTTTTCCCTACAGCAACTCTTTCAACATCTTTTAACAACAATCAGTATGTTAAATAATCAAAGTACATAATCCCATCCCTAAACAGTGATTAGAATTGATTAGACGGGCTTTTGCCCACTAGCCGTAGATCATTGTCTCCTAACCAAGGACTTTTGGCCCACACATGCATAACCTAAAAACCCTATCTAAAAATCAACTGAGAATCAACATATATGTGATCAGAATTGGTTAGATGGGCTTTTTGCCCTGCTAGCTGTAGGCTGTTGCCTCCTAGCTAAGGACTTTTGTCCCATTAGGTTTTTAGCTAAATAGCCCTGTCTAAAAACCAAACGAGCATCAAGATTTTTAACCCTCAACAGTTTTACCATTCTACATTCCCAACAGCACTGTATGAGGGTTCTGGTTTCTTCACATCCTCATCAATACTTAGTATGGTTAATCTTTTTAATTTTAGCCATTCTAATAGGGGTGTGATAGTATTTCATGTAGTTTTATTTTTCATTCCTTCATGACTAATGATGTTGAGCATCTTTTCATGTGCTTATTTGCCTTTCATATATTTTCTTTGATGAAGTGTTCAAATTGTTTGCTCATTTTTTTATTGGGTTGTTTTCTTATTATTACTTGTGATTTGCTACTCTAGAGAGTTGTATACATAGTGTACATACAAGTCTTTATCATATATATGATTTGCAAATAATTTCTCTCATTCTGTGTTTTGTCTTTTCATTCTCTTAACAGTGTCTTTCAAAGAGCAGAGGTTTATAATTCCGATGAAATCCAAGTTTTCATTTTTTTTTTCTTTTATGATTTGTGCTATTAGATTACTTAAGAAATCTTTGCCTAAATCAAGGCCACAAATATTTCTTCCTGTGTTTTATTATAGGTTTTAGAATTAAGTCTGTGATGCATTGCAGGTTAATTTTGATGTATGGTGTTAAGTATGGAATCAAGTTAATTTTTTTGCATATGGATATTCAATTGTGCTAGCAGCATATGTTGAAACTACTGTCTTTTTTCCACTGACTTGTCTTTACACATTTGTCAAAAGCCATTTGTCCAAGCATGTGGTTTTATCTCTGGATTTGCTATTCTGTGCAATTGATCTACAAGGGTATTTCAAAAAGTTCATAGAAAGATTCGTATTATCTTTCAATTCTATTTTTCCACAAACTTTTTGAAGTACCCTCATATTTCTGTATCTTTATGTCCATATCATAGTGCCTTGATTAGCGCAGCTTTCTAGTACATCTTAAATTCTGGTAGTCTTAGTCTTCCAACTTTGTTCTTCATTTTCCAAATTGTTTCCACTATTCTAGATTCTTTGCTTTGTCATATGAATTTGAAAATTAGCTTGCCAATTTACACAAAATGCCTGCTAAGGCTTTGGGGAGAAGTGACATCATAACAATATTGAGCCTTCCAATCCATAAAACTGATATATCTTTTCATTTATTTATTTTATTTAGCAATGATTTGTAGTTTTCAGTGTATGGGTCTTTCACATTTTTGTGAGATTTATCTCCAAGTATTTAATATTTTTTGATGCTATTATAAAACTTTACTTTTACTTGAATTTCTAATTGCTAAACTCACTTATTGTTCTTATAGCTTTTTTGTAAATTCTATTGAATTTTCTGCATAGATGATCATATAATCTGTGAATAAAGACAACTTTACTTCTTTCCAATCTGGATGCTTTTTTTCCTCTTCTTTCATTCTCTTCTGTCCATCCCTTTTGTCCTTCCTTCCTTTCTCCCTCCCTTTCTTACCCCCTTCTTCCCCCTCTCCTTTCTCTCCCTCTTTTTTCTCCCTCCTTTCTTCCCCTCTCCTTCTCCTCCCCTCCATTCTTTTTTTTCTCTCATTGCCTTCTTACTCTGTCTGGAAACTTCAGTACAACGTGCAATGAGCTGATAAGAGTGAACATCCTTGTCTTTTTAGTGATCTTAGAGACAAAGCATTCAGTCTTTCCACTATTAAGTTTATTGTTAGCTGTAGATGTTTCACAAGTTCTCTTTTTTCAGGTTGAGGAAGTTTCTTTCTATTCCTAGTTTATGGAGAGTTTTCATCAGAGATCAATGTTGGATTTTTTTTTCAAAAACTTATTCTACATTAATTGAACTGCTCATGTGGTTTTTCTTTTTTAGTTTGTTTATATGGTGAATTACACCAATTAATTTTTTTAAATGTTAACCCCCACTGGGTGTTGTCATATTATCTTTTTGATGTATTGTTGATTCAGTTTGCTAAATATTTGCTTAGATTTTACTGTTAGATTTTTTTTTACATCTACATTCATGAAAGATATTGGTCTATTTTTCTCCTTTTTGTAATGTCTTTGTCTCTTTTTTAAAATGGCAATGTTGTCCTGGTATAATAAGTTGGTATAATAGCCCTCCTCTTAAATATCTTGAAGTATTTGTGTAGAATTGGTATTATTTCATCTTTAAATATTTTGTAGACTTCCTCAGTGAAGCCATCTGGGTCTGGAGTAGACTTTATTAGAAGTTTTTCAACTAAAAATTCATTTTTTTAACAGATATAGGGCTATTCAATTTATTTTTTTCTTGAGTGAGCCTCTTGTCTTCCAAGGAATTTGTCCATTTAATCTGTTATTAAATTTACTACCATAAAGTTATTTATAATATTCCTTTATTATCACTTTAATGTCTGTAGATTCTGTGTGATGTCCTTGCTTTCATTCTTGATACTGGTAACTTGTGTCTTCTTTTTATCTTGATTAGTCTCTTTAGAGGTTTATCAATTTTATTAACTTTCTCAAAGAATCAGCTTTCGATTTCATTAATTTTCTCTATCTTTCTGCTGTTTTCTACTTTATTGATTTTTGACCTTGTTTTTATTATTTCCTTTCCTGTTTACTTTTGGTCTAATCTATTCTTATACTAGTTTCATATGGTGGAAGCAGTAGTCATTGATTTGAGACCTTTATTCTTTTCCAATATAGGTGTTTAATGCTATAAATTTCCTCCTAATATCTGCTTTAGTGGCATCCCACAAAACAGTATGTTGAGGTTTTATTGCCCTTCAGTTCAAAATATTTTCTAATTTACTTTAAAATTTATTCTTCGACACATGGGTTATGTAAATTGCACTATTTAGTTTCTACATATTTGTGAATATCCCAAATGTCTTTCTGTTATTGTGGTCAGAGATCATAGTTTGTATATTTTCAGTCTTTTTTAATTTATTGAGACATGTTTTATGGCCCAGCATATGGTCTATCTTGCCAAACATTGTGTATGCCGTTGAAAAGAATGTGTATTTTGCTGTTGTGTAGAATAGTCTATAAATGCCAATTAGGTCAAGTTGGCAATAGTGTTGTTCAGGTCTTTTATATCCTGACTAATTTTTTCTCTCTTTGTTCCATCAATTATTAACAGAGGATTATTAAAATCTCTGACTATGATTGCAATTTCTCTCTTTCTCCTTGTAGTTCGATCAGTTGTTGCTTCACATATTTTCAAGCTGTTATTGATAAAAATATTGCTATGTCCTCTAATAGATTGATCATTTTACCATTATGAAATGACCTTCTTTATCCTCATTAATATTCTTTGCTCTGAAATGTACTTACTCTGATATTGTCACAGCTTTCTTTTTATTAGTGTTAACATGGCATCACTTTTTTATTATTTTACTTTTTAATCTGTTTATTTCTTTACATTAAAGTGCATTTTTTTGTAAGCAGAATAGAATTAGGTCTTGCTTTCTTATTCAATTTGACCATTTCTGCGGTTTTTTTTTTGTCTTTTTCGTGACCGGCACTCAGCCAGTGAGTGCACCCGCCATTCCGAACCCACGGCGGGAGCGTCGCTGCGCTCCCAGCGCCGCACTTTCCCAAGTGCGCCAGGGGCTAGGCCCCATTTCTGCTTTTTCAATGGGGTTTTATTTCCATTTATTGACATTCACATTTAATGATTATTAATATGGTCTTGCTATCTGTTTTCCATTTCTCCCATCTGTCCTTTGCTCTCTTTTTCCTCTTTTAATGCCTTATTTTGAATTAAATGTGTGTTTTTTCTGATTCCATTTTATCTTCTTTGTTGGCTTTTAGCTATAATTCATCGTTTTGTAATTTTAGTACTTGCTTTAGGGTTTATAGTATACATCTTTAATTTATCGCAGTGTGCTTTTTCAAGTGATATTATACCACTTCACCTATACTATAAGAACTTTACATTAGTGTATTTCCATTTCTCCCCTCACAGTCTTTATGTTGGGGCCAGTGAACTTTTTCTCTAAAAGGCCAAATAGCTATTGTTTTCAGCTTTGTGGGCTATACGGTCACTGTCACTACTCAACTCTGCTATTGTAGTACAAAAGCACCCAGAAGCAATAGGTAAATGAATGGGCATTACTGTATGCAAAAAAAAACCCTTTATTTAAAATATATGTGTCGAGCTAGATTTGGCCCACAGGCCATACTTTGCTAACCATTTCTTTATGCAATTGTTTTCACACATTTTACTGTTACACATAAGCACATATTACATTACTGTCTTTGAAATAGCCACTTATCTTTTAAAGGGATTTAAATAATAAGAAAAATTTGGTAATATATTTACCCATGAAGTTATCATTTCCAGTGTTCTTCATTCTTTTGTGTAAATCCATGTTTATGTTTGATATCATTTTCTTCCTGTCTGAAGAACTTTCTTTAACAATTTTTATAGTGTGAGTCTGGTGGAGAGGGATTCTTTCAGCTTTTGTATGTTTGAAAAACATCTTTTTAACCTTCATTTTTAAAGGGCATTTTCAGGGGGTATAAAAGTTTAGATTGACTTTTTTTTCCAAGTACTTTAAAAATGTTGCTCTTCTGTCTTCTCACTGGCATGGTTTCTGATGTGCTGTCTTTAACTTTTTTTCTCTGTACGTAATATATCTTTTACTGGCTGCTTTTAAGATTTTCTCTTTGTCATTGGCTTAGAGCCATTTGATTATGATGTGCCTTGGTGTAGTTTTCTTTGTATTTCTTGTGCTTGGGGTCCATTGAGCTTCTTGGATCTGTTTATCATTTTCATCAAATTGGGGAAAATGTTTGCCATTAAATCTACAATATTCTTTCTTTGGTCATTCATTTGTCTTGCCTCTCTTTTTTTTTTTTTTTAAATTCCAGTTACATTAACATTAGGCCAGTTGAAGGAGTCTCTTTGCTCTATTTATTTTTCGTTCTTATTTTAATCTGTTTCACTTAAAGTAGTTTCTATTGTTGTCTTTATGATCACTATTTTTTTTTCTTCTACAATGTCTAATTTGCAGTTAATTTCACCTTGTTATTTTTCATCTTGATCATTGTAGTTTTCATGTCTAGATGTTCAATTTGGGTCTTTTAAAAAATCTTCCATGTCTCTACTATCAGTTTAAAGATACAGCACACAGTTATAATGACTGTTTTGATATTTGTGTTTACGAATTTTAACATCTGCATCAGTTCTACGTTGTTTTCAATTGAAGGACTTTTCTCCTCATCATGTGTCATATTTTTCTGTTCTTTTGCATGTATGGTAATTTTTTCACTGGATGCCAGAAACTAAGAATTTTATCTTTCTGCCTGTTGGATATTTTCACATTCCTACAAAATTCTTGAACTGTGTTCCATGGCACAGATAAGTTACTTGGAAGCTGATCCTTTTAACTTTTACTTTTATGATTTGTTAGGCAGGATCAGAGCAATGTTTAGTTTAGGGTTAATTATTCCCCATTACTGAGGCAAGACCCTTCTTGGTTCTTTACCCAATACCTCTCATTTATAAGATTTTCCAGTCCTGCTTGCAGGCATCAGTGCTAATCCCTGCCATGAGTTCCAGTCACTACTATGTTTACTCCTTTTGGATGGCTATTTCCTGGGCTTAGGGTAGTTTTTTCATATTTTGCTGAATATTCAAGGGAGACCTTTTGCATATTTCCCGAGTCATCTCTCCCTGCAGCTCTCTCCTATCTAGTGTGCTGTTATGCAAATTGTAGCCATCTTGGTGTGTATGAAATCTCAGCTTTCTCTTCTCAAATCTGGTTGTCCTCCAGGTTTTGTCAAGGTTTTCCCACCTTGCATCATGGCCTGGAAACTCTCCCAAAGCAGTAAGATTGGGCATTTTCAGGTCTCACTGCTACTGACAGGTCAGGCTCAGCTTGCCCTCTTACCTTAAACAAATGACCTGAAAGTCCAAAAGTTGATGCAAGGATTGGAAGGTTTATTCAGATTACAGATACTCATCTAAATGTCTAACCAAGCAAACAAACAAAGAGAAAAGAAGAGTAGTGGGGTCCAGTTTAGCCTAGTCCTAATCGGCAGTGCCAACCTATTCCATTAACAGCATTAATAAAAACAGTTCTCCCCACTGTTTTCAGCATAAAGAAAAGTATCAACTAGATTTAAATCAGAAAAACAAAGCATAGCCAGGAGCCCTCCAGGGTGCACCTATACAGATGTGGATACAATCCGACCAAACAGAAGAGGGCTTGGAAAATCAGAAACCAAGTGTAGCCAGGAACCCTCCAGGGTGCACCTATACGGATGTGGATACGATCCAACCAAAAAGAAGAGGGCTCAGAAAATCAGAGAAAAGTAAAGAGAATAAAGCATTGCCTTTTCAGAATTTAGGCCAGGGACTCCAGGAGAGAGATCTATCAGCAGCAGAGACATGGGAGCAAAAAGTCCCAGTGGCCACTTGCCTCTTGCAGCTGGAGTCCTCTCTGGTGCCCAAAGCTTTCCAGTTTTTGCCAGTGATTAATTAGGCTCTCAGATTCCAGTGTCATAGAAATAAACAATGTACCCAACAGTCAAGCAAGCAACGCTTTATTAAAAGAGGAGATAGACTTATGCATAAGGGGGGTAGCAACAGTAAAGCTAGCCCCCCGAGAGGAGCTGTTCAGGGACTTTTATAGGGAAAGGGGTTAAGGAGTGGCAGGGTGGCAGGCCAGCGTCCCTGGAGGTGGTCCGTTCTGTTCTTCCTGGTTGCATCAGTAGGCAGTGGTGTTCATCATTGTCACCCCAGGAGGGTCATTGTAGCAGTCACCTTGATGCTTTATGTGCAGGTGGGAATTCCTAAAGGGGTCTTAAGGTTAGTCTGTAACTTTTACAATTATTAGTAAACAAGACTTGCGGAGGGGTTTTGCAACTCAGTAAATATCTGTTTCCTTCTTATCTCGTCTATTTTGTCAGGGCAGCCCATGGGGTAATCATTTGCCCTGAGGGGTCTCATGACTGAGGAGTGGAAATGTAACAAAGAGTCCTCTGCAGGGAAAATGGAGTCAGTTTGGTTCACAGGCCTAGACTTACTCTGTTTCATCACCTCATTTATGTCCCATAATTCAGGTATCACTGTTTTTGTTGCCTGATGTTCAGTGTCTTGAAAACCATTGCTTCATATAGTTTGTCCACTTGTTTGGCTGTTTCAGGAGGGAGAGAAAATCCAGTCTCTGTTATTCCACGTTGACCTATAGCAGAAAATCTAACATTCTTTTTTTTTTCTTTTTTTTTTTGGTCATATAATATAGTAAAGATATTTTAAAAATTCAAAATACTCAGCGCCAGCCAAAATGTTCTTGCATATATTGCCGTTGATAATATAAATTGGTATAAATCTTTTGGGAAGCAACTTGGCAACATTTATAAAGATACTTAAAAATATTTCTGCCCTATGATTGAGTAATTGAGCTTCTTGGAATATAGCATAAGGAAATAAATAAGAAAAATGCTTTATCTTAGCAGCAAGGTTATGCATAATAGAGTAATATTGGTAAGAACCTAGATATCTAAAAACAGACACAAAGGTTAAGTAGTATATGGTTATGTAATATAGAGTAATATATAACATATAGTATATGGTTATGATATCTGTAAAGAGTATGTAACAATAAAAAATGCTTATAATATGGTATTATAAATAAGTATAAATATTTATAAAGTAAATAATAAATAAAACAAACTTTGTGCCAATAGGAAAAGCTGGAAACAAATATAGAAAAATATTATCACTGCATACATACCTTTGGTTGTATTTGGGAACTGGGATTATAGGTAAATTTTCATAATGAGGAAAAAACTTTTAAAAATGTTGTGTGATAACCTTGGGTTTATGTACTTTTACAAAGAAGCCAGTCTATATAGGTCCATATAAAAAAAATAAGTTGATCTGAAGCTCAATGAAAATCATTAATGATCAAACTTAGCAATTTATTATATAAGTTAACCAGGCAGCACTTAGCTGCTGACAATCACTGTTATATGGCGATAGCTTGGAGAGAGTTAGTTAAAAAACCAAGGATTTTTGGACTGAGAAAATGAACTAATGCAGATATATTGCTGCCAAGAATTTTAGTGGTTTAGAGACTGTGTTTAGGAGTCAGGCATGCTTTTGTTCAAATTGTTGCTTTGCCACTTCTCAGCTGAGACCTTGAACAAATTATTTACTTTCTTTGAACCATTGCTTTCTCACTTACAAAACAGGATAATAATAATGCCTGACAGGACCCTTATAAAATTAACAGGTAATTTACCTCTCAGTGCTAGATATGAACAAGCAGAATATATTAATGATAACAATAATGACAATAATACTAGCTGTCATTCTTTGAGTATTTACTATGAGCGAGAAACTCTTCCAAGTGCTGTACCTATATTAACTAATTCTAATCTTCACAATATCCCTAATAAGGTAAGTGGTACTATCATCCCTATTTTTCAGATGAGGAAATGGAGGCACAGCGAGGATAAGTAACTTGCCCAAGGCCAGGTAGTTTATTAAGTGACAGAGAAGTAGAAGCAGAAAGGCCTAACTTAGGATAATACTACAGAAGTCTGAAGAAAATAGTGGCTTGAATGAAGCTTATGGCAGTAGAGACGATGTTAGTAGTCAAATAGTATAGGGCATTTACGTCTTTAGTTTTGCCAACCAACCAAAAGGCTATTGCTTATGACCAGTAGGTGAAGCCATCCGCAGCTAAGAAAAATTTAAACCCCTCTGGAACTTTATGTATGTGTGTATTGCTACATGACTACCCCGATTGCAGGATCGGGGACTTCATAACTAAAGCCAAAACGTTTCATTATTTTAGTTATAAACCCGTTGTAGAGACTGGGTCATCAGACCCCTCACATGCCAGGCTGGGTCACAAGACCTCTCACACGCAGGTACACACTAGGTAATTGGGAAAGATCCCGGGACCCATTGGCAGATGACACGAGCTCAGTCCTCAGCAGCTTACAGCAGTCTCCAGCAGCAGTGGTGCTAGCCTCCCAGAGGGTCCCAGGGACCCTGGCAGCAACAGCCTCCAACAGCAGTAGCAGCCTCTCCATGGCCCCCGAGGGCATCCCAAGGGGTGTGGGGGGGAAGCCTGTGGATCAGAGCCACTCATCCTTTATACTTAAGTCCATAACCCAGAACACCTGGGTGCACATGAGCACTTACATTAGATAATAAACAAGAAACACCTGGGCAAGTGCATATTTACATCAAATGCTCGGCAAGATTCTGAACATCTGAGGGGCCCTGACCATTTTCCTTCATTTTCCCTACAATGTATCATAGAATAAAAGGTTTTAATCTAAGTAGAGGTGTTTAAGGTAAGGGTTTTATTAAAGAGTGTTTATGATGTACAAAATGGAAGAAGTGAATGAGTTCATCAAGGAGAACCTAAGTTGTTTACTAATTAGTTAGTACCTTATCTACTCCATTATTTAATGACTAGGGTTAGCTGTTTTAATAAAGAGACAAAACCACAAGAGAAGGGGAAAGTATGTTAGTCTTTTATATTAATTACACCTGTTACAGCCTGACAGTGTAAAGCGTAAGGTCATCACGACCAATAAAAAGGCTATATATTCTTCTATTTTGTGGAATCATACCATAATTGTAGGCAATGTACTTAAGCAGAAATAAATATCCTCTTGCAGGTTATTATTACCAATCTCAACCTATAATGTAAGTGAAAAGATGAAATTTCCGACTGCTTCACCAAAAACCAAAACAAAACACATCCAAAATATTCTGTAATATTTACTCACATATTTTCCTGTTTAGGGGACAGAGATTTGACCCTTCCCTCTGATAACCTACTAATAGGCTAACTGGAGTCATGATGTAGTCCACAGTCAAGAAGAGACTGGGAGAGTGTGATACTGATAACACCAAGGTCAAGGATTCAGATCCCTGTACTGCCCAGCCGCCAAATAACAAAAACAAGAACAAAACAATGACAACAACAAAAACACAAGAAAAAAAAGAAGAGACAAGTCTTGTTGCCAAATAGAAAAAAAAATAGATTTTGGGGTCACATGTGCCTCTGTTAGGTTCAGAGCATTATGTTTACAGATTCAGTCTTTAAAAGAAATTCCATCATCCATCAAAACAAAACAAAACAAAAACCCGTTGTAATTTGGGTACACTGTCATCAGGAGATGCCTCAGTCACAGTCCCACAGAGATTTATGTCTTAGGTTTATTTGAATGAGGGAGATAAACTAAAAAACATAGACTTGTAAACCAGCCACATCTTACGTGAAATAAATGCGCTATAGAGTGGTGAATATTTGAAGTAAAATTTAAGGTAAACAAATAAAATTAGACTTTGGTAGATGCCCAATCTGATTCTTCATCATTTCATTCCAACCTTCTTTTTATACACAGATTTTTGTCCAAATGTTTCTCTCTCTTTCTGCTTAAGAAAACACAGATTCCAAACCCTTCTGGAACTTGTATTTTCTCCTAGGGTTTTAATCTAGCTTGATATCATAATTCCTTTAATATGCTTTACTGAAATGCCATTAAGTTCTCTTTTTGTTCCTCACAGGCATAGCCTGTTTAGAGGTAGCATGAGAGTTGTCTTGGTCTTACTTTTAGAAGTTTGAATTTTGCTTGAAAATACCCTATTTCATTGTTCTCTCTCACATATGGCAAGAAGAGGAAGACATATAAGATAAGCTTGCCCAAAAGGGCATATGGCGTTTCCATGTTTGTATATAAAGAGGAGACTTTCCAATGTCACCCTAAAGAAGACTAAAAGTTTTCCTCAATATTATCCTTTCTAATAAGAAATAACAGTTTTAAAATAATTTTATTTGATGTTTTATTTGCTTTTTTTTTTAACGAAGGTAAGCTAGCAAAATTCAGCCACCTGCATCTTCTATACACTACTCTAATAAGAAAACTCTTCAGAATTTAGAACAGACTCATGTTGCTAATACAAGCCAGACATTTAAATTATATTTCTAAGGAGGGTTTGGAACAGATATTTAAACATTTCATGATATCAGTTTAACATACTAGAAACACAAAGGCCGAAATCTGAGATTGCATTAGAGGCAATAAGCAGGAATTGGGGTCAGATTATCTGTTCATAGTGAAAACGCAAAGGTTAAGGGAGTCAGAATCTTGGGGTGAATTAACAAGGATGTAACCACAACAGTAGCACAGAAGTGCCTATTAGTGCTGGTAGCACAATAGTACAGAAGAATTTAGGAATTGCCAATGCTGACAACTCATGGTCTACTCAGCTCAGTGTTCTGTTGGCAAAGTGAACCGAGAACAAATGATATTAATCATTACAGTATGCTAGGCACTTCATATAATTATCTCACGTAATCCTCACTACAATCCTATGAGATAGCTAGTGACATTATTTATGATCTCTGGTTTATAGATGAGGAATCTGAGACTTTGAGAGGTTAAGTGATGTACCTTTTGTAAATGTCAGAGCACAGATTCCAACCAAGATAGAACATAATAGTGCTTGCTGACATCAACATTGAAGTTAGGTATGTAATAGCTTCTTTTAAGTAATAGCAATCATTCATAAATTTGTCCAAATCGCTTTTGAGTTAATAAATATTAACTTTGGGATTAATGGGTTTGTTAGGGTTGGTTAAAGCAGTGCAAAGGGTTATCTGCAAGGACAGAACCAAGGACAGATAGGCGAAGGAGGATCAGGGAAGTAGTATGTGGTACATTTTTTATCATAAATTATGATAAAATAAGTTAACGTGTAGTCTTCTGAAGGACCCATGCAGGAACAGGGATTTTGGAAGAGACTGAAGATGATTACTAGACAGAGGAGAGCTCAGTGAGTTTCCCTTTCCCCCATTTCTCTAATCATTTTATATGCACTTCTCAGGGTTTTCTCTAATTCAGGACTCATGCTGAAATTGGATTGAGCAGAACTGCATATTTCATTCCAGCTGCAGCTGCAAAATAGTTCAGCGTGGGGTAAATTAATATGTTTTTTAGGGTTTCTTATACAGGTCTTGATGATATCCAACATTTCATTGTCCTCCCACCCCCACCCTTCAATTTAGTTGAGCTGATGTTTTCAGAAAACAGACTATGGAGATTCTCATGGCTCTTTTCTGGATCCCAATCAGGATTTTTTTAAAATTCCATATTATACTTTGATCTATTTAATCTCCAAGTTCATTGTCTTGTTCTAGGTCCTGAGTTAAAACATATCTTACATTTGGTTTATTTGCAGATTGGTGAGAACGTCCTGTACTCTAGCCTGATAATCTTGATCTTTAATAGAAGAATTTGTAGCTTTGGACATATGACTATGCCTTTCCTCCCTTATTCACAAGTGTTGGGTAACCACCAGTTTGTTTGGAATAGCGGTGACTATAAACTGGCATGGAATTTCAGAAGTCCCCTCTAGAGTTCTTTTGAACAGAAATTACATTTTCAGTTTGGCAGCCCTTTAATAGAGGCTACATGTTTTGTTCAAATTTCCCCTACTTTCCCCTTCTTTTCTAAAATCTTTGATATATATCATCTAGTCCTGGTGATTTATCAACATTCATTTTGTGAGACTGGCTTGGATAATTCTGAGAATTGGCCATAATTTAACCAATAACTGATGTGTCATTTCAAGGATAACATCAAAGTGGTAATCACTGTAAAATATCCTCAAATATACACTAGAAGTAAAAATTCATGCAATATGTCTGATACCTATTTACCTAAAATTATTAAGGAATTTACTGATTTTTCCCCTTGGTTTCCTACATTTTATGTTCTTTGTTATTTTATTTATTTATTGAGGGGGCAGGGGCGTAGTGAAGAGATTAACATTTATTGGGCCAAGCCCGTGGCGCACTCGGGAGAGTGCGGCGCTGGGAGCGCAGCGACGCTCCCGCCGCGGGTTCGGATCCTACATAGGAATGGCCGGTGCACTCACTGGCTGAGTACCGGTCACGAAAAAGACAAAAAAAAAAAAAAAAAAAAACAACCATTTATTGAGTACCTAATGCTACAGTATTATGTACATGGAGAATAGTTAATGGCACAGAGTAACTGCTCAATAAATACATATTAAATGAATGAATAAATGCCAGGTATTGTGCTTGTCACTTTATATATGTGACCTTATTTATTCTTAAAACAATCCTATGTGAGGTATGTACTATTTTTCCCTCATCTATAAAATGGAATAATAATAATGGCTATTTTATAAGATTGTTAGGAGAATTGAATGACTTAATAAACACAAAGCAATTAGAACAGTTCCTGGCAAATAGTAAGCATTATTCAAATATTATTATAATTGTGATTTTCCATTGTTACTTATGAAGACATTAAACTAAAGAGATTTTAAGTCATTTTTCCAAGATTACACACGGAGTTAAGGGGTTGAAACAAATTTCTAAACTTCTTGTTCTCTCTTCTAAATGTTTTACCTCCTTTTGGTCTTGGTGTTCTTGTCAAAGAGCTCTACAAAATGTTATGTTGCCTGATTTTCGTGTATACCTAGCTTACTTTGTAGGCTTCCTTTTTTTTTTTTTTTTCTTAGTTAGGCTATCTTTCAATACTTTGAACGATCATTTTCTTTCTTAAATTTGGTTGTACATGGTCTTTTTCACTTGACAGGTATTCTGATCCTCAGATCATATTTTCCCTGTAGTCCAATAAGTTGTTTTAAACAATGGCAACAATTTTCACTAGCTAATTATTACAATATTTCCTTTCCTAATATTTTCTCTTTTTTAAAAAATTTTTTGGCAGCTGGCAGGTATGGGGAGCTAAACCCTTGACCTTGGTGTTATTAACACTGTGCTCTAACCAACTGAGCTAACTAGCCAGCCCTCTAATCTTTTCTCTAAATAATGAATTTATTTTCCCTTGTCATCCTCTTAATTCTGGAAATTATTAACTAATACTTGATTTGATTTGAGATGTAAGGAAGATGAGGTATACGGTACAACATTCCTTTCTGACACCAGTGGGTTTTAATAACTTATTTTCACTTGCTAATTCACTGTACAGAGTCTGAGTCTCAGTTTTGTTCCTTTTCTGGATCATGCATATGGGCGAATATAATTTTTCACAACATAATTATTTTAATTATCTAGTATTGCCACAAAGCAATTTAGGCAAGTTGTAATTCTTTCCAGTACTCTTTCCCAAATTAGAATCCATGGAAGATAAACTTTTGTGAAGTGGAGATTTCTCTAAGGAAATGAAATTGTTGACACATTGCTCAATTTCAAATAGATGTAAAAGAAATACACAGGATATTCAAATTAATGAAAACTGAATATGCCCAAGCATTGATAGTTTTTTTCAGTATCTTTACTGAGTATCAGTGAAAAAGATTAGAATGACTCTGATTGAGAGTAGAGAGGGTAGAGGGTAGAGAGGTGTCAGTGGCCTAAATGGTTGGGAGATAAACCTGACTAGGTAGGTGGGGTCAGGTTATGGAGGCCTCTTCTCTTTGTTCTCTACATTTAAAATATCTTCAGGTTCTAAGAACGAACTTCTAAAATCCAAGACTGATTGGCTTCATATATCCAGTGATAAATCTTCAGAATTCCATCTGAAACCAAAACTTGTATTTCAAAAATAACCTTTGAGATTGTTTGATGATCAAAGAAAGTGTTTTCCATCAGCCAATACTGACATGACGACAAGAAACTAGAGACATTTTGGAGATCTTGGCACAACTTCAAAGAGTGATAGAACAGAATGCAGAGAACGCTTCCAAGTTTTGGAAGGCAAAAGTCTGGCTGAGACCCACACACCCTGAAACGAAGCTTCCTTGAAAACATTTAAAAAGTCTTTTCCTATTTTGGAATTCTAAAAGATGGCAAAATTCATTTATGCTAAAATGCAGTACTTCATCAAATTTCCTCCCCAAATGACTCTCCAGCTTTCCCCTCTGTGTTAACACTGGTAAAGGATTCCTAAGGCATTTGCAGTAAGCTTCTCAGTAAGCTGCCTCAGAGCCCTCTCAAGGCTATTTCTATATATTACGAAACAAGTAAATCCCTTTAATCCTTACCTCATATGTATGTTTTGTTTTGCAGAACGAAAACGGTGAAGCAACTTAAAGATTTGGGGACATACCACCCAAATGATCTATACTTAGTCTGGTGTCGCTTCGCAAGATTTTGGTACCCAAAGCAGAAGAACCGGGATTCAGCATCCTTCCTCCAATCACACATTTCTTAAAGCAAGCGTTCTGCACTTCCGAACATCATCTCTTCTCTATCCAACGCCTCCTCGCAGCCCGCCCCCTGGTTCCTTCCCACCCTCTACCTCGCCCCCCCGCCCTGCGCGCCCCCAGCCTGCGCATGCGTCCTAAGAACCCACTACATTCGCGGCACAGGCTGAGAGTATTGTCGGGGGCTATTCTCTCTCCCAGGAACATGGCGGCGAGTCAGGGAGGTGGTGGTAACAGTGGGGGCGGCGGTTGCGGTGGCGGGGGAAGTAGCGGTGGCGGTGGCGCGGCCGGAGGGGGAGGTGGCGGGACTGGAGGGGGAGGCGGAGGCGGCGGCGGGACCCTGGTAGTTCCCATCCCGGGACCGACTCTTTTCGGTCAGTCGTTCTCCAACGGGCCGCAGTGGAACCCGGGGAGCCTGCAGCCTCCACACACAGTGAGGAGCCTGGACCGGGCCCTGGAGGAGGCGGGCAACTCCGGCGTCCTGAGCCTCAGTGGTCGGAAACTCCGAGACTTCCCGGGCAGTGGCTACGACCTGACGGACACCACCCAAGCAGGTGACAGGACGGGGGGAGGGGAAGCTGGGCAGCGAAGGAGGAGGTGGGGGAGTGGGTGGCTGCGTGGCTGCGTTGTTGGACTCTGCTGGTCTGGGCGGGTGTGCGGGGGGGGGGGGGGGGTGGCGAGACTAACAAAGTCGGAGCAGCCTGTTCTGCAAATGCAAGGAACACGGCAGGGGGGAAATGCTGACTGAAGAATGTGTGGAAGCTGGGTGGGATGTTAGGCGTGGAAGAGCATTATTGTTAAAGCGAGTTTCCCCAGTAAGGGTGGGAGGGAGGTATTGGCACCTTCCTTAATGCACTTCTTTTAACTCTCCTGGTTGTGCCCATCTTTTCTGGAAAACAAAACCAAACCCAGAAAATACATAAAATTATAATCTCTACATATGTGCCAGCAAGAATGGCATATCCCTTTCAGAGTACAGCAGCAGTACTGGCATAGTTTTTCTGAGTTATTTTGTGTGTGGTTTAATCATCCCGGGATATTCTTGGTTTCTTTCTTGTCACGTATGCCTTTAAAGACAGATTTTTCATTTTCCTTCTGCAGAGAAGGTAGTGGTGGTTAAATTAGTATTTGCTTCAGTGGCAAATTAAATCATCAATCACTTATATGTCTGGTTACTAGGGGAAAGATAATGCTTCTTTTGAGTTATGTTTGTCTTAATTTTTGTAGCAGAAAGAGCCAGAATTAAGGCATGTTTGAGAATAAAATTAACTCCATTCTTTGTGGAGTTGCGGATTTTAATGGCTTATCATTTTAGATGAGAAATTGGCTATTGTAATGTTCTTCATATACTCTTCTGTAGTCTTTGTTGTGGGTAGCATTTTTTGTTATGAACACACTCTTTCCCCTCTGCCTTATAAACCAATGCTGAATATTATAGTTATGTTTTGGTTTGATGAAGGGGTTGCTTTTCATAATCTTCAACTTTGTTATTTATGTGTCTGTTTTCATCTGCTTTGCTAAATAAACCATGGACAACATTATTTTAATAGATGTAGTGATTTTGAAACAATGTAGTAAGTAAACTCACCCATATGAGAAGTAGTAAAAGATCTTTTATTTTCAGAACAAGACAATTTCAGTATATTCAGTTTCTAGATATTAAAGTATGTGTGTTAGAGGAGGAAAACCTAAAATTGAAGTTTTCCACCCAGTGATTCTCTCAGGAATTATCCTGAGAACTATGAATGCGTAATTGATCACTGATTTTGTATTTTGGAAAGCACGTTTGAGAATTTACTCCTTTACTCTGAACAGATTTCCTAAACGGTATGTTCACATATTCATGACTGTGTTGGCAAGATGTACTACTTAGTGTCTTCTTCAAAGGCTTCAGGAAAAATGGTTTCACACTGCATCATTATAGGGATTTTTTTTTTCTTTTTCTTTCTTTTTTTTTGCTTATTGTTCTCTCTGATCTATAAAAGATTCTTCTAACTGCAGGACAAAGTTTAAGCGTCCTAACCTGGCATTCAGGGCTTTCACTGTCTGGCTCCAACTTAATTATTGCAACTTTATTTCACCAAACGCTTCTACATAGAACCCTCTGTTCCAACTAGATCAACTCCCTGTCACTTAAATATATTTTGTGCATTTCTGCTTCATGTTTGTATAAGGTCATCTGCATGCTTGGGATTTCCTTCTTTTCTCCACCTATTTAATTTTTTTCAAGCCCCAGCTTTTCCAAGAAGCTATCTCCAACTCCCTTAGTCCACAGAAGTCTCCTGTTTCTTTGAATTCCCATGGTAGTTAATTGTCTTTACTATTTACTGGCAGTACTGGCTTTATTTTCTTTCTATGTTTGTGTCTTGCTATCCCTGAGAAGATGGAGAGCCCCTGAAAGACAGGGAATAAGCCATACACTTGTTCAGTCTTCTCATTATATGTTCTTTTCATTATTTTTGATAATATTTCTCATAAATATGAATATCTTCTTCGGTTATAACCTTTGGCTTTTAAGCTTTCCGTTGGTTTTCTGAGGCAAGTTTCAACACAAACTAAAACTATATTTATTCTTGATAAACATTTATTCATCAGAAACTTTATCAGTGTGAACAACAGTAACACAGGACTTCTTGAAATAATTCCAATTCCTTTAATGTTTTTTTTTTTTTTTTTTTCTTTTCACTTGAATGTATGTTCCTTGTGGGAACATTTCAAAATCAGATAGAGTGAAAGAGATCTTGTTCTGCTCTTTGTTTCATTTAAATGAGATATCTGTGGGTGACTCATATGCCATTTGTTTTTGAAAAAATTCAGCCATGGAATATTTAGGGGCAATATTTTTTAATGTAAAGAGACCAGTGTTATTATGTATAAATGAAGGTAGGTACACCAGAACTGAAGAAAAATAGAGCATGTTTACACACAAATATATATCTACATATACACACGGTATATTCTCTCTTTGATGAAGACAGTTCTGTTTGGTGATATTGTTATACTTAAAGTGACTCTCAGTGAGATGTTTCAGAACCAAACTGATTATAGACTAGTATTTAATGGTTTATTGGATTGGGAAGAGACTAAAGGAAGGGACATTAGTTAAGAAGTTATTCTGTTAATTTAGGTGAGAGGTGGTGAGAATCTGGCCTGAAATAATATTGAATAAGGGGAAATTGATAAATTTCAAAAGAAGTAAGGAGGGCTTTTTGAATTATTTTGCTGTTTCCAACATATACATGAGATAAAATAGACCAGTGGTTCTCTACCCTGGCTGCACATTAAAATCGCAAGAGAATTTTTTTTGTTTGTTTTGGTTTTTTGTTTTTAAACCTATGCCTGGGCCCTAATCCAGACCAATTAAATCAGAATCTCAGCCAAGGGACTTTTTTTTTTTTTTTAATCTTCCCAGATGATTCTAATGTGCAGTCAGCACTGAGAAAGCCTAAAACTCATTTTTTTTAGGCTCTGAAGAAATATTTGTTGTTTGAATGAATGAGAAAATTGATTAAAGGTCAGTGATGAACCTAAAACCACTTATCCAGAGGGTCAAAACCAAAACTAGGAACTAAGTGTTTAAGTTGTAGTTCAATTGTCTTTTCAGTAGACTTGTGTTAAGCAGAGACTCATTATTTTCATCATATTGTGTATATTCATCACATCATATTGTGACTAGAAACTTACTAGGAACTTTTAGTTTCTTTAATTTCTATGCATAATTCTGGTTCACATTTCATACTGTTTGATAAATTTGCATTAAGAAAATAGTGCCCACAAAACAGGTAGCAGCTAAATCTTTTCTCTGTTAATTAGCTTGCCATGAGGTAAAGTGCATTACCTACTAGTAGGCAGCTGTTGGCAAAGTTTATCTTTGGTTTCCTTTACTCTCTGCATTTCTAGTTTCTTTTCTTTTTTTTTTTTTAGAATTTTATTTTTTTTATATTTATTTATTTATTTATTTTTTAACTTTTATTTTGTTGATATACATTGTGGTTGATTATTGTCGCCCCTTACCAAAACCTCCCTCCCTCCTCCCTCTCCTCCCGCCCCCCCAACAATGTCCTTTCTGTTTGCTTGTCGTATCAACTTCAAGTAATTGTGGTTGTTATATCTTCTCCCCACACCCCCGGTTTTTTTTGTGTGTGTGTGTGTGTGAATTTATATATTAATTTTTAGCTCCCACCAATAAGTGAGAACATGTGGTATTTCTCTTTCTGTGCCTGACTCGTTTCACTTAATATAATTCTCTCAAGGTCCATATGAAAAAATGCTCAACATCACTCAGCATCCGGGAAATGCAAATCAAAACCACACTGAGATACCATCTCACCCCAGTTAGGATGGCTAAAATCCAAAAGACTCTGAACGATAAATGCTGGCGAGGTTGCAGAGAAAAAGGAACTCTCATACATTGTTGGTGGGACTGCAAAATGGTGCAGCCTCTATGGAAAATGGTACGGAGGTTCCTCAAACAATTGCAGATAGATCTACCATATGACCCAGCTATCCCACTGCTGGGAATATACCCAGAGGAAGGGAAATCATCAAGTCGAAGGTATACCTGTTCCCCAATGTTCATCGCAGCACTCTTTACAATAGCCAAGAGTTGGAAACAGCCCAAATGTCCATCATCGGATGAGTGGATACGGAAAATGTGGTACATCTACACAATGGAATACTACTCAGCTATAAAAACGAATGAAATACTGCCATTTGCATTTCTAGTTTCTGTTCTCCTTCACTTGCCTCCTCCCTCCTGTCCTCATCATGCTGCCCTCCTTGTTTCTCTTTACCTCATTCCCCTTCCTTTATTGGGATGGAGCTCAAAGCTAAAGGATTATGGCAGTCTCTAAAAGGGGGAGTTTGCTAATTGAATCTAAAAGGGGGAATCTTAAAGGAGGAATCTTGAATCTAAAAGGGAGAGTTTGCTAATTTACTTGAATCCCCTCTAAAATGGGGAGTTTGCTGATTTACTTGAATCTCCAATTTGTTGTTTGTGTTCGTGACCTTTTCGATTAGATCTGCCTTTCAGATACTCCTTGATTAAAATTCTCACCCACATAAGGGCATAAAAACAAGGATCAGAAAGTTTGTAATCCATTTCAGTAAAGTAACTGACTCTTGCTGTAATGTCGTCTCTGAAGTGGTTTATAGGTAGATTTGGCAAGATGAAGGGAAATTGCCTAGAAGTTTTTGGTCTGTCTGGATACTTTTGGTAATTTGTTGATTTGAAAATGAATTTAATGATTACCCAAACAAATCCTGATTTTTTTCATAATTGACTCTGTCACTAGTGTTACAAATAAGTGTATGTGTTTTAGCCTACTTGCAGCTGCTCCCACTGCTTCTTTATGTCCATGAGCCGTAGGTCTGTGAAAGAAATTTAGGAATTCTTACATACATAGGATCGTGCTGTGTCCTGGATAATCACGTTTTAAATCAGGAGTCAACTGTAATATTGTTTGCATGTGCTGGTTTACTTCTTCAACTGTGGGGTGTGGTGCATTGTAACAGGTTATAAAATGGAGCCGGATACATGCATCTGATTTTGTGACATAGGTGAGCTCGTGATTATGATTTTGTGGCTTGATTCAAATATCTGCCTTGCTTTGTATAATAAATGTCTTCCTCAAAAATCAAATATGAAGCACATTTTTGACAGTCAACTCATATTTTAATAATTTGAGTTGCTAAACCTTGTAGTGATTTATTTTCTTCAGTGTTGAATTCTATAGCGCAAATAATCCCTTAATTTCTTTCTTTTGGAACTTCACATTTTAAAATAAAATGTTATCTTAAGTTGGAGGGTATACTCATCATTAAAATAATACCATTTATACAAATGTTTATAAATTTCTAAGCACTTTCAAATATTATCCTATTGAATTCTAATAATAATCATGTAAACTTTGCAGAGTACATAGTAATTAGTGTTTGAGAGAGGTTAAGTGATTTGCCCAAAGTTAAATGGTGGGTATATGGCAGAGGGTGGGTCAGAGCCTAGGTTTTCCAACTCTAGCACTATCCCAGTGTCATTTCCACTGTAACTCATTCTCTTATAAAAAAGCTATTATTAAAATAAACACTATGCCAACAAATAGGTTATTTATTCTGAAAAATAAATGCTTATTTAATTTCATAGGTTATATAGTTTTGTTTGTGGTGTAGTGTTTTGTTTTGTGTATATTTGCATAACTTATGCTTTTCTTTCTGACGGTTTTAGAATAGATTTATTAAGCAAGTATTTATTAAATTCCAGCTTTGGAAACATAATTATGGCGAATAGAAAAGAGACACGGTTCTTGTCCTTGAAAGCTTTATAAAATAGTTGAATGTGTGCAGTAATATATATGACAATTAGAAAAGAATTACATTATAATATATAACTATTTAAATAGCATACTTCAATAAACTGTAGAAATAAGAGATATGGAACTGTGGCATATTTTATTGGGGGTTAATTTAGTTTGGGAATGCTTCCTGAAAAGTTAGGTTAGGTATTTGCTTCATGACAGGTATAAGAACAGAAGTGGTTGATTGGGATATTTTAGAATTGGCCTTAGTTGGAATACTTTACTTAAGATTTAAATTTTAATATTTCAATTTAAATTATTTGTAATATAAACTCTGAAGCATGTATTTAGCATCAAAAGCATAAATGTAGACAAGTTACAACCTCATTGATAACATAGGAGGTGATGCTAGGGATACTTTTCATAAATAAAAGTAATTGAAGACTTACAGTATATTGATTTGCTGGAAGGTGTTTGTTTAAATTCCAAGGCACACAGTGAAACTTTGCAAAAGGGCAAATCATTCTCCCAGCCCAGCCCAGCCTAGTCGCCCACTCTGAGATATGCTTACAGTGTTTGATGTCCCCACATTCTACAGAGGTTGGTTATCATCATGACTTAGAAGAGAAAATCTTTTAGTTTTTCTCTCTATACTTTGTGTGTATTGGGATACTTCTTGAAGCTTTATAATACTCTTATAATCAGTTCTCTGAAAAGTTTCAGAAAAGGTTGTCTGCTTCTCTGTTATAGAAAAAAAATACCTTACACTACAGGAAACCATTTAGTGTAATAAAAGAAAACTGCATAAGTCAATTTTATAATGATTTAAGTTTGTGTTTAGTCTCACTTTCAGCTAGTGCACTCAATCTGCTAAAAGTCAAGCTCTAACTTTAATCTTTACATTTTTCCTGTTTCAAGTAAACAGAATACCGGTCAATGGACTGTAATGGATAAACAGTGGATATTTTCTAATGTTTTTTTTTTTATGTCATATTTTTTAAAGAAAAGGTTTTTCCAAATAGGAAAGTCTGTTTTTTCATATTTGTGGACATTGTTGATTCTGTGTACTCTTTAATAATTTGTGGTGGAGATTGTTGTCACTTTATTTTAAAATTAATTACTTCAGTCTTTTTCAGTAGACTGTTAGGGATTCAAGGTGACAGAAGACAGATATAAAATAACTGTTGCATAAATTTTTATTTGAACTTTGTGGAGACTAACCAATTATGGAAGATTTGTGAATGTGAATTTCACTCAAAAATTGCTTCTTAATGGTTATGTCCCTAAGAGACTCTAGTATGTGTAGCCTAGAAATTTTCACTTCTTAAAAAAATAATTGCAATGTGTAACTCCCTCACTTTGAGCTAATTGGTTGAGGATGACTGTGTCAATGGGAAATAAGAGTAATTACATTTAAAGATATTTATGAATTAAAAGTAGTAAATTGAACATAGGTAATTGTGTTCTTAACCTACCTTAATGAGTATGGAAGAATGGGTTTGTCATATCAATTTTATGTAAAGGGTGAAAGTTGCTGCTTTCAAGGAATCTGTGATTTCATAGTGGTGTAAAATAAGAACTCACATACCTGTTATATAAACTAGATCAGTGGTGGTGGTGATTGTGCAGCTGCCTCCAGGGTATATTTGGCAGTGTCTGGAGACGTTTTTGATTGTCAGTTTGGGGATTGCTACTGACATCTAGTGGGTAGACTAGGGATGCTGCTAAGCATCCTACAACAGAAAGGACAGTCCTGCACAACAAAGACTTAATTATCTGATCCAAAATGTCAGTGGTGCTAAGGTTGAGAAACCCTGGGTTAGATTGAGATAAATGTCCTAAATGAAAACAAACTGCAGAGCAGGTTCAAAGAGGGAGAGATGACGTTTGATTGGGTTGTTGGAACATCAGAGGGAGCTTTATAAAGAAGATGGAGGATTGGCCTTGATGGGGGAGGCATCAGTTTTATAAGTATGCATAGAGGGAGGAAACTTCATGAATATGAAGTCTCCTCAAACTCAGTATATCAAATAATGAACTCTTGTTATTGACGTTAGGCCCCTTCATCACCCAGATCAGAAACTTGGGAGTTATTTTCAACTCTTCCCTTTCCTTCGCCCTCTATATCTAGTTAGGAACTAAGGCCCATTGGTTATAGTTCTTGTAATAGCTTTCAGATCTATTCCTTTCCTGTCTATTCTCACTGCCACTGTTGTTCAGGTTGTCTTCTTCTCACCTTTAACTGGACCTATCAGCAATTTTCTAAATTATCTCTTTGCGTCGTTTGCTTTAACTCTAGTTGGTTCTCCACACTGTAGCCAGAGTACTCTTTCCAGTATGCAAATCTCATCATCACTTGTTGCTAGAACACCTTCAAATCAGTAGCCATTTCTCTAATAATACCTTTCAAAATCCTGTTTCCTTATTTCTTGTTTTGAACATTAAAAAAAAACTGAGAAAAGCTAATAAGATGGTTCTTCAAAAAGTTCATGAAAAGACTTATCTTTTTATTTCATTTTCCATGAACTTTTTGAAGTACCCTCCTATACACACTATGCTTTATTTAACTTTTGTATTTTTTTATATTTTATTACTTAATATTAAGTTGCTACGATTTATCCAAACTGTGTGAAACTGTCATTCTTTTGGATGGCTGCATTATCTTCCATTGTGTGAATATACCATGCTTACTCACTTTCTCACTGATGGCCATTTGTATTGTTTTCCCTTATTTCTCTTGTGAGCATTGCGGCTGTAAGCATTATTATACCTGTTTCTTGTTGCACATGCTCAAGAATCTTTCTTGTGTATGTACTTGGAAATGGAATTGCTGGGCTTTATGATATGTCAGTGTTCAAACTGGCTTATGATTTACATTTCCATTGACATGTGTAGGAGATCCTATGAATCCATGTCCTCTCCAATACGTAGTATTCTCAGAATTAAATATTTTGGCCAAATGAGTTTAAAATGGTATTTCAGTGAAGTCATTTTTGATTTACATTTCCGTGATCACCAATGATGTTAACATTTCTTCAAATGTCTGTTGGCCGTATGTGTTTCCCGAAATGTGAAATAACTTCATTTATTTTGCCCATTTTCCACTCGTTGTCCTTTCTTACAGAATTCTATGAGTTTAAAGAAATACTTCTTATACTAATCGTTTGTCAGTTTTGTATATTGTGAATATCTTCTAGTTTATAACTTGCCTTTTGCTTTTAAAGGAGTCTTTTGATGAACAAATGCTCTAAATTTTAACACTGTCAATTTGATCAGTCTTTAATTTTATAGTCAGTGATTTTTGTGTCCTGTTTAAGAATGTGTAAAATGTATTAATCTACATTTTTTACTAAGAGTTTTAAAGTTTTGTTTTTGGTGTTTAAGTTCTTAATCAATGTGGAACTGATTTTTATATATAGTGTGAGGTAGAGGTCCAATTTCATGTTTTAACATATGGATCATCTTTTTCCAGATCCACTCTTGCCTACTTTTTTTCTTTTTAAAACTTTATTTAGATAGAATTCCCATACCAAATATGCACCCACTTAAAGTGTATTGTTTATTGGTTGTTAGTTCTGCACCCATCACTACAATCTAATTTTGAAATATTTTCAATACTCCAAAAAGAAACCTTGTACCCATTAGTCTTTCTTCATTCTCCCTGCACCGCCCCCCCCATCTAGCCTTACGCAACCACATCTACTTTGTGTCTGCAGATTTGCTTAATCTGGATATTTCATATAAATAGATTCATACAGTGCGTGGCCTTTTGTGACTGGCATCTTTCATTTACTATAATGTCTTCAGAGTTCATTTATGTTGTAGCATGTGTCAGTACTTCATTCCTTTTTATTTCTGAGTAATATTCCATTATGTATTTTGTATATCCATTCATCAGTTGGTGGATAATTAGGTTGTTTCCATTCTTTGGGTATTGTAAATAGTACTGCTATGAGCATTTATTTCTCTTGGGTATATACGTAGGAGTGGGATTGGTGGTTATATGGTGATTCTGTTTAACATTTTGAGGAAATGTCAAATAGTTTTCCATAGTGGCTGCATCATTTTACATTCTTATCAATAGTGTTTGAAGATTCCAATTTCTCTAAATCCTCAACAATACTTGCTATTATCTTTTTTTAATAGCCATTCTAGTGGGTATAAGGTAGTATTTGATTTGCATTTCACTAATGACTAATGATGTTGAGTATCTTTCCATGTACTAATTGACCGTTTGTATATCTTCATAAGAGGCATGTCTATTCAGACCCTTTGTACGTTTTCTAATTGGGTTGTCTTTTCATTACTGAGTTGTAAGAGGTTTTTTTTTTTAATTCTGCATAAAAGCTTATTAGATATATGGTTTGCAAATATTTCTTTCCTATTCTGTTGGTTGTCTACTTTGAAACACAAAATTTTGGAATTTTGACATAGCCCATTTTATCTATTTATTCTTATGTTGCTTGTGCTTTTGGTGTCATATCTAAGAAACCATTGCCTAACCCAAGGTTAGGGAGATTTATCCTTATCTTTTCTTCTGAGTTTTATAGTCTTAGCTCTTACATTTAGCTTTATTATCCACTTTGAGTTGATTTTTGCATCCGATATGAGATCAGGGTCTAACTTCATTCTTTTGCATGGATATCCAGTTGTCCCAGCACCATTTTTTGAAAAGATTATTCTTTCCTCATTATCCTGTTTCCTGTGTCAAAAATCAGTTGACCATTGACCATAAATGTAAAGGTTTATTTCTGGACTCTCAATTCTATTTCACTGATTTATATGTGTTTTTTTTTTTTTTTTTTGGCAGCTGGCTTGTAAGGGGATGCCTTAGGTTGAATGTCTCCCCCAAACTTAATGCCCACTGTGACTTTTAGGAGGGTGTGAAATCCTGTTATGGTAATTGAGAGGTGGGGCCTTGAGGAGGTGGTTAGATTGCAGGACTATGCTGTGGTGAATGGATTAATAATGGTGGTCAGGGGCATGGTTCTGAGGGCTTTAAAAGGAGAGTGCATGAGGAACTGTCTCTCTTCTCTGCTGTTTTCTGCCATGTGAGACCCCTGGGTCACTGTTGCCACCACCAAGGCTTTGACCAAATGTGATCCCTGGGTGGTGGACTTCCCAGCCTTTGAAACTGTAAGCAATAAATTTCATTTTTTTAAATAAATCACCTAGTTCCAAGTATCTTGTTATAAGCAACAAAAATGGACTAATACAGAAAATTGGTACCACAGAAGTACGGTGTTGCTTATAACAAATACTTGAAAACATGGAAGTGACTTTGGAACTGGGTGTTGAGGAAAGCCTGGAAGAATTTTAAGGAGCAGGCTGGAAAAGCCTAGCTGTTAGTGGGAGTTTAGAAGACAAGAAAACCAGGGAAACTTTGGAACTTTCTAGAGACTGGTTAAATGGTGACAACCAGAATGCTGATAGAAATATGGACTGTAAAGATCATTCTAAAGAGGTCTCAGATGTAAATGAGAAGGGACTTACTGGAAACTGGGGCAAAGCTCACCCGTGCTATGAAATGGCAAGGAACTTGACTGCATTCTGTTCATGCCCAAAAGTTTTATGGAATGTGATATTTAAAAATGCTGAACCAGGGTATTTGGTGGAAGAAATTTCTAAGGAGCAAAGCATTAGGGGAACCGCATGGCTGCTTGTAACAGCCTATGCTGAATTATGGCAGCAAAGGCGTGACATAAAGCCATAATTTAAAAGAGAAGCAGAGTGTAAAAATTTAGAAGATTTGGGCAGCCTGGCCCTGTTTTAGAGAAGCAGAAAGCATTTTCAGGAGAAAAATCCAATGATGCAGCAAAAGGACTGGTTGCTAAAGACATTAGCATGGCTGTGAGGCAGCTGGGTGCTAATAGCCAAGATAATGGGAGAAAGGCCCTGAAGGCATTTCAGAGATCTGGGAGGCTGAGTCTTCCATTACAGGCCTAGGGAGACCAAATGGTCTAGGGGGGAACAGGCCCAAGGCTCCCTCCATTGGCTTGCTGACCAGGGCCACCTTAGAAAACTGCTTCCAACACCAGCACCCTAGTGGTTTTGGCTGTTCCAGCCATGGCTATTGGCCCCAGGTGTGACTGGACCTGTGGCTTTGGAAAATATAAGCCAGAAGCCTTGGCAGTGTCCACATGATGTTAGATCTGCAGGCTTGCAGGATGCCAGAGCTGTGAAAGCTTGGGATCCTCCACCATGATTTCAAAGGATGTATGGAAAAGCCCGTGCGGGCCCAAGAAGAGATCTGTCGCAGGGGCAGATTCTCTGCATAAAGTCTTCGTTAGAGTGATGCCAAGAGGAAACGGGGGGTTGGAGTTGCAGCAGAAAATCCCCACCGAGGCCATGGCTAGTGGAGCCATGGGAGCAGGACCGCCATAGAGACCCCAGACTTGTACAGCTACCAGTGTGCAATGCCAGCCTGTGAGAGCTAAAGCATGGCTGAAGACTAGGAAAGCCATAGCAGCAGTGCTTCGTGAGGACTTGGGGATTCATCCCCCCACCCCCAGCATGCAGAGGAGGTCAAACATGGAGTCAAGGTATATGATTCACCAGCTGTAAGATTTGATGCCTGCCCTGCTGGGTTTCAGACTTCTTTAGGACTTGATACCCCTTTCTTTTGGTTTATTTCTCCCATTTTGAATGGGAATATGTACCCTATGCTTGTCACACCATTGTATGTTGGAAATAGATAATTTGGTTTGATTTCACGGATGGTGCTTTGAACTTTGGACTTTTGAGTTGAAACAAGTTAAGATTTGGGGGATGAAATGAATACATTTGTATGTGAAAAGGGCATGAGTTTTTGGGGTTGGGGTGGAATGCCTTGGGTTGAATGTCCCCCCAAAACTTAGTCCCCATTGTGACTGTTGGGAGGGTGGGAAATCCTATTATGGTAATTGCAAGGTGGGACATTGAAGAGGTGATTAGATTGCAGGACTATGCTGTAGTGAATGGATTAATAATGGTGGTCGGGGGCATGGTTCTGAGGGCTTTAAAAGGAGAATGCATGAGGAACTATATCTGTTCTCTGCCATTTTCTGCCATGTGAGACCCTTGGGTCACTGTTGCTACAACCAAGGCCTTCACCAAATGTGTTCCCTGGGTGGTGGACTTCCCAGCCTCTGAAACTGTAAGCAATAAATTTCGTTTTCTTTATGAATTACCCAGTTCCAAGTATTTTGTTATAAGTAACAGAAATAGGCTAATACAGGGGACCCAAACCCTTTACCCTGGTTTTGTAACACCGTGCTCTGACCAATTGAGCTAACTGTCCAGCCCTGATATGTGTATTTTTAACCCAGTACCACACTATCTTGATTACTGTAGCTGTGTAGTAAGCTATATAGTAAGTTTTGTAATTGAGAGGTGTGAGTCTTCCAACATCGTTCTTTTTTAAGATTGTTTTGGCTATTGCAAGACCCTTGCATTTCCATATATTGTTAGGATCAGCTTGTCATTTTTTTCAGAAAATGCAAGTTGGGATTTTGATGAGGATTGTGTTGAATCTATACATCAATTTGGTGGAATTTTTCCATCTTGTCAGTATTAAGTTGTCCAATCCGTGAATAAGGGATGCCTTTTCGTTTATTTGCATCTTCTTTAATTTCTTTCAACAGTATTTTGTAGTTTTCCTAAGTATTTTATTTTTTGATACTATTGTAATTGGAATTTTGTTCTTAATTTCATTTTGGATTGTTCATTGCTAGTTTGTAAAAATACAATTGATTTTTATATAGTAATCTATTTTTCAACCTTGCTCAATATATTTGTTTATTCTAATAATTTTTTAATGAATTCATTAGTATTTTCTATGTTATGTCATCTGCAAATATAGTGTTACTTCTTCCTTTTGAATCTAGATGCATTTTATTTCTGGTTCTTGCCTAATTGTCCTGGTTAGAACATCTAGTTCATTGTTGAGTAGACATGATGAAAATGGACATTCTTGTCTTGTTCCTGAATTTAGGAGGAATGCGTTCAATCTTTCACCATTATGTATGATGTTAGCTATGGTTTTTTAGTAAATGTTCTTTATTGGATTTAAGAAATTCCCTTTCATACCTAGATTTTAGAATGTCTTTTTCCTATTATAAAAGGGTTTGGATTTTTTCAAATGCTTTTTCTGTTATATTAAGATGATCATATGGTTTTTGTCCTTCATTGCATAAATATGGTATTACACTGATTGGTTTTTTAATGTAAGATGAATGAGCCCACCTTACATTCCTGGTCTATCTGTGCTTCAGTTTAGTCTGAGAACTGCCTCCAAACTCTGTATTCTATCCTACCAAACTACGTGCTATTCTTGAAAGTATCACGCTGTTCCATGCCTTCATGTTTTGTTTTGTTTTGTTTTTCCTGTTGTTAATATCCTTCTTCCTTTTTTCTACCTTGAACTCGTATTGATCCTTTGTATCCCAGATCAGGCCTTTCTTTATCTTTTTCCTTTCTTCTCCTCATCCACATACAGTGATTACTCTATACCTCTATAATAGTAGCTGTGATCCTGTATTGCAATGAATATATTTCCTCCATTGTAGCATGCACCATCATCAATTTAAAAACTTTTCTGAAAAAAAATACACATTAAATGCATACATGGATTTCAGAAATGTTAGCATTAGAAGAAAATATACATTGTAAAATCAAAGAAATATGTTGTTTGCATTTCTCTTTTTATTGGTTTTAGAGTTCAGTTGTTGTGACTTTGTTGCTATTCCAGCATCTAGTACAGTGTGTGGTGCATAGTAGTTGTTTAACACATTTTGTTTAGTTAAGCCTGCTTTTTACCCTGGGTCTCTCCACAATTTGTCTCTTTGCTTTTCCTCTTTATTTTCTACTACTCTCCATATGTGTACCTTATTCTCAAGTCAGATCAAACCTCTCATTGTCTTTCTGATTTTTGTTATTATTGTTTTGTTATATTATTTTTTAAAAATGAAAAAGTATTAGAAAAAAGAAATAGTAGCTTATTGCTTCATAAGCAGAGATATGATTATTAAACTCTTTCAATGTGGAAATTAGCTATGTTTTTTCACATATTCTTATATTGTGCCATTGGTTACACTTTTATTTTAGAGTAGCCAGCTGCGTTTAAATATTTAGGTTAACTATTTAATGAAACTGATTTGTAAGTAATGTTTATTACATTAAATAAGTTTGGCATTGATAATATTAGGTTATAAAATGTTTTGAGGATTATTTTTTGGACAAATTCTGTCTTGAAAATCATATTTGTAGATGAAGTCTAGGAAAAATTGGGAGATTAACACACTTTTTATGGTTAGCTGTAGGAGTTTTACCAGTAGTGTAGCTCTAAATTATTTCAAATTGTGTTTTAGCATGTTTTGATCTAATTTTCTTTTCTTACATTGATCTGTGGTTCTCCATTTGCTTTGGGCAAAGTTAAGATCATGGATATGCTACCATGAAGTTGCAAAGTTTATCATCCTTAGTAGGATTAGAGTTTGAAGCCTCTCATAAACAACAGCTCTGCATGTTCTCTACTACTTCACTTTTAAAAACCTTATCACCTAATGACCGAATTTTCTCATATTTATGTAATATTGTTGCCTTAAATGTCTTCCCATTGTCTGTCATGTACTCTTCCAAACTATACTTTCTGAATTTTTTTTATGCCACTGTTCCACTGAAGAAAAATATTTTATAACGTGATTTTTACAGTTTGCCTAAAAGTGCAGTATGTGAATGTACCATAATTTAGTTAACCATTCCTCTATTGTTAGATGTTTAAGTTTGTCTGGCTACTGTGAGGCTAATACTGATGTTGCAAATCTTGCTCACAGTGCCAATTGTCTAGCTCTTTTAATCCTGTTCGTGACGCCAGTTGTAAAGCTAGGCAAACTTGCTAGTTGTTGCGGCTCTTTTACCTGCTGGTAATCCTGCACCGACTGGGCCAATGGTTGAGCTAGGGCTGGGTCTGGAGCTCCCAGACCCCTTAAGCCCACTTATAGACTGGGTCACAAACCCTTCACATGCCAGGCTGGGTCACCAGACCCCTTCACACAGATCTATGAGCTAGGCAACTGGCCACACCGTCCTTGGAAGCTGCAGGTCTGGAAAAACATGGCCGTGCAGGGCAGTCGCCTGAGGCAGTAAAACACCAGCCAAAGTGGCACCACCGTGTAGGCGCACCCACTCCACCCCCCCAACACACAATGTTTACCGAGCAACCCTGAACTTGTTCTGAGGCAAGGGGAGCCTGACCAAATTGTTCCATTTTCCCAACAAAGTTATTGTTTAATATGAGTACACAGCCAGGTGCAAATTATGTTCTTGACTTTACATTGCTCCCTTCTTCCCCAGAGGAATTTAAACTCCTTTAGGGCAGATAATGCATTCTATATATAAATTTCCTATAGTGTTTGGTTCAATGCTATGCCTTTCTGCAACAGTTAATAGTAAATGCTTGTCAAATTTTTAAACTTAAAATTGTGGGAAGGAGCATGACAATTTTATATACCAACTTCTTATACCATTTGTCTAACCTATGTAAATGAGTAGGGCTCATTGCCAATCACTGAGACACCAATCTTTGCAGCAGAGAAAAAGGTTTATTTGCAAGGTGGCCATACAAGGAGATGGGAGAAAATAAAATCCTCAAATCTGCCTTCCTGGTAGAGGAGAAGAAGAGACATTTAAAAGGAAAAGGTTAGGGGTGATGGGAGTCTTATAGTGCAGTGATTGATTATAGAATTTAAGGAAGTTCTGTAGAGATCTGTACAGGTACAAGCTGCCTGCATGCTTCTTCAGGGTCGCATGTTCAAAATGGCATTCACGTGATCTGGAGGTGGGGTTTTTAGGCCCTCTGATATCAATAGGTCACCCATGAGACACTCATGCAGGCTCAGAAGGGAGGTCTGTGGGCTCAGCCAGTTTGGACCAGCTTGCGCTGGACAAAACTCACTCCAACTTTACTGATAGAGCAAGGAGAGTTAGCAGAAGATAATTTTTAGCTAAAAAGGTCACCAGTTTCACCTGTAAACTGTAGGGGAACGGCTCTACCATGTTGCCTTGGTGATCTCTCATGTCTCTACATAGGCAAGACTCAACTACATTTTGACTCAAGTCTTGGGGAACATTCTGTGGTCCTTCCTTGTTGCTTTGCCTCCCAGAGATTGGTTACCCCTTTTCCCCTGGGTGACGGAGCCACAGAAGATTACTCAAAGCTCATCTCTTCTGAGCAGTGAAAAGCCTTGAAAGGGGTTAATCTCCCAGAACACTCAAGAGCGAGGCATTCCTTCCATTTGGGAAATTAACCCCAAATTGGTGTCCTCGTCTCACATTCTCCAGACCAGGAAGTTATAGGGAGAGCACATAGGTGGGGTTTTTGCTAAGTATAGTTTAACTAGTTTAACAATAGAAGCTGGTAACATTCAGTAAGACAAGCAAGGTGACATTCCGCAGTGCAATTTGCAAGAAGTTAAGTTGATCCACCAACAAAAGCTTGATTTTAGCAAACATTCTCTTTTTACAGCAATTTCCCAGTATCTTTACATATCAATCAGTAACCTGTCTGTCTTTGAGCCAGCAACCTTGCTGTGTTACAATTCTTTATCTTACAACAGAGACTATAGGCTGGAGAAAATTTCCTGTCTTTTGCAAGGTTAGCATTTGAAACTGCAAAGCTTTGGAAAACCAGGTCCTGTGAAATACATTTGCTTTATGTATACTCCACACTTCCTGGTTCATGGCAAGGTAGACCCGTGAGGAGCTGTCACATAGCCATTTTTACCTTTCTTCTTATCTTGTGGAAGGCTGCCCCAAGGTAGTTTATTTAATCTCCTTCCTTCCTTCTGGTGAGGCATGGGGCTTTCCTTTGGGCACAGCTGTAACTGTAAAATTGCATAGCTGCAGTCTAGATCTACTCCTTAACAGAGCAACCCACTGTGTGCATTGTCTTTCATTTGGTCCAGCCTGTTTGGTTTTGTCCTGTGGGACTAGAGGTATGGTGAAATGATACCAGGCTGATCATACTTTGTTTGTTTTAGTAATAAACTGTCTGAATCCATTTGGTCTTACTGGCAGCTGCCACCATGCTGCTGTGTAGGTGCCACTTGACCACTTAACATAAACTAATGGGATTTTTTGGGATTTGATTCGTGGAATTTTTCATTGCTTTGTAATTAGTTAATTTACTGTAAATTGCTTTTAATTTCAGGATCCAATATTTACTGCTTTGCTACTAAACAACTCAAGTAAGGATGGTCCTTGCTCTGTAAATACAGTATTATTTTAAGGGGCACAATATGCTGGCTGTAAAATTAGTCTTATTCTGAATAAATCAAAGACAAAGCAGTTTAGTTTTGTTTAGCATGGCAGCTTGCACTTGGTTTTTTTCGTTTTTCTTTTGCTTTTCTCAAGGACTACTTATTTTTTGGAATCCAAAGCCTGATAGAATTATCCTGGGGAATCAGTTTGATGGAGAGCAGTAGAAAGGTACTAAGGTATTTTAATTCATGCAAATAAAAAGTATACTATATAAACAGATTCTCTTGATTTTCACTGGCTAGTTGACCTTGACCTAGTCAGAAAGATCTCAAAGTCATATTAATCATGTATCAATTCAGGTGTCCTAGAGATGGTTAAGATGACATGTTTTGCCATTGCTTTACTTCATTAATCTGATTAATTAGAATAACTCAGATATAGATTTTTGCTTTACAAAAAATAATTTACATAAAAGCTTGATTTTGACGTTAAAAGTTGAGTAGTTTCATTCTAATTTGCATTTTTAAAATGGTAACATAGTAGAATGGCAATATAATGTGACAACACAGTGATAGATGTTTGGTAGCAGACCAGGTTGTGCCTCCATAAAAATAAAATGATTATATATAATACCATCTTATAGTTAACCTGTAACTGTCTGCATATATCATTCTTATGAATGGGATATATATGGGTAGAATTTAGTTTGCTGTGTGAAATATACCTTTAAAATAGTAGACTATTAATTGTATTTTTCTTATAACAAAAGCAGTGCTTGCTTATTGTAGAAAATTTGGAAAATAAAAGCATAGAGGAGAAAATACAAGTCACTCCACATTCCACCAATCAGAATAAATATTTATATTTTGGTATATTTCCTTCATACCCTCACACTCATCCCCTTGTTCATACCTGTGAGTCTTTATATGTAGTAGTGTATAGAATGTACATCTTTAAAGGAAATGGTTTATACTTTGTATATAGTTTTATCTTCTAAATATTTAGTTATTACCCTTTGAGTATATTTCCATATTAAGGAATCAAGTCTATAATATGATTTTTAAAGGCTATATAATATTCCATTTTAAGGATATACCATATTTTATTTAGCCTTTAACTTATTGTTGGACATTTAAGTTGTTTCTAATTTTTACTCTTTTTAATAATCCTGAAATACACACTTGTTTTATGTATCTCTATTTGGTTTCAAAAATTGCTAGAGGTTGAATTCTTGGATCAATGGGTATGAACAGTTTTAAGGACTTTGATTCATATTGCCAAATTGCTTTCCAGAAAAGTTTACCTCATTTTGTTTTCCTACCAGTGGTGTATGGAAGTGCCCAATTCAAAATAGCCTTATTAACACTGAGTAATTTATTTAAAAACCTTTAGATTTGATGGATGAATCATGGTATCTAAATCTTTACATTTGTTTTGATTACAGTGAGGTTGAACATACTTTCATATGAGTCTTAGTCATTGATAGTTTTCATTTTTGAGTCTGTGTATGTCTTTGGCCAAAGTTTTATCTGTGAGTTGTTGGTATAATTTTCCTTTTTGGTAGTCTGAAGTTTTTCTTTTTATGTAGCTAAATCTAGAAATCTTTCATGTGAGAAGTCTTCCTTTATTTGATACTTTGAAAATTCTTTCTCTTTCTAATATTAGGTGACTATTTACTAAAATGTTTTTCTAGGTTTTTTATGGTTTATTTTCATATTTATCTTTTTCCTCCATCTGGATTTTATTTTAGTAAACTTATGTGATTAAGCTATAATATTTGTCTTTTGAAAATAGAAAGTTATACAAGAACCATTTAATTAATAATAGTACATTGATTCAAAATGCCAAATTACAATATAACATCTTTTGTAAGGGTTGAAGTGTAGTGACATTCTTAAAAATCACTTTGATGTGTAGGTGTCATTACACTGATTCATTAGTCATTATTTCTTGGTGCAACTGAAAAACTTCATAGAATTTCCTACAGACAGCTCTTCATTAGAGCTGCCCCTCCCACCTTTTAAATAAAGTTTTGTCCTTCCATGAGGCTTAATTCTTGCATGACTCACAGTCCTTTTCTCACTGAGCATGCATGTAATCTGCCCTCTGGTCAGCAGCTGTGGTTTTTCCTTGTGGCATCTGTTTTTGTTTGTACCCTTGCTTCTCAAAGTGTCTGTGCTCAAAATGTCTGTGCTCCATTATTGGTTGCTGCAGGTCAGTGAGATCTGCTTGTTATTGTTTCTCTTAATTGTTGGTTTTAAGGCACTTTTTTCTTCATATATTCCAATGTCTGCTTTACAAGATTTTTTCTGTCCACTGTACTTATAGTTAATATTTTAATTCATCATGGAGTAGCTTAGAAATTCTGTGACCCATATTTGTCTTACTCATTCAGCAAGGTTTCAGTGTTATAGACTGTTCATTATCTTGTCCTGAATGACAGCACAACACCCTTCTAGGGAATACTGAGTCACAGAATCACTTGTCTTTGTAGAGGGCATCTGTTGAGAGCAGATGCCAGAGCCATGGGGTTGTCATTTCTCATCAGGCTTCATCATCAGAGTCTCTAATACTTCAAAGATGTTCTCCATTCTTGCATCGACAGACAGCTGTGGTGCCTCCTGTTTTCTTGTTGCTTTTGTTTATAGTCCTGGCAGTTCTTTTAGATAGAAAAATAGATAAGGAAGCATTAATATTTGGGAGCATATTTATCAAATTTTCAGTACTGTAACTGTGCTCACATTTGAGTAATAGCAGTTACCAAGGAGCAGAGAAAATTTATTCATTTTTGTGTTAGGAAATAGATATCTAAGTTGGTTGATTTTATGCAGCCTCCTTAAGACTTATAATTCTGGTGTATATGAGGGGGTTTTCAAAAAGTTCATAGAAAGATTTTTATTATCTTTTAATTCTTTTTTTCCATGAACTTTTTGAGGTACCCTCATATTTCCCATGTCATAGGAAATGACTATAATGGTCTAATTTCCATCATTTTATTTTTTATTTTTATGTATGTTATCTATCATTATGTACAAGTTGATAATTTTCCCTTTATTTTTATTGATTATTTCTTCTAGGGGTTTTAGGTTGTTGCAGAATGTTTACTCATTTCCGATAGCTCAGAAATAGTGAGGAATTAAGTGATTTTGGCAATATTTTACAGATAGTTATCAGTGGAATCAGAAATGCAGTACAGATCCAGTCTAGTGCTCATTTGCTAAATAACAGTTACCCCTCATTTTTTAGTTCTAAGACTTCTGTGACTTTTGAGATATACCCCATGTATATACCACATGTATATAATGCAGTATTGGTCCAGCCACAAGAGTTTTGTAAAAATTACAATTTTATTAGAACTAGGTGGAGGAGATTCTTTTTGCATTGTTCCTTTCACTGAAGTGTTATTATCTAAGCTGGCATTATTTGGTGCTGGAATGGTACAATTGGTAATGTTTAGGGTTGGTGCCTGACTGAATTTTTTGTCTACCCTAACACCTAGTGCCTAATCCATAGTTAATGCTTAATGGAATTTTGTTGAATGAATGACAAAGGCTGGGGATCAAGTTAGGAAGCTACCTAGGAAATAAGGAGAATGAAGCTTGGAAGGTGAGTATCAGGATTTGCCTGCCTCTATCTCAGACTTTTATAAGTACAGGACCACAGAGAATTTGATACTTAAGATGTTTAAATATTTTACCTTGTGTATTGTCTGTGGTTAGGCTGCATCATCTAAGCCTTGCTGAAAAAGGAATGGTACTACTGGGAGACAATTCTCCATGGGTCTCATGTTTCTGCACATCTTGCAGGTGAGGCACTAAACTGCCCTGTGTACTGGACTGTCATTTCAAGTATGTTTGTACAGTTAACAGCCTTGTAACATAGCCATAGTGTCTCCCTCCAAAGCAAAGGGTAGATTTTCTTGAATCCTTGGAAGAATGAGATAGTGACTCTCCCCAGAGCAAAGGACAATCATGCTTACTGTGCAGTAAAATAAAGATAATGTCTTCCTTCAAATAAAGGACAGACATGCTTACTATTATACACGGTTTGGGTTCCCTCAGCTCAGCTTCCTCTCTGATAATATGAGGTACTGCATGTGCACTCATCCATCTGGTCCCATCTACATAGCCCCAATGGGATTTGAGGGGGCAAGGGCAACTGATACAAATGTGCTGCTCATGCCACTTGTTGTGCTGTGAGTAAAAGTCCTTTGCCTCTCACATAGGAATCTCATGTCTTCTGCTAGTATCCATCCATACAACAGTGCTAGGCTAACTAACATGTTGGCTTACAAGTAGGGTAAAATCTCAGTCCCTTCAGAGTTCTTGACAGGTACTCAGCACAGTGGTTTTGCCTATGTTATCTCCCTTTTGAAGAAACTTGTTTAATTTTCTTTAATTCTTATTTATTGAATTGGTTAAAAAATTGAAAAATTAATAAGGTCTCATCTCTTGAAGGAGCCAAGAAAGCTGTGTGTTATCTCATATGAAACAGTTCTGAATTGGTATATTAGGAATAGTGAGGGCTTTATAATGGTGTTCATTATTTTCTGAACCAAAAATTGAGACACGAAGTAAGATTTATGTTCTTCTTCCTGTTGCAAAAAGCAATCTTGGGTATGTGTGTGGTTAGGAGATTTAGAATTCTTCCGACCCTGGTTTGTGGTTGCAATGGGACAGAATATTTGAAATGTGGGACAGGAGGTCACAACAGTGTGTTGGAGTGGAAAATCACACATAGAGCGTGGACTTTGAATTCACATCTAGTTTGGAACCCTAATGCTGTTGGTTATAACTAAGTTTTTTTTTTTTTTTTTTTTTTTTTTAACAACACTAGGCATGTCGTTCAATCTGTCTTTGCTTCATGTGTGTAATGAGGAGCAGTAGGAGCACAAGGTTGTCATAAGAAATAGAAATAATCTTTGCAAAGTACATAGCATTTTGATCTAGCATCTGGTATGTGTGTGTGTCTATAATATTTGCCCCAGTCCCACTTAGGTTATTATTGATGTTAACCCCCGTGTTCCTTTAAGAGGAAAATTCTATGATATCTCTGTTAAGGATATGTTCCAACAACACACTTCACTTTAGAAATTTTACCAATGGTAAAATGTGTCAAGCTTTCAAATATTATTCAGGGTTTTTTTTTAGTAAGAGGGACTAGAGTACCCTATATTAGTAAATAGCACCTAAGGAAAACTCATGTATCTTAGTTTAAGTTTTAAAAATTTGTGCAACCCCCACCCTTTTGTACACTTGAATAAGATAAAACTATAATTATTATAATTAGTATAGTGTCATAGTATAATTTCTGAAAGTAATTTTCTATACTTTGACAGAAATGCTAGCCAATGGGCCAGGAATTGCACGGGGCAGCATTTAGACCCATATGTGACTCCTGTGGCTGCAGCTTGGAAGACAGAAAACAGATTTTCGTTCCATCTTACTCCTCTCCTCCCTTCCCTAGCTTCCTTGATCTTTGGAGCTCAAGAATTATACAGGATACAGTTTAGATCAGATTATTTAGTATTATCTATGGAATTATCTAACAGGCTCCCAGCAGTTTTACAAGGAGCGTCTTGAACAAAGGCAGGAAACAAACAGTACACAGCAGTCTGTCTGCTGTTGATTTACTGCCAATACTGCTGGATGTGATTTATGATTAAAAAGAAGACAAAAAATAGTTCAGTGGTTATGAAGGTGCTTATCTCTAAGGATACTAATTAACTGAGGTTTCACTTTACTGCACAAGAGAAAAAATACACAGCTACTTAATTTTTGAAATTTTACAAGCATTCTCATTAATTCTGCTAATTTATTATTGTGGGGTATATTAGTTTCTTGTGGCCGCTGTAACAAATTACCACAAAGTTAATGGTTTAAAACAACAGAAATTTAGTCTGTTACAGTTCTGGAGACCAGAAGTCTGAAATGAGTTTTACTGAGCTAAAATCAAGGTTTCACCAGGGTCATACACCCTCCAGAGGCTCTAGGGTAGAATCCATTCCTTGCCTCTTCCAGCTTCTGGTGGCTGCTGGCATTCCATGGCCTCATTACTCCAACGTCTGCCTCACTCTTCACATGGCCCTCTCCTCAATGTGTCTGTGTAGTTACCCTCTGCCTGCCTCTTATAAGGATACATGTGATGGCATTTAGGACCAGCCTGGAAGATCCAGGATAATCTCCTCAAAACAAGATTCTTAATTACATCTGCAAAAACTTAATATAAGGTAATACTCACAGGTTCCAGGAATTAGGACCTGATTTTTTTTTTCCATCCAAATTTTATTTTATTTTGTCAATATACAATGTGGTTGATGATTGTGGCCAATTACCGAAACCTCCCTCCCTCCTCCCTCTCCCCTCTCCCTCCCAACAGTGTCCTTTCTGTTTGCTTGTCCTATCAACTTCAAGAAATTGTAATTGTTAAGTCTTCTCCCCCCACTTATTGGTGTATTTATTTATTTATTTATTTTTAGCTACCACAAATAAGTGAGAACATGGGATATTTCTCTTTCTGTGCCTGACTCGTTTCACTTAATATAATTCTCTCTAGGTCCATCCATGTTGTTGCAAATGGCAGTATTTCATTCTTTTTTGTAGCAGAATAGTATTCCATTGTGTAGATATGCCACCTTTTCCATATCCACTCATCTGATGATGGACATTTGGGCTGGTTCCAACTCTTAGCTATTGTAAAGAGTGCTGTGATGAACATTGGGGAACAGGTATACCTTCGACTTGATGATTTCCATGCCTCTGAGTATATTCCCAGCAGTGGGATAGCTGGGTCATATGGTAGATCTATCTGCAATTGTTTGAGGAACCTCCATACCATTTTCCATAGAGGCTGCACCATTTTGCAGTCCCACCAACAATGTGTGAGATTTCCGTTTTCTCCGTAACTTCGCCAGCATTTATCATTCACAGTCTTGTTGGATATTAGCCATCCTAAATGGGATGAGATGGTGTCTCAGTGTGGTTTTGATTTGAATTTCCCGAATGGTGAGTGATGTTGAGCATTTTTTCATATGTCTGTTGGCCATTCGTATATCTTCCTTTGAGAAATGCCTATTTAGCTCCTTTGCCCATTTTTTCATGGGGTTGCTTGTTTTTTTGTTGTAAAGTTGTTTGAGTTCCTTATATATTCTGGATATTAATCCTTTGTCAGATGTATATTTTGCAAATATTTTCTCCCACTCTGTTGGTTGTCTTTTAACTCTGTTAATTGTTTCTTTTGCTGTGGAGAAGCTTTTCAGTTTGATATAATCCCATTTGTTTATTTTTCCTTTGGTTGCCCATGCTCTTGGGGTCGTATTCATGAAGTCTGTGTCCAGTCCTACTTCCTGAAGTGTTTCTCCTATGTTTTCATTAAGAAGTTTTATTGTTTCAGGGTGTATATTTAATTCTTTATTCCATTTTGAGTTGATTTTAGTATATGGTGAAAGGTTTGGGTCTAGTTTCATTCTCCTGCATATGGATGTCCAGTTATCCCAGCACCATTTGCTGAAGAGGCAGTCTGTTTCCCAGTGTATAGGCTTGGTGCCTTTGTCTTGTCAAAGATGAGCTGGCTGTAGGTGTGTGGGTTGACTTCTGGATTCTCTATTCCCATTGATCAGTGTGTCTATTTTTATGCTAGTACCACGCTGTTTTGGTTATTATAGCTTTGTAGTATAGTTTAAAGTCAGGTAGTATTATCCCTCCAGCTTTATTTTTTTTACTCAGCATTGCTTTGGCTATGCATGGTCTTTTGTTATTCCATATAAATGTCTGAATAGTTTTCTCCATTTCTGATAAAAATGTCATTGGAATTTTGATGGGGTTTGCATTGAATTTGTATATCACTTTGGGTAGTATGGACATTTTCACAATGTTGATTCTTCCAATCCAAGAGCATGGGATATCTTTCCATCTTCTTGTGTGTGTCCTCTCTAATTTCTCTCAGCAGTGGTTTGTAGTCCTCATTATAGTGATTTTTCACATCCTTGGTTAACTCAATTCCTAAGTATTTTATTTTTTTGGTGGCTATTGTAAATGGGCAAGCTTTCTTGATTTCTCTTTCTGCATGTTCACTATTTGAAAATAGAAATGCTACTGATTTTTGTGTGTTGATTTTGTATCCTGCTACTTTGCTGAAATCATTTATCAACTCCAAGTGTTTTTTTGTAGAGGCTTCAGGCTGTCCGATATATATGATCATGTCACCTGAAAAGAGGGACAGTTTGACTTCATCTTTTCCAATCTGGATGTCCTTAATTTCCTTCTCTTCTCTGATTGCTCTGGCTAGTACTTCCAACACTATGTTGAATAGGAGTGGTGAGAGTGGCATCCTTGTCTAGTTCCTGTTCTTCTAGTTCCCATTCGGGGTGATATTGGCCGTGGGTTTATCATAGATGGCTTTAATTATTTTGAGATAGTTTCCATCTATACCTAACTTATAGAGGGTCTTTGTCATGAATGAATGTTGAATTTTATCAAATGCTTTTTCAGCATCTATAGAGATGATCATATGGTCCTTCTGTTTGATTTTATTAATATGGTGTATCACATTTATTGATTTGCGAATGTTGAACCAACCTTGCATTCCTCGGATGAATCTCACTTGATTATGGTGTATAATTTTACATATGTGTTGCTGTATTCTGTTAGCTAGTATTTTATTGAGGATTTTTGCATTTATATTCATCAAGAATATCGGCCTGGTATATCTTTTTTAGTTGTCTCTTTACCTGGTTTTGGTATCAGAATGATGTTTGCTTCATAGAATGAGTTAGAGAGATTTGCCTCTGTTTCAGTCTTTTGGAATAGTGTGTAAAGAATTGGTGTCAAGGGCCGAGCCCGTGGCGCACTTGGGAGAGTGCGGCGCTGGGAGCGCATCAACGCTCCCGCCGCGGGTTCGGATCCTATATAGGAATGGCCGGTGCACTCACTGGCTGAGTGCCGGTCACGAAAAAGACAAAAAAAAAAAAAAAAAAAAAGAATTGGTGTCAATTCCTCTTTGAATGTTTGGTAAAATTCTGCTGTGAATCCATCTGGTCCTGGGCTTTTCTTTGTTGGGAGCCTTCTGATAACTGCTTCAATCTCCTTTATTGTTATTGGTCTGTTCAGATTTTCTACATCTTCTTGGCTCAGTTTTGGTAGCTTGTGTGTGTCCAATAATTTATCCATTTCCTCCAGATTTTCCAATTTGTTGGCAGATAGTTTCTTATAGTCTCGAATAATTCCTTGTATTTGAGATGTATCAGTTGTAATATCGCCTTTTTCATTTCTAATTTTTGTTATTTGGATCTTCTGTCTTTTTTTTTTAGTTAGCTATACTGATGGTTTGTCAATTTTATTTATCTTTTCATAAAACCAACTTTTTGATTCATTGATCTTTTGTATTGTTTTTTGGGTTTCAGTTTCATTAAGTTCTTCTCTGCTCTTAATGATTTCTTTCCATCTGCTAACTTTGGGTTTGGATTTTTCTTGTTTTTCTAGTTCTTTAAGGTGAAATCTTAGGTTGTTCATTTGCTACCTTTCCATTCTTCTGAAGTAAGCATTTAATGCGATAAATTTCCTCCCTAGTACTGCTTTTGCAGTATCCCACAGGTTTTGGTATGATGTATCATTGTTTTCATTAGTTTTAATAAATTTTTTGATTTCCTGTTTGATTTCTTCTTGGACCCATGTGTCATTACGTAGAATGCTGTTTAATTTCCATGTGTTTGTATAGTTTCCAGAATTTCGTTTGTTATTGATTTCTGATTTTAATCCATTGTGGTCTGAAAAAATACATAGGATAATTCGAATTTTTTTGAATTTGTTGAGATTTGATTTGTGACCTAACATGTGATCTATCCTGGAGAATGATTCATGTGCTGATAAGAAGAATGAATATCCTGAGGTTGTTGGATTGAATGTTCTGTAGATATCTGCCAAGTCCAGTTGGTCTATAAAGTTGTTTAGATCTTGTGTTTCTCTACTGATTCTTTGACTAGATGATCTGTCCAATATTGAGAGTGGGGTGTACAGGTCCCCTTCTATTATGGTATTAGTGTCTATTTCCTCTTTAGGTCTAATAGAGTTTGTTTTATAAATCTTGCTGCTCCAACATTGGGTGCATATATATTTATGATTGTTATGTCTTCTTGATGGATGAATCCTTTTATCATTAAGTAGTGTCCCTCATTATCTCTTTTGATGGTTTTTAGTATAAAGTCTATTTTATCAGATATAAGAATAGCAACTCCAGCTCGTTTTTCTTTTCTGTTTGCATGGTAAATCTTTTTCCATCCTTTCACTCTTTGTGTATGTGAGTCTTTATGGGTGAGGTGGGTCTCTTGAAGGCAGCATATAGTTTGGTCCTCCTTCTTAATCCAGTCAGCAAGTCTGTGTCTTTTGATTGGGGAATTTAATCCTTTTACATTAAGAGTTGTTATTGAAAAGTGTTGTTGTAATCCTAGCATTTTATTGATTTTTGTTTGGATGGCTTAAGTGTCTTTTGTTTCTTTCTTTCTGATTTACTGTTTATTTTCTGTATTTGTTGGTTCCTTGGGTTGTAGATAGCCTTTTTGTTTGTTTGTTTTCTCTTCATGTATGCCATTTTTATTATACTGCTTCATTTTGATTTTTCTTGGGTTTTTATGGCAGTGTTAGTTGTTTTTCAAGTATGAAACCTTGTACTCCTTTGAGAATTTCTTGTAAGGGTGGTCGTGTGGTAGTGAACTCCCGCAGTTTTTGTTTGTCTGAGAAATATGCTATTAGCCCTTCATTTCAGAAGGATAGCCTTGAGGGGTAGAGTATTCTTGGCTGGCAATCTCTGTCTTTTAGTATTTTGAACATATCATCCCATTCTTTTTTGGCTTTTAGGGTTTGTGATGAAAAGTCTGATGTTAGTCTGATTGGGGCTTCCTTATATGTGATTTGATGCTTCTCTCTTGCAACTTTTAAGATTCTCTCTTTGTCTTTGAGTTTTTTCAATTTGACTATAACATGTCTTGGAGAAGACCTTTTTGTGTTGAATACGTTTGGTGATCTGTGAGCTTCCTGAATCTGTAGATCTGTGTCTTTTCCTATACATGGGATATTTTCTGCCACTATTTTGTTGAATATGTTTTCAATGCAATCTCCTTTTTCCTCCCCTTCTGGAATACCCATTACCCGGATATTTGAGCAATTAAGGTTTTCTGATATCTCTCTTAAGTTTTCTTGAATGCTTTTAATTCTTTTTTCTTTTTTTTTCTTCCTGTGTTATTTCAAATCGCCTATGTTCAAGGTCAGAAGTTCTGTCTTCTGCTTGTTCTAACCTGTTGGTTAAATTGTCCGTCGTGTTTTTTATTTGGTTGAAGGAACTCTTCAGCTCAGCAAGCTCTGCTACCTTATTTTTCAAGGCATTGATTTCCCTGTACATTTCTTCTTTCAGGTCCCATATACTTTTTCTCATTTTCTTATGTTGTCTAGCTGAGTTATTTCGTATCTCTTTTAGTTTCGTTAGAGTTAATTACTCCAAATTCCTTGTCAGACATTTCAAGGGCTGCTTGTTCTATAGGATAGACCTTGAGAGTTATTACCTTTTGCTGGTGTACTTTCTTCGTTTTTCATATTTCTGTTATCTTTCTTTTGATGTTTAGTCATTGTGGCAGGGGATTTCACAGTCCACTTTTTTGACACTGTTGTCTGGCTAGGATGTTGCTGGGGTTGCCAGTTTGGTATGGGTACCTCCGTGTCTGCTCAGTTGGCCTGTAGTGCCTTGTGTGTGTGGTTTTCTTGGACTTGGGCCTCTCTGGGGAGCCACCTCTCTGGTCAGCCTGCACTTGGCTTGGCTGCTGGGTCACACACTGGCACCACAGGGCGTGTGGTCTCTGCAGAGCTTCCGCCTCCCCTGCTGGACGTCTCCCTGCTCCACGTGCACTGGGCCAGGCTGGGGATGGAGTCAGTGGTGGTGGTGAGGCCTACCTGCTGGGTCACATGCTGGTACCGCAGGGCGTGTGGTCTCTGCTGAGTTTCTGCCTCCCCTGGAGAGCAAAACAAAGCAAATTCCATTCCACACGAATGAGCATGGTTTCCCCAAGACCTGATATTTTTGAGTGCCACCATTCAGCCCAGTACAGAAGGATAAGTAACAAGTTTTAATCCCTTTTGTGTGTGTGTGTAGAAAAGGTGAACCATCTTTATAAACTTCTGTTCCCAAGTCATACTTGTCCCCTAAGAACGTAGGCTTTGAAATTGTTTGAAATGAATTTCCCAATAAGGAATAAATTAGCAGTCTGTTTTGCCATTTTTAGATGGAAACTTTTTTTTTCTTTTTTGCTGGAACTCGATTAAAATACCAATTTACATGTATTTCTCGAGTATAATATGTTCATTATTAGTCACATTATTCTAGTTGACGTAGTGTACATGTTAATTAAATTATTTTTAATGTTATAAAATCTCCTTTATTAATTGAACATCACAAGATAAAAATTTAAGTGAAAGTTTGAAGTTAATTCATTATATCTATATGGAAGTTTATCTTCACTGTGTTGAGGGAAAATATGGGCTGCTGTTTGTGTGAGATAGTTCAAGAAATTAATATACAAATTACTTTGTGTTAATTTCCATCTTTTCTTCCACAGTTGTATTTTTCTTTTGACACTGTTATTCTGTTTACCCAGTGATTAGAAAGGATGTTTATAGTGATTTAAAATCTGAAACACCCAAGAATTAGTTTTACTTAATTAGAGGCTTTATAATAGTTTGAGTTTTATCTTTGACTTTATTAAGCTTTATTTGATTTAATGCCATTAAGTTAGAGTAATTATTGTAATTTCAAGTGTTGTTTACTAAATAAATATATGAACTAAGCCAGAAAATGGTTTATGAATGCACATTTAATTAAATTCCCTAAGGGAGCCTGTGATAATACTTTGTAATTTAACTAAAGAATTTTTTTGGAGGGGAAAGAACATAAAGCGTCACACAAAAATATGTAAGTTATTAAAACAATGCCTTGATATTATTTAAATTATTGAAATCACTCTTATTATTAATACTGTTACTTGTTTTGTTTTGTTTTTTTCCTGTCAGTTTTTGAACTTCTTTGATCTCTTTATCTGGTTACTGTGTTCTCTCATGACAATTTATTTTTAGTTTTCTCTGCTTGCTGTTTTTTTCTCTACTCAGCTTATAAGTGTTGGCCTTCCTGATGGACCATTCATGATCTCTCTTTTTAATGGAGTACTCTGATGTTAGGTGGTCTCCATTTCTGTGATTTTATGATATTAACCATATTCCCACAACTTCCAAGTTTATGTTTCCATATCAGACATCACTTCTGAGATCCAGAGTCCTCTGTCTAATGTCCATTTAACAACTCTACTTGGGTCTCTTAAGATGTTTCAGTTTATACAGATATTAAGTTGAACCCTTGATTGCATCTTTGACAAAACAAAACAAAAACCCTACCCGCACCATCACCACCTCCAATCCTGTTCCACTCTCACTCCTTTGTTAGATAGCATCATTCGGTGGCTAGGTCGGAATCCTAGGTGCCATCTTTGATTCTTACCTCTTATTTGTCCCACATAGCAAGTCCCTTGCTATTCCCTGTAAGTACTAATTCCAAAATATATTTTACATTCTATCCACTTTCTCTTATTTCTATTCTTGCAGTCTTAATTCAGGATACCATTATGTATCTCTGGGACCACTATATTATTTATGGATACTTAATACTAGATATTATACAGAATAACAAACGGAGCATAGTTTTGTTTTTAGGGTTTCAAATTAATTATAAGCAGAAATTTTCAACTCCCAGGATTCTGAAGTTACAACAATAAAAGGTAAAACCCTAAATGTAAAAGAAACATATCCTAAACTAAAAACAGTGACTTCATTTTCCTCCTCCATAGAACTATAGGTAGGATGCTTGGGTGTCCAGAGGAAGTAAGCCAGAATATTGAGAAAATGACATTTCAAGTCCAGATTTTGGTTTCTGGTAATTCTGTCTATCATTAAGTTATTCAGAATCCTATGGTGGGAGGAAGAAGAATCCAAGTTAGTTTTCATGTTATATAATCATAGCTAATATTTTCTTTTGCCAATTATACCATTTTACATTAGTAAGAATGAGAATTAGTATCTCTCTTTCTCTCTCTCTCTCCCTCCATATGTATCAATACATATATATGAGGGGTCTTCAAAAAGTTCATGCAGAGATTCATATTATCTTTTAATTCCATTTTCCACAAACTTTTTGAAGTATTCTCACATTACATATATAAATACATGTATATATTAATCTTCTAAATAAGAAATCACTATATTGCTCAGTTAGTAGGTCTCATCTCTTAGGGTGAGGAAACTGAGTATTATTGAAAGGAGGTTTGTCTTATGAGGGAAGACCAGATGCTAAATGAGGTACAGTGGGCTAAGCTGGACTATAGATGTTCTCTCTGACAAAGGTACATATACTCTTATGTTTTTAACCAAATAAGTATAATGAGCTGCTGTAAGCAAAGTATTATTATTATTATAAAGTATTATTATTTCTGTAATAAGGTAACTAATTTGATAATTATTCAGGCGGTGATTCTCAACTGGGGTGTGGAGGGGTTTGCACCTTAAGGGACATTTTTAGGCCATCACGGTTAGTGGGTGCTACTGGCATCTAGTGGGTGGATGCCAGGGAGGCTGCTAAATATCTTACAGTGCCCAGGATAGCCCCAGAAGTTATCTACCCAAAGGATCCATAGGGCTGAGGTTCAGAAACTCTCTCTTAGGATATTTTTTTTCAACCCACCATGTGATATATTAAGTATTTTTCAAAATTTTATTTAACAAATAAACCTTTAATAAAGGAGTAATGGTTATAATAATTCCATGATTTTATTTTTGTGAAAACATAAATTAATGGAAGTATATTTGTGTGTACTTGGAATAATTTAGGAGAGGAGGGAATCAAGGATGAATGCCAGGTTTCTGGCTTGAGCAACTCACCAAGAGGATGTTGGTGACATGTCTGAGATGAGAGAAATAGGGGTATGGAAAAAGATCTACAGTTTAGATTTTACAGTAGTAAAATTTGAGGTTCCTGAGATATATCGAGGGGAAGTCCTGATGATCAGAACATAGGTGTTTAGACATATCTTTAATTTGCAATTCATCAGTATATAAATATAATTTGGCCCTAGGATTTGATGAAATCACCCAGTGGAGTGTATATCTTCAGAATGAAAGAGTACCTTATGGCATAGTCCTTGAGAATACCAACATTTATAAAACATGTAGAGGAAAATCTAGCAAAAGAAACTAAGAAGTAACAGAGAGATAATAGAAAGAGATCTGGAAGTGTGGTCTTCCAAGCCAAGGGAAGAGAATGTTTCCAGATGGATGGAGTGGTTATTGATACGGAGATGGTTGGTAATCTTGGTGGATATGACATTGAATAGAAACCAAATTGCAGTGCTTTGAGAAGTCCGTGGTAAGTAAGAAATTTGGTTGTGTTGTGTATTTATGTAAGTTTGGCTGTGAAAGAGGAAGAAGTAGACGGAAGGGGATGTGGAATCTTGAGAGGTATGTTTGTCTGTTTTTAAAGATGAGAGAGAATTGCTCATTGGTATTTTAAAAAGATAAATAGCATATTTGGATTTTAGAGATATTGAAGCATATCAAGTATATTTTTTTAATAAACATGCTTTCTATGAGTATATTTCTAAGTGATGATTTTTGCCTTCAAGCTATTGCTGGATAATATTTTATAACCTTTTAAATAATTGCTTAGATTCTGAGTGATTCAGCAAGTATGAAAATAGTTCTATTAATTGCCATAGGTGTAGATATATGTTTGACACTCAAACACTATTTTTATTTTTCAGATCTTTCCAGAAATCGTTTTACAGAAATTCCTTCTGATGTCTGGTTATTTGCACCTCTTGAGACATTAAATTTATATCATAATTGCATCAAAACCATTCCTGAAGCCATTAAAAACTTGCAGATGTTAACATACCTTAACATTAGGTAAGGAAACACTTTTTAAAAATATATTTTGGTTTTTGTTATGGTCGGTTCTAATCCTTTTTAGTAGAAAAGGGATGTTTTTGGTTTGGCTATGTTGCCTATATTTACCTCAACAGTATCTTATTTTGCATTTTTTATATGTTCCCATTATTTTGTAGGTTTTTCATCTTGTTCTTGAGAGCAGTGCTTCTCAAACTTCAATGCATAACAGTCACCTGGGGATCTTGTTAAAATGCAGATTCTGATTCCTTTGGTCTGCTGTTTGGTCTACATTTCTAACAGGTCCCTGGTAATGCCCATGTGTGCCTGCTGGCCCTTAGACCTCACTTTCAGTAGCAAGGCTTTAGACCATAAATATTTTCCTGAAATCATAGCACCACCATACAGATTTATTTACATGCATCCTTAGTTACAGTGAAACATTATAAAGAAACAATTCTTGAGTTGTTTCTGCTCTCTTTGTTGCTACTTTAGAAATGGATAGATTGGTATGGGAATGATGGAAAAGTTAGGAAGTGGATGACAGCTGATATTTTTATTTAATAAGTGGTCACCATGTGCCAGGCAGTGTTCCAGATACTTTACTCATATTAGCTCATGTAATCTTCATAACAGCATTTGGAGATAGGTACTGTTATTATCCCCATATTACAGATGAGGAAACTGAAGGGTACATTATTATCCCTGCATTACAGAGGAGGAAACTGGGTTAAACTGTTTGCCCAAATTCATATATACACAGGTACTTCAAAAAGTTCCTGGAAAGATTTGTATTATCACTTAATTCTATTTTTCCATGAACTTTTTGAAGTACCCTCATATATACAGCAAGTGGTGGAGCCAAGATTCAAATCAAAGCAGTCTGGCTGTAGAGCTCTCATTCTTAGCTCTTACCCTATATTTATAAAAGAGTGAACACTCAATAAGTAGAAGAAAAAACTTGCCAAATGAGTGACATTGAATGGAAACTGGTATATTGTCACTTAAATTTAGAATTCTTTTCTTTCCTTTTTTTTTTTTTTTTGACTTGGAAGGAATAATTTCTTTCCCCTCATTAACCATGTTACTTGTCTAAATTTTCATACAGGGAAGTAGTAAATATAACCAATATACGTAAAAAATGACACTCCCTTCTCACCACGATATATTAATTCTTTTTTTTTTTTTGATACAGTTTTTTTATATGTCTTCTCAGGTGGTGTTACCTGGCCGTACATATTTTTTTAACTGAAACCACTTTACACCTTAAAATGTGTGAGAGAAGTTTCCTTCCACAGTTAGTAGTCATTTGGGTTGCTCCTTTCTCTAAGGGCTCCTTGGCCTTGCTGTGGAGAGGTTTGAAGAAAGTGAGGTATTTTTAAGTTTTGTCTTTGTTTTTGCTTCATTTTGTTCTGTTATGGAAAAAAGTGATTTGCCAAAAATTGAATTACATTTCTCTCTTAACCTGTGTGGTATATCTTAGGAATAGTTTTACTAAAGCTTTCTCTGATTCTCTCCTGTTTTGATTTTTAAAAGTCAACTCCTGATTTTTGTTTAAAGTCACAAAAATTTTTGAATGAACTATATTGAAATAACATTTGTTTTAGTGACTGACTTCCTTTGGCTCTCTCTAAAATATCTAGTAAAAAGTGCCGATTAGTGACTTACTAGCTATGTACAAAGAAATCAAATTCTGGAGAAAGATGACTGTGCTAACTCAATGAACATTACTTCTTAGGGGAAGAAAATAAACTGATTTTTAATCTTTTCTTTGGCCTTACAGAGTATTATAATGAATTTGCCATTATTTTTCCCATTTATTTTTTTTTTATTTTGTTAAAAATATCTTGATAAACTTGTAAGTTGATTTTTCAACTTTTTCTCTCTTCCTGTATACTTTCCCTCTTTTTTAGTAGAATCCTGAAGAAAGGTCCTTGTGTACTCCAGTGTGAAGGGGCCCAGACAGACCATTTCCACAGGGAGCCCGCTTGGCCCTGAAAGTATGAAGGATTGTGACAGGCCACTAGCTTATTTGACATTCTGGCAGCCTGGCCAGGATTGCTAGTTGAGGGGCATTGTCTTTTTTTTTTTTTTTTTTTTTTTTTAAGTCTGTTTGTGGCACATGATTAAAGCCAGTCAGTCTAGTGTTTCTGGATGTCCTCCGCAGGGATAAGATGGGGTGAAGGGTCTTGAAGCCCCTGCTTGAGTAACCCTGGGTTTTTGTTGCTGTGCATGTTACACAAAATGCTAGGTACAGATATATAAGTGCCACTTTGAAAAATAGAAAAAATAATAGCTTATTGCTTGTCAGCGCTTGTTAGTATATAAATGGATTGTAACACTTAATATGTTTTGGTAGTGGGATCATTTGGGTCAGTCAGTCTGCATTGGCATATAAATTTGACCGTATTAGCTTGAAGGCAAGGGTCCCAGAGCCCATTTGCCTGGGTTTGAATACTGGCTCTCCCACTTACCAGCTTTGTGACTTTGAGCAGTCTACTTAATCTCTTTTGGACTGTTTCTTCATCTGTAAAATGGTGATCATGATAGTATCTCTCATTCTGAAGTAGGTTGTTTATGGAGTTACTTCATGTGAGGTGCTCTGAACATGGCCTGGCACATAGTAATCACTTAATAAATGTTAATTGTTATATTTAAATGTATCCACAAAGATAGGAGTGTTGTATTAACTTTGAGCTGAGATATAGGTGCGTAGGCTGTTCTATTGTAAACCATAACCAAAGGGAATGGGTTAGGGTTACCACATACTTATGAAGATATAATCCTATTTATTCTTTCATAAATTTGAACATAGTGCATGCATATTTATTCTTGGAGCCTTTCCCTAGTTGGAGGCATGGAGGTATTGAATATGCCAAAATTATACCACGGAGCAAGGTTCTGGCATTCTCTAGCTTAGAAGAATCATTCTGAATTTTTAAGAACTGGAGATGTGCAGGACAGTGCCGTAGTTAACAGCACAGGCTTTTCAGTCAGACTTGCTTTTGAATCTCTGCTCTACCTGGGCAAATCACTTAACCAGTTTTAACCTTCATTTTCTTATTTGTATACTGGAGATAGCACTACCTATCTTGTGGAGTTAATATGAAAATTAAATAAGACAGAGCATGTAAGGAATTTAGCACTGTTCCTAATACAAAAAGTAAGCACTCACTAAATGATTGTTAAGTTATTACTTAGTGAAACTTATTTACTTTCAAAGTGGCTCATTCTTTTTCAACATAACATGTCAGGTTTCAGACATATTTCTCATAATGAGACCTTCTTATTCTTTTCAGTCGAAATCTTTTATCAACATTGCCAAAATACCTATTTGATCTCCCCCTTAAAGTTTTGGTCGTCAGTAATAATAAACTGGTATCCATTCCAGAAGAAATTGGGAAGTTAAAAGATTTAATGGAATTGGTGAGTAAAATAGTTGTATTTATTATATATAATATGCATAATATATACTTCTGTATTTTGGAAGATTACTCACTGTATGGAATTTCACTGTAATTTTTAATAGAGGAATAACTTGATATATGTCTAAATTTGCTTTAGTAAAATTTTGAGATACCATTATTTATGTCTGATTTTATCTCCCAGCCAAAAAAATAACCTGGTTGTTCCTTAGTCCTAGTGAAGTCAGAAGCCTTGCTTACAAGCTTTAAGAAATACTTTTCAAATGAATAAGCATTTGTTTATCCATTTTGTGGGCAGTAAAGTTGTTAGGGAAAAGATGAGGGTTTTTTCTTTTTTAAAGGTTTTATAGGGCTACCATAGAGCCTGAAGAGAGAGGGGATAAAAGAAGAGAGTACAATGCCAGCAAAACAATAGAATTAACAAAATAACTCTTCTTCTGCCATATGATCATGGGACTTTATAACACTTTGGGACCAAAGTTAATGGAAAGAGTCCGTTATATGCAATTGATTATAGAAATAGAGAATAAAGTAGTTGCCTTGAACATAACATTTTAGGCAATAAAGGACATTGAACTTTGAGAGAAACATAATTCAGTCCTCAAAGCATTGAGCTATTTTCATCTCTTGATTACCTCCACATCACACAATACACCATGCTGCTCATTTTTATTTTCTGTTTTATCTTGAGTAATGCTTTCCCAATAAATAGGTATTTTAAAAGTATTCTTAAGTATGACTTTATTATGCTTGGAGGGCCACAAGTTTTCTTGAGGAACTTACCTACCATTTTATAGTGGGAAATTAATGTTAAAATAGAATGTAGTGTACAGAAATTTCAAGAACACCTTTTATTCATTAAGGAATACCTGCATGATCAGTTATAACCCAAGGAAACTTCCTTGGATTGCACCTTGTTTTCAAACCATAGAATTTTCAGATTATAAGAGATCTTAGCAGTGTTGGATATAACCACTTCCTAATGCGTGAATCCCTGACACAGCTATTTGTGTATTTTCAATGGTGTATGACTCTGCTTGTGTGTGTGTCTGAGGCAGCCCTAATTTTCTTCTGCAAAACTCTTTTTGTCAGTAATCTTTTCAATTTTGAACAAAATTATATCTCCCTATCACTTTTATCCATTGGTCCTGGGGCTACCATGTGAAGAAATATAGATAATGACAATTTCTCTTCCCTTCAGATATTTGTAATCTGTCCTATGTCTACTCTCCATTTTACCAGACTCTAAGGCCTGTTTTTCTATAGCTTAAACATACTTATTACCTTTATTCCTTTCTACGACTTTTTGTTTTTGGCAATTTCTATCCTGAAAATGTTCCCTTTTGTTAAGGTCTGTTTTAATGTTATATTCAAAAATGAACAGAGATTCTAGATGTGATCTAAACAAATTCATAATAAAAGGGAATTATTATTTTCTTTGAATTGGACACTGTTAATGTTTTTAAAGATTCTTTTTTTTAGTTCAGTTTTTGATGCTGTTTTAAATCACTTTACATGAGATAGTTTTTAGATAAATGTCAAAAACATTTAGGATTTTTAGATTTATTCTAGTATTTTTATTTAAATAGGATATTTAAAAATATTACATGCTATTATTTTATAAGACAGTATAAAATTATTATTATGCTTTAGACTCTTGAAATCAGTAACAGTAGATGGGTAGATAGCATTGATGGCTAACTAACAATTGTAAATCACATAATGAATTTGTGGGTATTCCCTGTCATTGGAATATTTCCCATGATAGTCTTCCATGAGAATCTGGTAACCAACGATAATGAAATTCTGTCGTTAGAAACCTAGGAAATACTGTCTGGCCTCCAATCCCCAGCAGAGTATTTTGTAGAGTACCCATTGGAGTGAATCAGTTTCCTGTGCCTGGGTTTATTTCTTCTGGGAAATGGCAGCTATCTACCAAATTTCTATGAATTTGCTTTAAGGAAATCTTCAGTATCAGGCACCTCTGGAAAGAAGCAGTAGTATTTACTTTAAAGGGCATTTTACCAAACTTTTATTATCTATCATTTGAATAATAATCTGTTCTGAACAAAGCAGCTAAGGTGACACTGTCAAAATATGTCAGATCGTGTCATTTCTCTATTCAAAAGTTTTTTGTTCCTGCCTACATCTCTCAGAGTAAAAGTGAAAGTATCCCTCCTTCCATCCTACTTTCCCCTTTTTCTACTTCCCTCTAGTTGCACCAGATACCTTGCTGTTCTTTGTACATGTGAGGTGTGCTCTGCCTAAGGGCCTTTCCATTATTGTTCGTTCTGTCTGGAATATTCCTTTCTTATATATTGGCATGGTTCACTCTCTCATCTCTGACAATGCTGCTCAAGTATCATCTTCTCCATGAAATGACCTAAATTGCTAATATTCCCTACCCCCCATTATTACTAGCATAGCCATTGTCCTTTACCCTGCTGTTTTTTTTGTTTTTTTTTTTTTAATAGCACTTATCAGCTTCTAGCATGTTATACAACCTCCTCTCTTCAATTTTTGTTTGTTTTGTTTCTTAATGTGTCCCTTGCCCCTGGAACCTAGCAAATAGTATTCGATAAATATTTGTTGTTGAATGCAGGTGCCTTTAATATTGTTTGAAAGAAGTATCTAGAATACATTTTCCTAATTATCTATAGATTTATTGTATTCTTCCCTACATGGCTTTAATATTTTTTTGAATTTACCCCCTTTCCTTTTTTTACTTTTGATAAAAATAAATGTATGCATCTCTCCCCTCCCTCTAGGCTAATATCATTTTCATTGAAAGCTGGAAATTAGGGGCAATTACAGTAGAGTATGAATGTCATTTGCAGTGTGTCTGTAGTGACTACTGTCTGAGATCATGTTGCAGATTTCTCTTCTCTTTTTATTAATGTAGTTATAAGAAAGAGGCAAGGGAGAGGAGAGCATAGTTAATATAAACTATTTTTTATTCCCTTATTATGGAAACTTGGTATTTGTTTACCTTTAAATGTGGACTTGCATTTTTAACTTAACCCTGAGAGATTTCCAATTCAGATTTTTTAGAATGCCTTTGAGTTGTGACGTGAGCCACAAATATTTGAGCTTATAACTCCTCATATTTGTATCCATTTGGAGAAAGAGCTTTAATTAAATGTATCCTGACCATAATCTTTGGTTCTCATATCTGTAAATCCTTGCCTTTCTTAGCTTCTGTCCAAACAAGTATCTCAAAACAACTACTGTGGTTGACAGATTATCACTGTGATTGATAGTCTTTTATTTTACCTCTGCATGAAGAGCACCTGGCTCATCCTTACTTCTGGTTTTAGGTGGTGATAGTCTTTAGTTGAGATTCTCAAGACGTTGTCTTATGCAGTAACTAAGTTATATTCTCAAATTTTTACACAGAAAAATTTCTGTCAACTCTGCTAGGTTGACTTCATGATGTAATAAAAATATAAATCTGTCAGATAATTCATATTTAGAGAAATGACATTAGAAGCAACTTTTGCTAGCTATTTACCGTATGCTTTAATTTAAAAATTGGAATATATCTGTTTTTCTCAGTTAGTTTATTATAATTTTATTTTCTTGTTTTCCTTAGGATATTAGCTGTAATGAGATTCAGGTCCTTCCTCAACAAATAGGAAAGTTACATTCACTTAGAGAGCTAAACATAAGAAGAAATAATCTTCATGTTTTGCCAGATGGTAAGATTTTCACTATTTTTACTCAAATAAGAGAGTAACTATATAAAATTTAATTTAATTTTTTTTGTTGTTGTTTCTAAACAGAATTAGGAGATCTTCCCTTAGTCAAGCTGGATTTTTCTTGTAATAAGGTGGCCGAAATTCCAGTTTGTTACAGGAAGCTACATCATTTACAAGTAATAATTTTGGATAACAATCCATTGCAAGTACCGCCAGCACAGGTTTGTAATAAAAATATGATACTCGTTTCTTCTCATTTTTGTTCATAATTTTATCTTTTTTTTATTCAGTCAGTATTTGTTATGTGCTTCCTATGTGCTTGATAATGTTCAAGGGAAAATATCAGTGTAACAATCAGATAAAATCCCTGTCCCAGAAACTTATCTTATAGAGGAATCACAGTCTAATTTGGAAATAATATATAACAACCATCAAGTTATTCATGTCCCACAGAAGCTAAACATTCCATGTTGCTGGACTATCACTTTTGGGTCTCTGCTTAGGTCACCTTCTCCAGGGCCTTAATTCTTGGCATTGTGTTCATTCCTTCCAAAACTTAAGGCAGATACTCAGTGTTTTACTTAGCTCCTCAGCTTATGAATTTTATCTGTTTCTTACTGGTAAATCAAAAAGTACCAAAATCAGGATTCAATTGTTGTTTAGGTGCTGATATCTAAAGGAATTTTTCTGAGAAGTGACTTTCTCACTTTGGTGGAAATTTTAATTTAGGCTCTAGAATAGCATTTGGAAAATCTAGATGTTAACTTTCTGCTTGTGAACTGATAATTCTGGTTGTCAATGTTATTTTTAAAAGACAGACTCTGAAGTCTCTCTACCTGTTTGCTACTCAGGTATGTATCTACTTGGGATTTGTTGTGGGATTGATTGGAATGCATTCTTGGCACTGAGAGATGGAATTATAACAGAAAGAACAAGATACAAGTGGAAAATATTAATTCTGACTTTTAATTTAATGAGGATTAAATCCATGTGGAATCCACTAAAATGATAATTAAAGAATATGCTAAAATATAAACCCATAAGGACAAAGAGATGAAAGAGAACAGGACAGTGGCAAAGAGATGTCAGCAGAATTTTGGAAAAATGTTGGAAAATGGAAAATACATGAAATAGTGGTAACTCGTGCCTCTACTAACACTGCAAATGGCAGTGAAATCGCAGCTCACACTCTACCTCCAACCTATGTACCCTGGCACAGGGTTTGCATACATCCAGAAGTAAAGTTGCCTTTTTCTTCTAACAAAGGTACACATAATCCAAAAGGAGTACTTTTTCTAATTCAGATAAAGTCTGGCCAGGGTCCTGGTAGTAGCTGCCTTAGCAGAATGAGGAAAGCTGAGCCTTGTGTTTGTTGTGGGAGAAGGCAAAAAAAAAAAAAAAAAAAAAAGTCGATTTACAGTGTCAGATCTGGGAATGGCTCAGGTATTTTAGAAAACATGTGTAGGACTGAAAATATGACTTTTCGTAGAATGTCTAAGGCAGTGTTGTCCAGTAGAACTTTCTGAATGATGGAACTGTTCTGTAATCTACGCTGTCAAATACTATAGCCACTTGTAACATGTGACTGTTGAATGCTTAGAATATGGCTAGTGTCATTAAAGAACCAAATTTTAAAATTTCTGATTTATTTAGATTTAAATTTAAATAGCTACATGTGACTGATGGCTACCATATTGGACACCACACCCTCAGATTCTTGTCCTTAGCCCCACAGCCACATGACTACCCCTCACTTGCCTCAGCTGAAACCTTGAGTTTACTCTAAGGAGTAGGTAGATCTTTAGATTCTCTCCCTCATCTCAATGGCCAAATGACTCACTCCTTGTCTCTGCAGAAGCTTGGAGTTTACTCTTTAGAGAAGCACTGTCCATTAGTACTTTCTGTGGTGATGGAAATGTTCTATTTCTGCACTGTGTGGTACTGTAGCCACAGTGGCTGTTGAGTACTTGAAAGTGTATAGTGTGGCAGAAGAAGTGAATTTTTAGTTTTATTTAGATTTAAATTTAAATAGCCACATTTGGCTAGTGGCTACCTTACTGGACATTACAGCCATACAGAAATTGAACCAGAGGTAGGGGCTCCAGGTACAGCTATGGGTAGGAGTGAGACTCCATACAGAAAACAGTGAATGCTTGCGTATTGAATGTTGGGATCCTCTAGTAGATTTCTCCTGCTTGGCTCTTCAGCCTGTCTTATGTATCTAAGGCAGGACTGGTATATTTCTTCCTTGGTAAACTGAATGAGCCAGGAGAAACGACTTATCTATATACTGATCTTTTGGGGTCACCTGATGAAATGGCCAGTCCCTGTCTGATCACCAGATGGGAGCTCGCCATCAGTAAACTTTCCTCATGTACACAGAGCTTCCAGTTGGCTTTTTATTGTCTTACTCTTGAAGTAAAGAAAATAAAAAAAATAAAGAAAATAAAGAAATTAAAAAAATAAAAATAAAAAATATTGGTGAGGATGTGGAGAAAAGGGAACTCTTATTGGTGGGAATGTAAAATGGTATAGCCACTATGGAGTGTTCTCAAAAAATTAAAAATAGAAATATCATATGATCTTTCAATCCCACTTCTGGGTATATATCTGCAAAAGACAGAAAAAACCAAAGTGTTTTTATTATTCTAACTCTCAAAACAGAATACTTCACCTCTGGTCACTAAAATGTGTGGGGATTTCACCCCACCACGAAGTGATTCTCCAGCAGACACTGACTGGGTGTCCTATAACTCAATTCAGTTCTGACATTGTCTACCCAATTCCACAGGTTAAGGTCTCAGTACCATAAGAATGCCCACCTATATTTCTCACCAACCAGCTATAAATTCAGATTTACATGATCCTGAATTAATAATTAATTAATCTGACTTTTAGCTCACAGAACTCAGGGAAACACTTTACATACTATTGCTGATTTTTTACCAAGGATATTTCAAAGGATACAAATGAATAGCCAGATAGAAGAGATACATAGGGCAAGGTATGTGAGAAGGCGTGGAGCTTCCATGCCCTCCCAGGCACCTCCACGTTTTCAGCAATCTGGAAACTAAATCCTGGCCTTTTGGGTTTTTATGGAGGCTTCGTGGGCCATTGGCAATCAACTCAACCTTCAGCCCCTTTCCCCACCCCAGAGGTGGGGGAGGTGAGAGGGGTGGGGCTGAAAGTTCTGTCTACTTACATGGTTTGTTTGCCTGGCTACCAGCCTCCCATCCTGAGGCTATCCTGGAGCCATTAGCCAACAGTCATCACAAGACCCCAAAAGCACAGGCAACAGAAAGAAAAAATAAGCAAATGGGATGATATAAAACTAAAAAGCCTCTGCACAGCAAAAGAAACAGCAGAGCGAAAAGACAACTTACAGAATGGGAGAAAATATTTGAAAATTATGCATCCAACAAGGGATTAATATCCAGAATATACAAGGAACTCAAACAACCTAACAGTGAAAAAACAAATAACCTGATTAAAAAATGGGCAGAAGAGCTGAGTAGGATTTTCTCAAAGGAAGATATACAAATGGCCAACAGATACATGAAAAAATGCCCAACATCACTAAGCATCAGGGAAATGCAAATTAAAACCACACTGAGATATCATCTCACCCCAAAGGAATGGAAATCATCATGTTGAAGGGATGCCTGCACTCCCATGTTTATCGCAGCTATATTTACAGTAGCCAAGAGTTGGAACCAACCTAAATGTCCATTGGCGGATGACCTGGATAAGGGAGATGTGATATGTATACCCAATGAAATACTACTCTGCCATAAAAAAGAATGAAATTCTTCCACTTGCAACAACATGGATGAACTTAGAAAAAATTATGTTAAGTGAAATAAGCCAGGCAGAGAAAGAGAAACACTGCATGTTCTCACTCATAAGTGGGAGCTAAAAAAAAGTAAACAAATAAAGATACAACAGTCACAACAATACATTGAACTTTCAAAAGGAGAGAGCAGAACCGAGGCCACCAAAGGTGGGAAAGTGGGAGGAGGAGGAAGGTTGGCAAAAAATTTGTAAAGGGCCACACAAAATGATTACATTCTGTAATGTTGAATACACTAATTATCTTGATTTGAGCATCACATTGCACACAGGTATTGATATTCAATGCAGTACCCAACAATATATGTACCATCAGTTATGTTTCAATAATAAAAAAATACAAAAGACACATCACTTGAGATTCCATAAGAGTTTTGAAAGCTCTGTGCCAGGAAACGGGACAAAATATAAATTACGATAGCCAAAGTAAATGAAATCACTATCTCAAAGAGAGATCTGCACTCCCATGTTCATTTCAGCATTTTCACAACAGCCAAGATATGGAAGAAAGCTAAGTGTCAAAAGATGAATGGATAAAGAAAATGTGGGGTGTATGTGTTGTGTATAATGCTATATTATTCAGCCTTAAGAAGGAAATTCTTCCATTTGCAACAATGTGGATGAACCTGGAGGACATTGTGCTCAGTGAAATAAGCTAGGCATAGAAAGACAAATGCTGCATGATCTCACTTCTATGTGAAATCTAAAAAAAAAAAGAGTTGAGAAGTTGAACTCATAGTGAGAGAAAGGAGAATGGTGGTTACCAGGGGTTAGGGGGAAAAGGGGTGATGTTGGTCAAATGGTACCATCTATTGACCTAAAAAGAAATGGACCAAATACATATAGCAAAGATTTATTGAGGTAATATTATGATTGCAGCCACGGAAACACATAAATCAGGTAGCCCTGAAAATGTATTCCACAGAGGACCAGCAGAGCTTAACATTTTATAATCACAAGAAGGGGAAAGGGTCAAAGGAGAGAGAGAGGACGAATCTGCCTAATGACTTCATCAGGCTTTCTGTTGGTTGTATATGACATATAGATTTGGAATTGTTACTAGGTTACATCCTACATGCAGGGATCTACAGCAAGGGTAATAAGTATTCCAGGTGATTTTATGGCTTTTGGCACCGTTATGACTGCTTCTATGTAAAATGGCCTTATGATGATATTTTTTCAGGACAGGTAGATATGGTTACTGACTTGTCCCAGATCTCCCAAGGCACTATAATTTGGCTGACTTGGTCAGAGCAGATTCTTTTGGTTATCACATCTGTCAGTTATAAGATGAGCAGGTACTGGAAAGCTAATGTACAGCATGGTGATTATAGTTGATTATACTGTATTATATACTTGAAATTTGCCAAGAGAGTAGATCTCAAGTGTTACCACACACACACACAAAGGTAACTGTGCAGTGATGGGTATGTTAATTAGCTTGCTTGTAGTGATCATTTCACAATGTATGCAGATATCCAAACATGAAATTATGCGCCCTAAATATGTACAATTTTTATTTGTCACTCATACTTCAACAAAGTGGTGAGGGGGGAGAGAAAGGGGGAAGAATGGAATACATTCATAGGAGTAGTGATCAGCATGACTTCTCAGCAGCAGCCCTGGAAGCTAGGAGATGTTAGAATGGTGCCTTCAAAGACTGAGGAAATATTTCCAACTTTCTCCACTCAAACCATCAGTTACATGTGAGACAGGAAAAAGTTTCAAGCATATAAGATCTCAGAAATTTTAATTCCCATGCACCCTTTTATAGGAAGCTAGCAGGGAGTGTGCTATACCAAAATGAGGGAGTAAACTAAAAAAGAGGAATTCTTCATGGCCAAGATTGACAGGTTTGCATATGCCTAGAGAACAGCCAGTCTATTTTTTGGAGTAGTGGAATTGTCTCCAAAAAAAAAAAAAAAAAAGAAAGGAAGGCGATAGATGACTTGATGTGTTTCTCCATGTAGAGCTACGGCTAATGTCAGCATCCCGCCTATGTCACCAGTTGTTGGGCTCTTAACTCCTGTTCATGACGCCAATTGTAAAGCTATTCGACCATGCCAGTTGTCTGGCTCTTTTACCTGCTGGTAATCCTGCCCTGACTGGGCCAATTGTCGAGCTAGGGCTGGGTCTGGAGCTCAAAGACCCCTCAAGCCCGTTCCAGACTGGGTCACAAACCCTTCATATGCCATGCTGGGTCACCAGACCCCTCACATGCCAGGCTGGGTCACCAGACCCTTTACACACAGGTCTGTGAGCTAGGTAAACAGCAAACAGGTCCTTGGAAGCCACAGGTTGGAAAGGCATGGCCACTCGTGCCATGGTGGCTGCTTGTGCGGTAGCGTCTGCCCAAGGCAGTAAACTCCAGCCAAGGTGGTGGCGCAGTGCAGGTGCACTAACTGCACCCACAAACAACCTGCCCACAAAGAATGCTGCACCACCCCCAACCTGCCCCCAGGAGAGGGGCGCCTGATTAAATTATTCTATTTTCCCAACACTTCACATGGAGGGATGTTTTACAGTTCTTTCAGAGAGTCAAGAAGGAATTAACAATAAGCATATAGAAAATTATGCAAAGGAAAAAATGGGGCCATTAATCACTTTAGGAAAAACAAAAAATTGTAGGAGAAGGGAACTGTAATCCTGCTCTATAGGGTTCATCTGTGAATATTTTCTCAGCCATAATAATGTAAATACTGGATTATGATTTAATAAAATTGTCACATAGTTATAGTAATAGCAAAGAGTTATATTGCACTTATATCTCCCCAGTCACCAATAAAAATGCTTTACATATGTTAACACATATAGTTCTTATATCAAGCCTATAAAACAGGGGCTGTCATTATCCTCATTTTACATATAAGGAAACAGAGGCATAGAAGTTAAATGACTTGTTCAGGGTCACATGGCTTAGCATATGGTAGAGCCAGGATTCAAACCATGGCAGTGTGACTCTAAAATTCATGCTCTTTAACCACTGTGCTATGCTTCTGAAGAGAGGGGACCTGTGTTTATGTGAGTTGATGGGGGTGGAGAGAGGGGAATGGTAGTAATGGTGTTGGTGATATGAGATGGTGGTGGTAGTGGCAATGTAAGAAATCTTAAGTCCTCATCCTCCTTAGTGAGAATCCAATACATAAAATCTATAATTGAGAAATTAAAAAATAGCACTAGAGGCATGTTATTTATAAATACGAGGGTAAATAGCAGAAAACCAACTAAAAGAGTTTAGGGTGGAGACTGGATCTCAGAGCTTGAAAGGAGTAGAATGAGGGATTATTTTTTACCAACTTCGTAGTTCAGCTTGATTTTTAAAACTCTGTATGTGAATTATTGTGATAAAAATAAAAATTAAAATTTACAAAAGAAAATAATTCACCAGCATTTAATTTGGTAATGAAAGACAAATTTTTATTTAGTTTAGACAGGTAATAGGATACTATTTAGCAAATTTTAATTGGTAATTAATGTATTGGTATTATTTAAATTTAATTTTATTTTATGAATAAACAATGTGGTTGATTATTGTGGCCTATTACCGAAACCTCCCTCCCCCCTCCCTCTCCCCCCTCCCTCCCAGGAACCTCATATCTGTTCTCTTGTAACAACTTCAAGGAATTGTGATTGTTGTCTTCTCCCCCCCCATATTATTTGTGTATTTATTTATTTATTCTTATTTATTCTTCTTATTTATTCTTCATTTCTCCCAGAAATAAGTGAGAACGTGTGTTATTTCACTTTCTGTGTCTGACTCGTTTCAGATAATTTTCTCTAGGTCCATCCATGTTGTTGCAAATGGCAGTATTTCATTCTTTTTTATAGCAGAGTAGTATTCCACTGTGTAGATATACCACGTGTACCTTATTCACTCATCTGATGATGGACATTTGGGCTGGTTCCAACTCTTAGCTATTGTAAATAGTGCTGCGATGAACATTGGGGAACAGGTATACCTTCGACGTGATGATTTCCATTCCTCTGGGTATATTTCCAGCAGTGGGATAGCTGGGTCATATGGTAGATCTATCTGCAATTGTTTGAGGAACCTCCATACCATTTTCCATAGAGGCTGCACCATTTTGCAGTCCCATCAGCAATGTATAAGAGTTCCTTTTTCTCTGCAACCTTGCCAGCATTTATCATTCACAGTCTTTTGGATATTAGCCATCCTAACTGGGATGAGATGGTGTCTCACTGTGGTTTTGATTTGAATTTCCTGAATGCTGAGTGATGTTGAGCAGTTTTTCATGTGTCTGTTGGCCATTCGTATATCTTCCTTTGAGAAATGCCTATTTAGCTCCTTTGCCCATTTTTTTAATTGGGTTACTTGCTTTTTGTTGTAAAGTTGTTTGAGTTCCTTGTATATTCTGGATATTAATCCTTTGTCAGATTTATATTTTGCAAATATTTTCTCCCACTCTGTTGGTTGTCTTTTAACTCTGTTAATTGTTTCTTTTGCTGTGCAGAAGCTTTTTAGTTTGATATAATCCCATTTGTTTATTTTTCCTTTGGTTGCCCATGCTATTGGGGTCATACTCATGAAGTCTGTGTCCAGTTCCACTTCCTGGAGTGTTTCTTCTATGTTTTCATTAAGAAGTTTTATTGTTTCAGGGTGTATATTTAATTCTTTATTCCATTTTGAGTTGATTTTAGTGTATAGTGAGAGGTATGGGTCTAGTTTCATTCTTCTGCATATGGATATCCAGTTATCCCAGCACCATTTGCTGAAGAGGCAGTCTCTTTCACAGTGTATAGGCTTGGTGCCTTTGTCAAAGATGAGCTGGCTGTAGGTGTGTGGGTTGACTTCTGGATTCTGTATTCTATTCCATTGATCAGTGTGTCTGTTTTTATACTAGTACCATGCTGTTTTAGTTATTATAGCTTTGTAGTATAGTTTAAAGTCAGGTAGTGTTATGCCTCCAGCTGTATTTTTTTTTTGCTCAGCATTGCTTTGGCTATGCATGGTCTTTTGTTATTGCATATAAATGTCTGGATAGTTTTTTCCGTTTCTGATAAAAATGTCATTGGAATTTTGATGGGGTTTGCATTGAATTTGTATATCATTTTGGGTAATATGGACATTTTCACAATATTGATTCTTCCAATCCAAGAGCATGGGATATCTTTCCATCTTCTTGTGTCCTCTCTAATTTCTCTCAACCATTGGTTTTTAGTTCTGTTCGTAGAGATTTATCAAATCCTTGGTGAGGTTTGTTCCTAAGTATTTTATTTATTTGGTGGCTATTGTTAATGGGCTAGCTTTCTTGATTTCTCTTGCTTCATTTTCACTCTAGGCAAATAGAAATGCTACTGATTTTTGCATGTTGATTTTGTATCCTGCAATTTTTCTGAAATCATTTATCAACTCCAAGAGTTTTTTTGTAGAGGCCTTAGGCTCATCGATATATAGGATCATGTCATCTGCATATAGGGGCAATTTGACTTCATCTTTTCCAATCTGGATGCCCTTTAATTCCTTCTCTAATTGCTCTGGCTAGTACTTCCAACACTATATTGAATTGGAGTGGTGAGAGTGGGCATCCTTGTCTAGTTTCTGTTCTCGAGGAGAACAGCTGAAATATCAAGGATATTGGTCTGTAGTTTTCTTTTTTGTTGTATCTTTACCTGGTTTTGGTATTAGGGTGTTGTTTGCTTCATAGAATGACTTTGGGAGAATGGCCTCTGTTTCAGTCTTTTGGAATAGTTTGTAGAGAATTGGTGTCAATTCCTCTGAATTTTTGGTAGAATTCTGCTGTGAATCCATCTGGTCCTGCGCTTTTCTTTGTTGGGAGCCTTCTGATAACAGCTTCTCTCTCTTTTATTGTTATAGGCCTATTCAGATTTTCTGCATCATCTTGGCTTAGTTTTTATAGTTTGTGTTTGTCCAGAATTTATCCTTTTCCTCCAGATTTTCAAATTTGGTGTCATATACTTGTTTATAGTAGTCACTAATGATTTCTTATATTTGTGAAGTATCAGTTGTACTATCACCATTTTGATTTCTAATTTTTATTTGGATCTTCTCTCTTCTATTTTTAGTTAGCCATGCTAATGGTTTGTCAATTTGATTTATCTTTTCAAAAAACTAACTTTTTGACTCATTGATCTTTTGTGTCTTTTTTTGGGCTTCAGTTTCATTAAGTTCTTCTCTGATCTTTTTTTTTTATTTTATTTTTTTAATTTTATTTTGTCGATATACATTGTGGCTGATTATTGCTCCGTTCTTCTCTGATCTTAATGATTTGTTTTCGTCTGCTAACTTTGGGTTTGGATTTTTCTTGTTTTTCTAGTTCTTTTAGGTGAAATACTGGGTTGTTTACTTGCCATCTTTCCATTTTTCTGAAGTAAGCATTTAATGTGATAAATTTCCCCCTTAGTACTGCTTTTGCAGTATCCCACAGGTTTTGGTATGATGTATCATTGTTTTCATTAGTTTCAATAATTTTTTTTATTTCCTGGTTGATTTCTTCTTGGACCCATATGTCATTAAGTAGAATGCTTTTTAATTTCCATGTGTTTGTATAGTTTCCAGAATTTCGTTTGTTATTGATTTCTGATTTTAATCCATTGTGGTCTGAAAAAATACATAGGATAATTCCAATTTTTTTGAATTTGTTGAGAGTTGATTTGTGACCTAATATGTGATCTATCCTAGAGAATGATCCATGTGCTGATGAGAAAGAATGAATATCCTGAGGTTGTTGGATGGAATGTTCTGTAGATATCTGCCAAGTCCAGTTGGTCTATACTGTTGTTTAGATCTTGTGTTTCTCTGCTGATCCCTTGCCTAGATGATCTGTCCAATATTGAGAGTGGGGTGTTCAGGTCGTCTGCTATTATGGTATTAGTGTCTATCTCCTTCTTTAGGTCTAATAGAGTTTGTTTTATAAATCTTGCTGCTCCAACATTGGATGCATATATATTTATGATTGTTATGTCTTCTCGGTGGATGAATCCTTCCTTTTATTATTGTGTAGTGTCCCTCATTATCTCTTTTGATGATTTTTAGTTTAAAGTCTATTTTATCAGATATAAGAATAGCTACTCCAGCTCGTTTTTCTTTTCTGTTTGCATGGTAAATCTTTTTCCATCCTTTCACTCTTTGTGTATGTGAGTCTTTATGGGTGAGGTGGGTCTCTTGAAGGCAGCATATAGTTTGGTCCTCCTTTTTAATCCTGTCAGCCAGTCTGTGTCTTTCGATTGGGGAATTTAATCCTTTTACATTAAGAACTGTTATTGAAAGGTGTTTATTTACTCCTAGCATTTTATTGATTTTTGTTTGGATGTCTTAAGTGTCTTTTGTTCCTTTCTTTCTGATTTACTATTGTCTTCTGTATTTGTTGATTTCTTGGGTTGTAGATAAACTTTTTTTTCTTTATTGTTAGCATTTTTATTTTACTAGTGGGTTTTGATTTTTCTTGAGTTTTTATGGCAGTGGTAGTTATTTTTCAGGTACCAAACCCAGTACTTCCTTGAGAATTTCTTGCAAGGGTGGTCGTGTGGTAATCAACTCCTGTAGTTTTTGTTTGAGAAATACAGTATTTGCCCTTCATTTCAGAAGGATAGCCTTGTGGGGTAAAGTATTGTTGGCTGGCAATCTCTGTCTTTTAGTATTTTGAATATATCATCCCATTCCTTTCTGGCTTTTAGGGTTTGTGATGAAAAGTCTGATGTTATTCTGATTGGGGCTCCCTTATAGGTGTTTTGATGCTTCTCTCTTGCAGCTTTTAAGATTCTCTCTTTTTCTTTGAGTTTTGCCAATTTGACTATAACATATCTTGGAGAGGACCTTCTTAGGTTGAATATGTTTGGGGATCTTCGAGTCTCCTGAATCTGAAGATCTGTGTCTTTTCCTATACCTGGGAAATTTTCTGCCATTAGTTTGTTGAATATATTTTCAATGCCATTTTCTTTTTTCTCCCCTTCTGGAATACCCATGACTCGGATATTTGAGTGCTTAAGGTTGTCTGATATCTCTCTTCGATTTTCTTCTATGTTTTAAATTCTTTTTTCTTTTTTTTTTCTGCCTGTGTTATTTCAGATATCCAATCTTCAAGGTCGGAAGTTCTCTCTTCTGCGTGTTCTAACCTGTTCGTTAAACTCTCTGTTGTGTTTTTTATTTTGTTGAGTCAATTCTTCAGCTTGGCAAGCTCTGCTACATTCTTTTTCAGGGCCTTGATTTCCTTGTACATTTCTTCTTTCAGGTCCTGTATACTTTTTCTCATTATCTTATGTCATCTAGCTGAGTTTTCTTGTATCTCATTTAGTTTCTTTAGAGTTAATCACTCAAAATTCCTTGTCAGACATTTCAAGGGCTTCTTATTCTATAGGATCAAGAGCTTGAGTGTTGTTATCCTTTGGTGGTGTACTTTCTTGATTTTTCATATTTCTGGTATCTTTGCTTTGGTTTTTAGTTATCGTGGTAAAGGATTTCATGGTCCACCGGTTGGATACTATTGTCTGGCTAGGATCCTGCCATGACTGCCAATTTGGCACAGCTGCCTCAGTGCCTGTGGGCAGAAGATTTGGGCTTCTCTGGTCAGTGCCCTCTCGCCCGGGCTGGTGGGGCATTCGGCGGTGGTGAGCCCTATCTCCTCAGTCGTTCTGGTGCCTCGGGGTGCGTCGTCACCATGGATCTCCAATGTATTGGTATTCAGACAGCTCAGAAGTTTTAATTTTCCTTTTATTTATTTTTTATTTTCTTTTTTTTTAATAGCTGCCCTGTAAGGGGATCCAAACCCTTGACATTGGTGTTATCAGCACCACACTCTAACCAAGTTAGCTAATCAGCCAGCCCTATTATCCTTTTAAGTGAAGTTTTTCTGTAATCAGATCAGACCTAATCCATATTGGAATTATCTAAGAAAGATTCTTCCTCTTCATCTGGAATGATAATTGCTTTTTAATATGGTTGTCTTACTGTTTTCTTTGTTGAGTATTTTTGCATGTGAAGTAACATTATGTGAACCCATAAAATATTATTTATTAGAATTTTTGAGAAATACTCATGTGATATCACTCATAGTGACTAATTAACCTTTGTGAAGCTGACTTTATGTTTTCTTACCTCTAATTTTCCATCTTTTTAAAATACAGAATACCTTCTTTCACATAGTATTTTACCCCTCATTATTCCTTTTCTCCTTGAACGATGAAAATAATTTCTCAGGATATTATCCTAATTGAATTGACCAATGCTTTCCTTTATTATTTTATTATAAGTGGCTTACTATGATACCTTTCAACAAATATATTTTCCTATATTTACATTCTTTTATATTATCCTTTTTCTATTGTTTATACCAAATATCTTAGTGGTTCTGATGAGATTATTTTAAGGAATTACATAACCACTCCAAGAGATATATTTGTTTTCATTTTTTCTAATAAAGTCAACTTTCATGAGTTGTAAATTTTTATTGTTTAGTGGTTTGTACATTCTGCTTTTATCGAGAAAAGTTAGTGAAATAAAGAAAAATTAACGTGTTTTTTCCAATAAAAACAGAGATGGCGTTAGAATCTTAGTTGGCATTAGTGTTGTCAGATTTTTCCACGAATTGTCAGAAGTACAAACATTAAAATATGCATAGTGTCAATTAAGATTGTGTTGTCTCAACATAATTTGAGATTTTTAAAATGTATAAGTAAATTGATAGAGGTCATTTATATTTGGAACTATATAATTAAATCTACTTCTTTATTTATTGACAGATATGTTTAAAGGGGAAAGTACACATATTTAAGTACTTAAATATCCAGGCATGTTGCAGAATGGATAAGAAACCAGATTCCCTGGATCTTCCACCATTGAGTAAAAGAATGCCCTCCCAGCCTCTCACAGACAGGTAATGTAATATTCTTAGAGTCTCATTTGATGATGATTTTTGTCCTCTCTTTTTAGAAAAGATATTTATTAATCTTTAGCGTACTGAATATATTTATGCTGATTGGCCCAGCATTAAAATAATTGGCTGAAGCTAAGTATCACCATCATAGAGTGAACTTCTAGGATGCTAGAATAAACTTGATATTTTTTCAAATACTAAGCATTAAAGTTTTAGTAGTAGAAATGTAAACGTTTAACATCATAATGTAGAAACACTAAGTTCTCAGCATATGACAACTGTTAATTTACTTTTGTGACCACTGTATTGTACATTTGTAATAATAAGTAGAATTTGACTTTGAACTGAGGTTGGTAGAAGAGCAAGCAAGACATTATGGGGGTACTACCTTTCTTCCTTTCTTTTTGTCTGGATCAAAGATGATATACATCATTGATGTTCTTTCTGTTCCTTCTTAAGAGATTTTGAAGTGGTAGATTCGATATTCTGTTTTTAATTCATCCTTTCAAGATGTAGATTGGTTTGAAATATTTTATGAAAATATAATTCTGTGCAGTAGTATGGAAAATAACTTGGAATGAGGTGAGACCACAGAAAGGGAGACTACACCCCTGTCAAATATTTAAAGGTTTGTCATTACATATATGATAAAGTTTAGATGGCTTGGAATGGTAATATAGTAGTGAGTACTGTTGTTAACAGTGCAAGTTCTTGAATTACGAAATATTTTTATTGCCTAAGTAGAATTAAATATTTATACATTAGATTTATGTTGGGCGTCTCTGGCAGCCGCACAGGACCCCAACAGGTTTTTCCTTTCCCTAGAGGGTTGGGGTGAAAGGGATTGCCCTTTTCTCCCCCTCAGGACATGAGGCGAAAAGAAATTCCAAGAGATGGCTGAGCACGCCGCTGCTCTCCAAGATAGGGAACAAACACATACACATGCAGCAGGGTTTCTGTCAGGCAGTTCCGTTTATTGTAACACAAAAGATCATATTTATATGCTTAGCAGGCGGGGATTTCCAAGCTTAGGCCAATCCTTGAAAAGGTCAAATGTGCATGTGCCTTGCATCTCTATGCTTAGCCCTCCCCCTTAACTTCCCTTGCATGCCACCTTTTATCCGTTTAGGCCATCTGTTGTTTTTGCTTAGAAAAAGGATATGGTCCCATAGATTTAGTCCCTAAAGATTATTTTGTTTAATATCATGAATGGTAGTAGTCTAAACAATTCTACAAAAAATACAACACATATTCTAATCTTATTAATCTACTTTATATTTTAAATGAATTTGGCATTCATTGTTAGTCATTTATTTTACAAATATCAGTTGGTGCCTATTGGAAGATTCAGGGTATGTTGTGTTGAATGCCATACATGTTGGTCGTGACACTCATGGAGCTCCCAGTCTACTGCGAGTGCGCGTGCGCGCACACACACACGTTTATTTCAAATTATGGTGAGTGCTATGAAGGAAAGGAGCATATTTCAAGAGTGTGGTCAGGGTTATGTCTCTTTGGAAAGGTGGAGTTTTAAGTCAAGATCCGAATGAAGAAAAGCCAGTTTCATGAAGCGTGAGGCGGGGAAAACATTATTTGATTTATGTTTTAAAAAACTATTTTGGCTCTTAGGGGAGTAGATTGGACGTAAGCAAAAGTAGAATCACAGGAACCAGTTATGTTGTTGCAGTATTCCCAAGAGATCAAGGGATCTTGAATAGAGTGATTGCAACAGAGATAAAAAGAAATAGACAAAATGAAGATATATTTTGGAGATCATCCCTAGCAATGCCATGCAATAGACATATAATGCAAGCCACATATGTAATTTTTAATTTTCTTGTAACCCATTTTAAAAAAGTAAAAAGAAACGGGAAATTAATTTTAATACTATATGTAATAATGTAATTTTAATACTACATCCAGTCTATCTAAAATATTATTATTTCAATGTGTAATTGACATAAAAAATTAGATATTTTACATGCTTTTTTCATATATATTTATATTTTTTAGTAGCTGGCCAGTACAGGGATTGAACACTGGACCTCGGTGTTATCAGCACCGTGCTGTAGCCAACTGAGCTAACCTAACCAGCCAGCCTGCTTTTTTCATATTAAGTCTTTGAAATCTGTTGTGTAGTTTATATGTATAGCATGTCCCAATTTAGAATAGCCACATTTCAAGTGTTCAATAGCTGTACATCGCTTGTAGCTACTTACTGTATTGGACAGTGAAGGTCTGTAGAATTGGTTGTCTGGTGTTTTGATCTTCTACTCACAGCACATATTGAACTACTTAGAAAATTCTTGTATATGCTTCCCACTCTCATACTCAGGCTCTTGGCTATATGGTTCTTACTACCTAGAATGACCTTTCACATATTGTCTATTTTATAAACTCTTTATTCTTTATAGACAGGCATTACAGTAGTTATGTATATTATATTAGTTGTGGAAGCCCTTTTCTGACTCTTAATAACTGTATGTCCTTGTGCCTTAATGTGTCTGGTTCTTAGTTTTCTTGTAGGAGTATGCAAAAAGGAAAATAACCACACAAATGCTATAGGATTAAATTAAATAATGTACTTAGCACAATGCCTTACCCATACTATTTTCTCAACAAATAACTTAGTTATCATTGTCATATATTACAAATACACGAATGTAAGTACGTGTTTGTAATATTATGCAGTGGAATCAGATGGATTTCAGTTCTAACTGTGGTGTAACTTCTTCATTCTTCTGTGGCCTTATGTAAATTATTTAACTTCTCTGAGCCTGTTTTCTTATCTAAAATGTTAACTGTACCAACTTCATAGGTTGTTGTGAGAATTAAATGTGTGCTTTGCAATTAGTTAAATAAATGGTAATCAGTAAATGTTATAATTTTTTCCCTTGGGAAGTTAACTTTTATAAGCTTTGTTATCTCATTTGTAAAAAGAAATAATAATGCATAAATTTAAGACTGTAAGGCTTATGTATAAAATATGAGCTGCATCTAGCACTGTACCTAACTATGTAGACTCTCAACAAATGCTAGCAATTATTGCCTCTCTTTATCCTTCAAAACTTAAGTTCAAATGCCACTTTCTTGGGTAGGCCTTTCCTAACCTTACCAAGGAGAATTAGTTGATCTCTCTTTTCTTTTAGCACTTTGTATTTACCTTTTTTGTAGTCTTCAACAACATACAAACAGATCCATCCCTCTCTGGGCTGAGAGCCCTTTGAAGGCAAACTTTTTTTATTTATCTCATCTTAAGCATTCAGCACAGTGCCAGATACTTGGTAGGTGCTTCACTAAGTATATTGATATACTTCTGAAAAGTATAAAAATTTGTTTTTTGGTTTTTTAGCATGAAACTGTATTTGGGGGAGGAATTATAGCATAGTGATTAAGATCAGGGACTTTAGTGCTAGATGACCCAGGGATCAAATTTAGACATTTGCAGGTTGTGTCTGTATTAGTTCATTTCTGTTGCTTATAACAGAAATACCTGAAACCAGGTAATTCTTAAAGAAATATTTATTGCTTACAGTTTCAGAGGCTGGGAAGTCCAAAGTCCAGGGAGCACATCTGGTGAGAGCCTTGTTGATGGGTAGTGACTCTTCACAGCAAAGTGGGGTGTCACATGGTGATGGCAGAAGCAGAGAGAGAAACTAACCTTCTCATTCACTCTCCTTTTAAAGCCACCAGAACCACTCCTGTTATTCCAATAGTGGATCAATCCATTCACAAGGGTACAGTGCTCACAATCCAATCACCTCTTCAAGACCTTTCAACTACCAAAACAAAATTCCCCACCTCTTAACACTGTCACAGTGGGAACCAGGCCTCAGTGACTTTGGGGCTTTGGGGGGACATCCAATCCACAGCAGTGTCCTTGGGTAAATTGCTCAGTCCCTTTCAGAGAAAACATTACTAATCTACTAGAGTTTTCACAGGAAATATGTAAAGTATTGTTTTTAAAACAGCACAGTTCTTTGCACATAATAAGTGGTCATTGTAGAGTGTTTGGTGAATCTGCAAATTAAAGTGGAAAATACTTTGCTACCTGGGTGGCATACTTTGTAACTCAGAAATTTGCAAAAATACCTCTAGCCTAACACCGAAACAGTTGTGTATTGAATGCTTTGCAGACTTTTTTTTTTTTTTTGCATTTTCTCTTTTCTTAATTATTAGATGGGCATTATTTATGCAACTAAAGCATATTTTTAGAGCTAATGAAGAGGAAACTATGTAAATTAAAGTTAAAAAAAATATTTCAAAGCCCGGTGATGAAATTTTGCTAAACCAATGAGAAACATAGTTCTTTTATCAATATGGTTGTTTTAGCAGGGCAGTCTGCTTTTCTGAATCTCTCAGGAGAAACAATAGGTTATTGGTAACAATGTACACTTTACAACATAGCACATGAAGGAAAAAATCTTGCCTGAATGACATGAATAAAATGTTTTGTAGGAAGATTTCCGATTTTTTTCCCTCATGTTCTTAAGGATCTTAGACATAAAAAGCACATATTCTGTATTATCTGCGTAAATTTAAGGTCAGTTGTGCATTATCTATGTAAGAAGAAAACCCTAACTTCCCTTAGGATTTCTATTTCCATAGTATGGAAGATTTTTATCCCAATAAAAATCATGGCCCTGACTCTGGAATTGGAAGTGACAATGGAGAGAAACGATTATCTACAACGGAAGTGAGTTTTTTCTATTACTGATCTATTTTATTTTACAATTTTATTGGGACTTTGAAATAGAGACACTTGCACAAAGTTGACTTTTTATTTTGCTTGAAAAATATGATTATCATTATATTTTATGATTTCAAAAATGAAAAGAACATGCATATTTTTAAAAGCAGAACAGTAATCCTTAACATTAATTTTTAGTTTGTAAACTGGAGACATAAAGCAGATATTCTGTAATTCATATGTGAAATTAAAACAACGTAATCCTTATCATATGTTTAAAATGCCTTATTTGTACTTTGTGCTTATTCCTTTCAGCCATCAGATGATGATACAATTAGCCTTCACTCTCAAGTCTCAGAATCCAATAGAGAGCAATCATCAAAAAATGACAGTCACACAATGGGAAGTAAGCCTGACTCTCAAAAAGGTAATTCATATAGTATCAGCTATTTTTATCTCATGTACATAGCTCTCATCAAAAGTCATTTTTTAATTAAAAATGGGCTTTGAAAAATTATAATATCTTTAGCCAACTCTTATATTTAGAAAATATAAGCACTTCAGTGTCAGAGCATACCATTTACTATTTATATTTCCTAATAAATATTAATCTGTACTTAGATCAGGAGGTGTATGATTTTATTGACCCCAACACAGAGGATGTAGCAGTTCCTGAACAAGGAGATGCACATATTGTATCATTTGTCTCTTTTCTTAAGGTAAATAAAACTTTGAACAAATATTAATTACATATTCTCTTTGATCTTACAAAAGTAGACCATATAATTTAAAATAACTTTTTTTTATATATAAGGGAAAAGAAAAATGTTCTGAAAAATCTCAGAAAAATGAAGAATTGGGAGATGAGAAAAGGTAAGCACACAGGAATTCTCAAACAGAAATGGTAATTATAAATACTTGAACTATTCATTAGATATTCTTACTTGAAAGAGTACTTGAAAGAATATAATTTTTTGTTCATTTACCTGCTATATTTAGATAGTTAATTTGTAAATACTTCATCTGTCTGTATTCCTAAATTCAACTCAAAATTGTAGTAAGCATTTGAGTATAGAATACACACTAGTTTTTCTTCCTGAAGTATAATAATAATGTCTATTATTATTACTGTGGAGGACAGTAACTTCACCTACATTGCTTCATTTGAACTATTTAGCAACCTTTTAAAATAGATGGTATTGACATCATTTTACTAATAAAGAACTGAGACCTGGAGTTTCAAATGTCTGGAACTCAGGTCTTCCGTCTCTTGAACTAATACATTTTCCATTTCATTGGCCTGGTTATGGTAATTTTAAGGGTATTTACTTCCATATTTTATTAAAATAATTGTGCTTTGGATTGTTTCTGCATCATTCATCTTATGAAATGATGGAATATTATCTAACACATTTTTTCAGTCACTCCTTCAGATTGCTTCATAACTACAAGAAGGAAGGAAGCAGCATTTGTTAAATATCTCCCATGTACCAGGATCAGTGCCATGTGCTTTCCTGTGTTTCTCGTTTAATCTACACTAAAATTTTTCAGGATAGATAATGACTCCATTTTTACCAATGAGGGAGGTGAAGTTCAAAGACTAAGTTTTGTGCCTAAAACCACTTAGCTAGTGTCCACCTAGCTGTCTTTGATCCCTGAACTTTTGTCTTTTCCCTCCATTGTGATTCCTCTAAGTAACTTCATTGGTAACTTTAAAGCAGTTATTAATTAATCATCTCTGATGCCCTGCGAGGAGGTAGATTGCTTTGTCTTATACTCTTTCGATTTCATTCTTCCCTTACTTTCTCACCTTATCTAATGAGGACAGTTGGCTGAACTTGAGAGTCACCAGTGGCATGTAAGATGTGATAAAGAAACACTCATTTTTAGATATTGTTTTTTAAATCAAACGCCTTTGGGATAAAATGACTTTTTGGAGAGCAATTTATTTTGGAGAGCAATTTATTTTAAAATTTCTGTGTTCTCTTTGAATGTTAAAAGTGATATATTTTAGTTAGTATTTTTCTGGCAAGTTTGAGAATCTTATTTGAATCTATTTTGTATTTTCATTATTTAGATATTTTACGTAGAGATTTTTAAAATCAAAGTGAATAAATTGATAAAAGCAGGGTGGGTCAATACAATGAAAAATTTTCATAACATTTTATGTTTATTTATAAACACAAGCTATATTAATCTGTTTTCTGTTCCTTACAACAGAATACCTGAAACTGGGTGTAGTGGATTGAATTATGTCTCCCCAAAACTCACTGAAGCTTGAGTTGTGTCCCTGAAGTTTTATATATTAGAAGCTTAGCCCCACTGTGACTGTTAAGAGGGTGGGAAATCCTACTATGGTAATTGAAAGGTCGAGCCTTGAAGAGATGATTGTATTGTAGGATCGTGTAGTAGTGAATGTATTAATAATGGTGTGTTACACTTTCCTGTGTGTAACCGAGACGGAAAAAAGAGAAAGAATTCACTCTAAGTACCATCAATGAGGCCTGGATGGACTGCCACCCATCAGGGGAGCAGCCCTGATCCAAAATCAGCCTTTCTTTTTATTGACAAGACAAGGAAGTTTCACAAGAAAAATCAGTTGATTCAATCATCAAAGAAGGACATAGAAACAAGCAGTGTAAAACTTGTAACAGCAGTAAATTAACCATGTGACATTGCAGAATGTAATTTGTAAAAAGCTAGGTCAATTCACCAACAAACAGCTTGTCCTTAGTAAACATTTTCTTTTCCACATACTTTCTACAGCAATTTCTTTGGCATATTTAAACAGCATTTAAGCAGTTTTCTTAACATATCTTAAGAACAATCAGTAGGTTAAATAGTCAATAGTCATTCAAGCTAGAATCAAACCAGCTACCTGAAACAAAGTACACAATCCCATCCCTAAACAGTGATTAGAATTGATTAGATGGCTTTTGCCAAACTTATCTGTGAACTCTTGTCCCCTACTCAAGAGCCTTTTGGCTTATTCATGCATTACCTAAAAACCCTATTCTAAAATCAAATGAGAATCAAGATTACTAACCCACTACAATGGTGGTTATGGGCGTGGTTCTGAGGGCTTTAAAAAGAGAGTGAATGAGGAGGTTACTCTCTGCTCTCTCTGCTCCATCATTTTCTACTTTGTGAGACTTGTGCATTTCTGTAAAGCCACCACTAAAAAAGGCCCTCACCATAAGCGTTCCTAGGATGTTGGACTTCCTAGCCTCTGAAACTGTAAGCAGTGAATTTAATTTTCTTTATAAATTACCTAGTTTCAAGTATTTTGTTATAAGTAACAGAAACAGACTAATACACTGGGTAGTTTATGAAGAAATGAAATGTATTTCTTACAGTTTGAAGTTGGGTATATTAGTCCATTTCTATTGCTTATAACAAAATACCTGGAACTGGGTGATTTATAAAGAAAACAAAATTTATTGCTTACAGTTTCAGAGGCTGGGAAGTCTAAAGTCCAGGGATCACATCTGGTGAGGGTCTTGGTGGTGGCGACAGTGACTGTGGGGTATCACATTGTGAAATGGTGGAGCAGAGAGAGAGAGAGACTAACCTCCTCTTTTACTCTCCTTTTCAAGCTCTGTGAACCATGCCCTTGACCACCATTTTTAATCCATTCACTATGGCATGGTCCTACAATCTAATCACCTCTTCAAGACCTCACCTTTGAACTACCACAATAGGATTTCCCATCCTCAGCAGTAACAGTGAAGATTAAGTTTTGGGCGGGGTGGGGGGACATTCAACCCAAGGCAGCTGGGAATTCCAATGTCCTGGGAACACATTTGATGAGGGCTTTTCTTCTGGGTGGTGACTCTCTAAAGCAACCCAGGGTATCACATGGCAAGAGAATGGCATGAGTAAGAGTGAGCTAACCCTTCTCACTTGCTGTCCTTATAAAGTCATGGGAACCACACCATTATTCCATGAATGGATCAATCCATTCACTAGAGCATAGTCCTCAAATCTAATCACCCTTTAAAGATCCCACCTTTCAGATACCATAGTCAAATTTCCCACCCTCTTAACACTGTTACAGTGAGGGTCAAGTTTCCAATACATGAAGTTTTGGGGGACACATTTGACCCATTGCACAGGCCATAAAGAGCTCTGCAATATAGAGTCCTTATTGCACTCAAGTCTGGGAAATATGCATTGTTAAATTACTATGACCATTACATATTTTGGAAATTAAAAAATGGGTTTATACTTTGCCGTTATTGATTAACCATTAATTATAATAATGTGGCCAGTATGCCACATTTCATATTGAGTAGAAAGTGAAGGTATGTTTTCCTTAAATATTTCTTATTTGTTGTGTTAGTATTTTAAATACAACATGGACTTAAGGATTTTAGCCTTCACATGGTATTAAAAACAAAAATGGTTTCTATTTCTAGAAGCTGGCATAAAATATACTTTCTGGATAACCATGTTCGTGTCACCTTTCAGACTTGAAAAAGAACAGTTACTTGCAGAGGAAGAGGATGATGATTTGAAGGAAGTAACTGATTTGAGGAAAATAGCTGCTCAGTTATTGCAGCAAGAACAGAAGAACAGGTATTCTTTACAGTAATGAGACTTGAATAGGCAAATTTTATAATCATTAAATCCCATTATTTAAAGATTATCAAATGAAGTATATGAAGTTTTGAGTTAACAATAGGGCCCTCTTAAGATCTATTTCAAGGAACTAATTACTAAAAGACAATAGGACATACTTAGGAGGGAAATGTATAATTAAATATACAACTAACAGAATATAGTCACTATATTTAATATTTTTTATGTTATTTTTTTATTTCTGCATGCTGAATCATAACTGATTTATTTGTTGATGTTCATTTTAGCTCACAGTAGCGTTATTTACATTGTAAGCATTTTTTTCCTAAGAACATGTGTCCTTTTTCTCTTTTTTTATCAGATTCTGAATTTCTTAGGATTTATGTAAACTCCTTAGAATTCAGTTGAATTATATAATGGTAGATTAAATCAGTGTGATGATTTCAGGGTCACAGGTTTACTTTGGTCTGTGAGCATTTCTCCCTCTGATTAGGCTTTCTCCAAATGCCTGTCGTTAGCAGTGAGGACGACTTCGTCTATAATTGAGTGTAAAATCAGCACAAGTCCATTTTTAATACAGGAAAAGTTCCATGTGCTGTTGAGGGTCAGCTGTTACTGCCATCTTTATGTACTGACAGTACTACATGTATAGTTTTGAAATAATAAAGATCTGAGGTTTTTTTGTTTGATTTGAAAAAATTAAGAGAATTCTTTGATACATTTATCGGGGATAAGTAATAAGTATTTTACTTCATCTATTCAAAATAATAAATGTTTATGGATAAAATGACCATGTTTTGGGAAGTTTCAAATTTAAATATGCTAGTATTTATTTAATATGCTTTGAAAAATACCATTAAAACTTATCAAATGACAAATGTGGTTTTTAGGAGCCACTTTTTAGGAATCTGGATAATAGTTAATAAGCTAAATAGCCAGTATCTTTCTTGCACAGCTGTTACATTTATAGATTTAAAAAATCATACTAGAAAATACCACTGATCTTTATCCCTTCTCTATCTAATGTATCTTCATTCCCAGTTCACATTTTTCTTTTATCATAACTTTCTGTCAACCTTTTCTATGATGTTTATCCTCTAATTTTCCCCTATGATCGTTTCTGATGGGCTTGTTTTTAATTGGCTGCTTATGAGGCTGTGTGTTTTTACCCCACCAATATAATCTAAGTGTTGATTGCCACTGGGATTTAAGGGGTTTAATGAAGCAAGCCACCACCTGCTCTGTGGAGCTTAAAAAATAGTTGACTTTCTATCTCCTCTACCTAGGAGGTGAAAGAATTGTATTTGTCATTATGGGAAGAGAATATTGTTTTTTAAAGAACCCACAACAAATATCTATTTTTCTTATGACATTAATAATATAATTGGAGTGAGTAATTTTAGATTTTAACATTGTCATATATAATATTCTGTATTTTCCATTTCTACTATTATCATATTAGTTTTTCATCTGTCCCTGTGACTTCTTATTCTTTCTTGCCTAGGTGCAACATTGATTGAATCGTTATATTTCATAGGTTTAGTTTTTGTTATAGTTTTGTAATCAGTACAAAACAGCACCTAGAACTGTGCCTTGTACGTAGTAGGTACTCAGTAATAGTGTTATTGGTTCATTTTTTGCTTGAAAATTAAATCAGCAAATTTAGAGCTAACAGGAGCCATTAATTTAGTTAAAAATTATATGTCCTCCCAAAGTAACTTCTGTTATTCTTCAAGATGTATGCAAAAGTGATTTCTGTCTTTCTCTGATTCTTTTCATCATCTTTTTTTAGATGTTAGCACGTACAAATATAAGAAATTTTTAGATTAAATGTTAATATGCAATGACATTAATGTTATAATAATTTTGTCTAATTTTTAAGGCATTAAAATATTTATAATAATCTGGTCATAAAGAGTGTATTTTGCTTTTTAAATTTATAATTTATAGAGAATTTAGATTAGATCACTAGCCAATTCTGTTAATAGCTGAACTTAAACTGTATCTCAGAATTTTTTTTAGTGCTGAATCTAGTATTTTTCCATTAAATGATATTTTTCCTCTTTTTAAAATGTGTTGCTTTTGCTTACATCTCTTACATTTAGATAATAAAAATTTTTTGTTTACAGTCACAATACTTGAATTTGAATGAGACTAAAAATATCTAAGAGTAATCCTATATAAGGATGTATCCTGCAGTAGATTTGATATGATTTATATCTTCTCTGGTTGTAGATTTTCCTTTCACACTGTTTTATTGTGTTTATATTCCAGCTTTATTAGTGAAGGATCTGAAATGCTATTGAAAATTGCAGGCCAGGAGTTATAACATTTTTTTTTAGGTTTTAACACAATCATTGTACTTTTTTTGTTGTTTGTTTGTTGTTAGTCTTGATTAAAAATAATTTATCTGGATTGAGTACCCTGGCACACCAGGAAATACCTCCCAGAACTTCTGCTTTGACTATGTATACTTAACTGTTCTTTAGCTTGCTAATAGTTGAAGGTAAATGCAATGTTACCTCTCAGTAAAAGAAGCCATGTATGTATTCCAAAAATAGAGGTAATTTAAAAACTGCTTGTGTTGAGTTTAGTGAGAGTTTCATATAGCAGTTTTGCTACTTGCTTAGTTCATACTACTTTTAAAAAATAACTTTGATTCTTCAAGAATTTTATACTAATACCTGGTAGATCAGACTATCTCAGGAAAATAAGAAGAGGGCATTGAACAGAACTAACAATCAAAAAGGGTGGGAAAAGAGGTCAGCAAATAAACCATCAAGTGGGTAACTTACAAGGTTCAAAGTCTGAAACCTGGTTATTTAGAAGACTGCCCCTCTCTTTGTCTAATTGATATGCATAGATTAAGCTATGTTGTATTGACTGACAGTTTATTATTGAATTTTAAACAACTAATCTTTATTCCCTCTGTCAAAATATTAGAGTATTATTTCTACTTTTGTCTGTATGTATTGATGTCCTTCTGAATCAATGACTTTGACTATATTAAAATAGCTATTCAGCAAGGCCTAACTTTACCCTCACTATAATTTGGGAAATTAAAAAAAACCAAAAAAACCACAACAAAAAAACCCCTATAGTTTTAAAAAATCTGTATGTTAAAAATAATATTGCAAGGTGGATAAGTTCTAGAGATCTGCTGTACAACATTGTGCCTATAGTTAACAATATTGTATTGTACACCTAAAAATTTGTTGAGGGAATAGATCTTGTGTTAAGTGTTCTTACCACAATAAAATAAAATTGGGAAAAAAAGCGTGTTTTCTAGAATAGAAAAATGAAAACAAGGAAAGAGCTAAGAATAAAGTGATAATCTCAGAATATTTTTAATATTAACTTGAGAATAAAAGAAAGGAAATTCTGTTGAAAAAGAAAATTGATATTGTTTATAAATTATTGAGTAAGTTCTTCAAATTTTTATCAGCCCTACTCATGTATGTTAGTATTAGAAAAGTGGGTACTGCTCTTTTTTTAATACTGATTTTATTATGTGGCTTAATAAGCAGAGATGTTAAGCAGGCTTCTCAAAATTTGGTTATCATTTAAAAGAAAGGATTAAAATATATGTGGGGTTCTGCAAAAAATAGCTTCAGTTGACTGGTTCCCATTGCATATTCGTTCTTGCTAACTTACTCTGTAGTATTTTCTGTTATGTCTTTCCTTTTAATAACTATTTTATTTGCTTGTAGGTGTATCCTGAGAGTTTTTCTTTATTGTGAAAAGATGGGCTTCTAAGTACTCTGTGATATTGATATAGCTAAATAACAAAAAGTAATTATGAAAAGTTAATTAAACTTAAAGTGTAATTAAGGATCATGGAAATAAAGCAAAATCAGATTTTGAAACAATTAATTAATTTGGTTTAGCATTATAGAAATTATGTACGTTAACTGTTTCATGGATTTTTATCTGATCATATGAATATTTCAATTTGAGAAGCAGAACATTAAACTCTATCTTGTTATAACTAATTAGGTAGTTCTCTCAACTCTTGCAATCTATCTATTCTTCCTTTTTTGCTTCCTTTATTATTGACTACTTGCCCTCTCCAAAAATGTCTTCTTACTTCTCCGATCTTTTGGTTTGGTTGATGTACGTGAAATATGAATACAGACGGAGGCCTTTAAGTTATAGAGCATCATTCAGTGACAGACTCTTCCAGAGGACCAGAGCAGCAAGACGTGTATCAAGGTATCTAGTTTGTGGAAGCCTTAAATGTTAAATGGCCAGGTTGAGACAGCTGAATTGTGCAGTCTTTTACTTAAAATAAGTACTGGTAATCATATTAGGGAAGTGTGTTAATAATCTAGAATATATGTTTTGATAAAATAGATGTCTGTTTTGAGTATCAGAGTAAAACAAAGTGTCAATGTACATAGCAAAATTTTACATAGATGTATTCTCAAGTACATAAAATATCTTTTATAGGTAATTGGATCTCAACTTTTTTTTTCTCTCTGTTCCAATATGACTCATACACATCAGTAATCACAACGCTAGTGAGTGTGGTATAGGGAAGAATCAGAATTTACTGTAGCAAAGGGTGTTGTAGTTTGTCTCCCCACTTCCCCCGCAATAATTTTGATATTTCCCCCAGGACAGTTCTTACTGTCATGTTTCCTTCTCAAAAGTCACCATTTTAAAATGTATTTTTTTCTAATAGTCTTAGATATTTCATTACCTTAATTGTTCTGCATTTGGGGATTTAAGGCAATTTTAGTGTATGCCCATACAAAGAAGATAAAAGTGCTCTTAATTTTGAATTGTTTGGCCCAGAGCTACACTGATTTGCTATGATACTTGTTCTTTGCACCTCACTGTGACTTCCTCTCAGTGAAGCTCTACTAGATCCAAGCTAGTGAGGAAATCTGTGTAATGGAAATTGGTTTCAATATGCTAACTGTATTTCTGTAATTACCAACTTATTTAGTTTATTTTGTATTTTGTCAATATACAGTTTTAATTTGAAATTATTTTGTATATTCTTTTGATAGTTAACATCTGAAGATTTTATTTTAAATAAAAGGCAGATATTTTACTCCTTATAACAGTAAACTTTAAAAGTGAAAGTTAAGTTACATTTATATGTAGTCACATTAAGAACTCTTAATTATGTACTTATATTAAAGAAAGATAGTTAATTCATTACTTTGACCTTTATATTAATATTTAGAATTATATAAAATTATGGACAACTAGTTTTCTCTTAACAATGGTTCAACATTTAAAATTTTTCTTTCTTTTTTTGGTTTTCTTTAAATACGGTTTCATTTGGTTATTAAATGTTTGTATTTCTTTACAAAGAATTGAGCTTTAGCACTGGTTTTGCATTTAGAATTGAAGTTTATTATTTAGCATTTGGCAGAATGATTAGGTGTTACATCAACATACCTCAGTATCATTTGCTGTGCTGGGAAAACTAAACCAGTCATGATGGTACCTGAAAAATCTGTATCTCTTTGTCTTCTGTCTCAGCCAAAACTTAGATATGCACAGGGCAGTGATAGCATGGTTAGAAGATATCCAAACCTTGAGAAAGGGTTTATAAAAGAATATGCATGGAAGAGTTGGTGAACTTTATTCTTTCGTAAATAGTGTGCTTATGGGCATCTGACCTAAATAATATTTAAGTTTTGTTTTCTAGCAAAGATCTTCATGGACCAAATGCAGTTTATTTTGGAGATATTTTGTATTGTTCATGCAATATTCCCTTTAACATATTTTGGAATTAATGTGTTTATTTACTTCTAGGATTCTTAATCATTCAACTTCTGTCATGAGAAATAAGCCAAAACAAACTGTGGAATGTGAAAAGAGGTATAAAATATCTTAGTCCTTATATTTAATATTTTATAATGAGACTTGATCCTCTGACCGTGATATTTCCATATATAGACCTTAATTGAATAAATAATATAGATTTAATATGATTAGATAATTTAAAGAGGAAATGTGTTATAGAATGAGTAAAATTTACTTTTGATATAAACAAAACCAAAAATGCTGATTTGATCTCTTTTTTTGCTCATACTTGCATTTTGGCTTGATAGAATCATTCATTCATTCATTCAGCAAATATTTATTGTATTACTATTAATGCCAGGCATGACATGTTTCTTTCTCATTGATTGTGCTTATTCTCTTTGTTATTGTTTGCATTTTGATTTCTTTTCAATTGGTCATTACTAAATTCTTATGTAAATACATGATCTAATTCTGCATATATGAATTCCAGAGAATTAGAAGAACTTGAAAGTTTCTGTTCTTTTTGGTGTTTTGAAAATTTACATCAGACTCAGTTCCTGAGTTAGTCCTATGGGAGTGTAAAGGTCCAAGGCTAGGGGGAACTACAGAAGTGCACACAGAGAGAATTAACATTTGTTGAATGTTAATTGAATAACACTGTTCTTATTGCTTTAAATATATGATATCGTTTAATCCTCACAATAACTATGAAGTTGTTACAGTTGCTGTCTCCATTTTACAGATGAGAAAACTGAGGCTCAGAAATTAGCAAAAATTGCTCGAGATCACATAGCTAGTAAGTGGTAGAGTTAGGATTCAAACCCATATTGTCTAATTCTAGAACCCCAAGTCGTAACATATGGTACAAGAACACTTTGTTTTCTCCTGCTCCACACATCCACTGGACGTCTTTTTCTAGATATTCCACAGTCCAAACTGAACTTATTTTTACCTCAAACCTGTTTCTTATTCTATGTAGTCTGCCTGAGTGAATGTGCCATTATTTATGTAGTCACCCAAATCAGCAACTTCGGATTCATTGAAAACTGCTCTTTCTTATGCACCCCTCCCAGTCCAGTCAATCAGAGAAAATTATAGCTTCTTAACATTGCTTGCATCTTTCCCAACCTCTTTATTCTTACTGCATTTGTATTGGTTCAGGCCCCTTTGTTTTCTACCAAAATTATTGTAACAGTCCCTGTGTATGTCTCCTTTCTTCAGTTTTGCCTAGCTTTAAATCTGTCTTCTGTACTATAGAAGAGTGATGGTTTTAAAACACAAGTGTGACTATGTGACTCTCATTTATTATCTTCTAATGGCTCTTTACAACTTTTAGGATAAAGCTTAAAATGTTTAGCTTAATCCATAATGTTGAAGTGTGTTTCTGCCTACCTCAAGAGCCTCATCTCATGCACTCCCTCTCTGTCACCCTTTGCATTTAGGAGCAAAACTCCTTTCTGTATTCCAGAGTGATTTCATATCTCTGTTCTGCATACTGGTATCTCTGATAGGATTGCCCTTCCTTCTTCCTTTCTTGGTTTAGTCTTTCAGAATTCAGTTCAAGCATGAGATGAATTTCCATACCCAACTCTGGGATTATTCATCTATCTCAAATTTTATTTAATTGGATTTAACCCACTGTCTCTCTCTTTTGGATACTGACTCTATGTTAACATCTTAGCTTTCTTAAAGTTTCTGTTATTTACTTTCTGCCTCAGTTCCTTTCATTCCCACCTTACGATTTCTCCTCAGGTTCTTAACATTCTCTTGTGAAAGCCCCAATTGCCCAAACTTCAGAACTGTGATATCCAATCCTGGCCTTTCCTTCATACAGCTATTATTTCTCCTTTTCTCATTTTCAAAACAATCACCAAATTCCTTCTTTAAAAACAAAACAAAAAATTTAAAACTTTTTTCCTGATTGCAAGAATAATATAGCTTTATGATTGAAAAATTGGAAAATTTTGGAAACATAAAGAAAAAAACCAAATAAATGTCACTCATTATCCCACACCCATAAGATAAGTTATATTATTTTGGTATTTTTACATTTAGGCCTTTTTTTTTAATATATGTACATGAATATTTGCATTTGCATGTGTGTACGTGTGTACATATGTATACACTGCAGAGTTGTATACCCTTTTACATCCTCAACACTGCCACTTAGAGGTGTAAGAAGCACGTCAAACGTTACTTTCCAAAACCACATTCTTAATCTCCCTTGTTGTACCCGCAAACCTGTTCCTCCTGTATTTTTCCTCATTTTGGAAAATGTCAACTCTGTCTAGTTGGTCAGCTCAAAAACCTTAGTCATCACAGTCATCCTTGATCTGTCCCTTTCTCTCACACCCCATATAAATCTTGTTGACTCTACTTTTAGAATATATCCAGAATCTGATCATGCCTTACCACCTCCACTTCTACCATCCTAATTTTAGCCATTTCTTATTTGAATTATTACAACAGCCTACTAACAGGTCCTTTTTTACTCTAACTTTCCTTTAGTCTATTTTCCACAAAGCATCAGATTGATATTTTAAAAACATGTCAGATCATGCCATTCATCTTTAGAATTCTCTTCTTCCCATCTCATTCAGAATAAAAACTGATTTCCTTTAAGGCCTTGTAAAGACCTACATTATTTGGCTCCCTATTGTCTTCTTCTCTTTTCCTAGTTAATTTTGTGCTAGCTATACTGGCTTCCTTGTTGAATCTCAACACACCAGGCATTCCCCCCACACCCCCAAGGCCTTTGCCTCTGTCTGGAATGATTTCCCCCCAGACAACCATACGACTTAATCTCATGCCTTCGGGTTTCTGCTCAAATGTCACTACATCAGCACAGTATTCCTTGAACATCATATAAAAGAGCATGCCTCCCCTGCTCCTTTGTCCCTATTTCCCATACCCCTATTTGTTTTTCTCCATAGAACTTAACACCATCTGACATTCTGAATATGTATTTATTTATTTATTTGCTTATTGTTTTTCATCAGCACCCCATCACCCCCTGGGCACACTATAATGCAAGTTGTATAAGACCGGGGACTTTATTTAGTATTCTGCAGTATGCCTCCACTTAGTACAATGCATGGCACACACAGTAGGTGCTCATGAATACTTGTTCAGTGAATGAGTTAGAAGAATATATTGAAAAGATGAGTGCCAGGAACAGTATTGTGTCCTGGGAGATTGAACAGTGATCAAGAGACACATGGTCCCAGCCCTCATGAAGTTGATGATTAATGTCTTAATATATTGTTCTAGGTGTACTTGTATTTTAAAAAAGGGCTTTTGAATGTACAAATTCACAATTAATAGGAATGATTATCTGTTGGTGGCATTAGGCAACATGCAGACTTTTAGGAGAGACCTAGAAAGATTCTGGATACTTAGGTTTTGGGTGAGTGGTCAGTCTCCCTGAAACTCAGCGTGGATAGCTTTGTACTAGTAGTGTTCTCAGGGGTACTCACCAACATCTCTAGCCACTTCTAGCAATCATCATGAGCCTTGGGTCATTACAAACAAGCAAGACATTTGTGATGAACTATTGAGAAATTGGTTGGCAAGATAGCACGGTACAGTTGAAAGAGTGTGGGCCTTGAAGTCAGTCAGATTTGGGTCAGAGTCCCAGCTTTAGCCCTTACTTGCTGTGACGCTTTGGATAAGTTTTAAAATCAGCTTTAGTGCCTGGCACCTAAATGCTTAATAAATGTGAATTCTCTGATTATTTCTTTCTATTTGCCTTTCTTCCTATAGAGAGGGAGACTAACATAGTGATTAAGATTTCAGTTTCTTAGAATCATACTGAGTTTGGGTCCTGTGTAAGTTACCCAAGCTTCCTCTGATCCACATTTACCCCATCTATAAACACAAATAATAATAGTATATACTTCATGGTTGCTGAGATGATGAAGTGGATTAATATATGTAAATTGCCTAGAACAGTGATTAACACGTAGAAATCATTTCAAATATGTTATTAGTTGTTGAACTATTGTTAATACTATTGTGAACTTCCTTATTTTTCTGTTCTCTTGTATCTGTTCTTAGCCCTTCCTTTTTCAATTCTCATCTTTTTTTGTTGTTGTTGTTCAAAAGGAAAATAACTTTGTGGGTATTTTTTCTGATATTAAGAAGTATTACATGGTCTTAATTTTTCTAGGCTGTTATTTTTTAAATTTATTTTTAAACTGAAATGTAATTGATTGTACATATTTATGGGCTACAGAGTTGGCTATCAATATTTGTGCATAATATTTGATTATTGAATCAACATTATTAGTGTTTTCATCATTATAAGTTGTAATCATTCTTTGTGTCCCTCACCCATTCCTCCCTATCCTCCCACCCCCCCCTATTTCCCAAATCTAGTAACCATATGACTGTTCTCTCCTGAAAGTTCAGTGTATCATTGAGGTGTCTGTCTGTCTTTCTCTCTCTCTTCTTTCTTAATTCCCACTTATGAGTGAGGACATGCAGTATTTCTTTTTCTTTGTCTGGCTTATTTCACTTAACATAATTTTCTCCAAGCTCATCCATGTTGCTGCAAATAGCAGAATTTCATCCTTTTTTATGGCAGTGTGGTATTCCATTGTATATATATATACATTTTCCTTATGCAGTCGTCTGTTGATGGACATTTATGTTGGTTCCGTATCTTGGCTATTGTAAAAAGAGCTGCCGTGAACATGGGAGTGCAGGTATCCCTTTGACATGATGATTTCCATTCCTTTGGTTATATACCCAGAAGTGGAATTACTGGATCATATGGTAGTTCTATCTATATTTGTGTGAGAAACCTAAATACTGTTTTCCATAGTGGTTGTACTAATTTACAGTCCCACCAGTAGTGTAGAAGAATTCTCCTTTCTCCACATCCTTGCCAGCATTTTTTATTCTCAGTGTTTTTGATAATAGGCAGTCTAACTGGGGTGAAATGATATCTCAATATGTGGTTTTGATTTGCGTTTCCCTGATGATAAGTGATGTCGAGCATTTTTTCATGTACCTCTTGGCCATTTGTATGTCTTCTTTTGAAAAATGTCTATTCAGCTCCTTTGCCCATTTTGTAATTGGATTTTTTTTTTTTCTGTGAAGTTGAGTTCCTTGTATATTCTGGACATTAATCTTTTGTCTGATGTATAGTTTGGAAATATTTTCTTCCATTCTGTAGGTTGTCTTTTCATTCTGCTGCTTGTTTCCTTTGCTGTGCAGAATGTTTTAAATCTGATATAACCCCATTTGTTTATTTTTTATTCTGTTGCTTGTGCTTTTGGGGTTTTATTCATGAAGTCTTTGCCCAGTCCTACATCTTTAAGTGTTTTCCCCTAGGAGTTTTATAGTTTCGGGTCTTATACTTAAGTCTTTAATCCATTTTAAGTTGATTTTGGTGTATGGTGAGAGGTATGGTCACTTTTCATTCTTCTGTGCATGGATATCCAGTTTTCCCAATACCATTTACTGAAGAGGCTGTCCTTTTCCCCAATGTATGTTCTTGGTGCACTTATCAAAGATCAGTTGGCTGTAAGTATGTAGGTTGATTTGTGGGGTCTCTGTTCTGTTCCTTTGGTCCATGTGTCTATTTTTGTGCTAGTACCATACTGTTTTGGTTACTGTAGCTTTCTATTATAGTTTGAAGTCAGGTAGTATAATGCCTCTTGCTTTATTTTTTTGCTCAGAATTTCTTTGGCTGTATGGGGTCTTTTGTTGTTCCAAATGAATTTTAGGATTGTTTTTCCTATTTCTGTGAAGAATACCATTGGTATTTTAATGGGGATTGCATTGAATCTATTGATTGCTTTCAGTAGCATGAACATTTTCACAATGTTAATTCTTCTAACCAGTGAACTTGGAATGTCTTTCTGTCTTTTGGTGTCCTCTTTATTTCTTTCAGCAGTGATTCATAGTTCTCACTGTAGAGATCTTTTACCTCTAGTTAAATCTCTTCCTAGGTATTTTATTCTTTTGGTAGCTATTGTAAATGGGCTTGCTTTCGTCATTTCTTTTTCTGCTTGTTCATTGTTGGTGTATAGGAACATAGCTGATTTTTGTGTATTGATTTTGTATTGTGCAACTCTACTGAATTTGTTTGTGAGCTCTAGGAGTTTTTTAGAAGAGGTTATCAATTTTTCTATATATAGGACCATGTCATCTGCAAACAGTGACAATTTAACTTTGTCTTTTCCAATTTGGATGACCTTTATTTTTTTCTCTTGTCTGATTGCTCTGGTTAATACTTTCAATAATATGTTGAATAGGAGTGGTGAGAGTGGGCATTCTTGTCTTGTTCTCATTCTTAAAGGAAAGGCTTTCAGTTTTTCCCCATTCAGAATGGTGTTGGTGGTGTTTGTCATATATGGCTTTCATTGTGTTGAGATACTTTCTTATTTGTTGAGGGTCTTTATCATGAAAGGATGCTAAATTTTGTCAAAAGCTTTTTCTGCATCTCTTGAGATAATCATATGGTTTGTCCTTGCTTTTGTTGATGTGGTGTAACACATTTGTTGATTTGCATATATTAAACCATCCTTTCATCCCTGGGATGAATCCCACTTGATCATGGTGTATAATCTTTTTGATGTGCTGTTGTATTCTGTTTGCTAATATCTTGTTGAAGATTTTTGCATCTTTGTTTATCAAAGATATTGGCCTATAGCTTTTTATGTTGTCTTTGTCTGATTTTGGTATCAGGGTGATGCTGGCCTCATAGAATGAATTTGGGAGAAATGTTTGAAAAGGGTTGGTATTTATTCTTTAAAGGTTTGGTAGAATTCAGCAGTGAAGCCATATGATCCTGGGCTTTTCTTTGTTGGGAGACTGCTGATTATACTGCTTCAGTCTTGTTATTTGTTATTGGCTTGTTCAAATTTTGTATTTCTTCTTGGTTCAGTTTTAGTAGTTTGTATATGTCCAGAAATTTATCCATTTCCTCCAGATTTTGAAATTTCTTGGCATATTGTTGTTCATAATAGTTTCTAATGATTCTTTGTATTTCTGTGGTATCCAGTATAATGTCTCCTTTTTCATTTCTGAAAAAAACTAATGTTTTTATTATTATGAACTTCCTTATTTTTTCTTTCTCTTGTATCTGTTCTCAGCCCTTCCTTTCTCAATTTTTGTCTCCTTTTTTTTGTTCAAAAGGAAAACAGTTTTGTGGGTATTTTTTTCAGATGTTGCATGGTATTACATGGCCTTAAAACTTTTTAACACATTAAAGTTTAAGAAAATAATAATTTAAATTCTCTGACATTTTCCTTTCAACAGTGCATGGGTGAGCACACCCCATCCCCATTCCCACCCACAGAAGTATCTCATACACTTTATCTTAACAAAAATGAAATTGTACTAAGTATACTGTCTGATAATCCACATTTTTCATTTAATGTGATATATTCAAATACCTATTAAATATATGTTGTGATGAACTTTGTATATTCTAGGCCCTTATATTATTTCCTTAGCTTAAATGTTTACCAGTATGTTTATTAATGGGTTAAATAATGAGTGTATGTTTAAAGTTTTTGATATACTGTCTCTCCAGAAGTATCTGTGTACATTCTCACAAGTAATACATTAATGCATGGATATCTTTACTTCCATACTTTTTTTTTCTTTTGTTGGCTGGTTGGTATAGGGATCAAACCCTGGACCTTGGTGTTATCAGCACAATGCTCTAACCAACTGTGCTAACTGGCCAGCCCTTTTTTGACACTGTACATTTTCAGTCTATCTAATCTTTGTCAAACTAATAAGAACAAACTATATCAGAATATTCTGTTTCCCATTTCATTGATTAAATTAGTGGTGTTGAACATTATTTCAATTACTTACTGCCTATTTATATTGCTTCTATGTGATTTGCTGGTTTGTATCTCTTGCAGTCAGAATAAGTACGTTGTATGAATTGAATGGTTGAAAATGTATTGAGATTTTTTTTTATGGCCCAGAATAGTCTATTATGGTAAAAGTTCTGTAGGAATTTGGAAAAAAAAAATATATTGTGCAGTTATTGGTTAGAGTATTCTGTAAATGTAAACTGTGTTAAGTTGGTTGATAGTGTTGTTTAAATCTTCTATTTTCTCTTTCCTTGTTCTGTCAGTTATTAAGAGAAGGTTATTGAAATCTCCAGCATCGAATATGGGTTAATCTTTCTCCTTGTAGTTCTTTCATTTTTTTCTTTGTATATTCTGAACCTCTGTTATAAGATACTTAAATATTTTTGACTTTTCTTTATATTCCTGATAATATTCTTTGCTCTGATGTCTACTTTTCTGGTGTTAATATAGTCACTCCAGCTTTCTTTTGATTAGTATTAGCATGATACATCTTTCTTCATCCTTTTATTTTTAACCTATTAGTGTCTTTATAGCAAAAGTGATTTTCTCATAGTTAGCATAAGTAGTATCTTTCTTTTAATTGCAATGTGCCTTTTAATTGCAGTGTTAAAATCATTTATATTTCATGTAATTATTGATATTCTGGGGTTTAAATCTTGCTATGTGTTTCCTTTTTGTCCTATCTCTTCTTTGTGTCCATTTTTTCCTCTTTTCTGCTGTCTTTTGAATTATATTTTAAAATTCCCATTTATCTCCCTTGTGGGCTTATTAGCTATAAATTTTTGTTATGTTAGTGATTGTTTTAGGGGTTAAAGTGTAATATTTAATGTATCACAGTCTACCTTCGAGTGTTATTATGCCATTTCATGTATTGTATAAGAACCTTACAACAGTATAGTTATATTTCTTCCCTCCTGGCTTTGGTGGTGTCATACATTTTTTTTTCTATATATGCTATCTACTCCATGGCACATTGTTATTCTTTTTGTTTTAAAGTCAATCTTAAAGAGATTTAAATAATCAGAATAATGTCTTTTGTTTACCCCCTTAGTTACCATATCCAGTGCCCTTTATTTTTTTGTGTACATCCGTACATATTTCCATGTATATCATTTTCCTTCTACCTAAAAGACATACTTTCACATTATTTTTACTGTCAGCCTGCAGGTGTTGAATGCTTTTACGTTTTGTATGTCTGAAAAATCTTTAATCTTCATTTTTGAAAGGTATCTTGCTCATGCAGAATTCTAGGTTGACATATTTGTTTTCTTACAGTACCTTAATGAGATTTATCCACTGTCCTCTAAGATTGCGTTGTTTCCTTTGAGAAGTCTGCTGTCATTCTTATCTTTTGTTTTACTGAACCTACCGTGTTCTTTTTTCTCTAGCTGTTTTCAGTATTGTCTCTCCATCACTTGTTTTGAATAATTTTACTGTGATGTATCTTGTTGTAGTTTTTTTCATGTTTCTTTTTCTTGGAGTTCTTTTGCTTGAACTTGTGGGTTTATTGTTTTCATGAAATTGGAAAGTTTGGGCCCCTAATTTCTTCAAATATCTTTTTTTTTTGTCATTCAACCTCTTCTATTATGGTACTCTAATTATGTCTGAGTATATGTTAGGCCACTTGAAATTCCCCACAGAACGTTGATGTTCTTTTCACTCTTCAGAATTTTTCTTTCTATGTTTGATTTTGGCTAGTTCTTCTGCTGTGTCTTCATGATCATTAATCATTTCTTATGAAATGTCTAATCTGCAGTTAATCCCATCCAGTTAATTTTTAATTGAAGATGTATTTTTTATCTCTTGAACTTTTAGCATATCTATACTAACCATGTTCAGTCTTTTCCTTCAGCTTCCTGAACATTGCTTGGTTGAATTTTTGATTGAATGGCAGACATTGTGAACTTTACCTTCTTGGGTGTAGTTATGGTAATATAACTATAAATGTTCTTGGCTTTTGTTTTGGGATGTGGTTAAATTACTTGGAAACAATTTGATATTTTGGGGACTTGGCTTTATGATTTGTTATGTGGGAATTTAGTGCAGCATTTAGTCCAGGACTAAATTTGTACCCCTAATGAGGCAAGACCTTTGTCAGTACTCTACCTGATGTTCCATGAATTATAAGGTTTTCCATTCTGGCTGTTGGGAACTGGTACTACTCCTGGTCTTCTGTGAATGTGGAATTATTCCTTCTCATCTTTTGGAATGATTTCATTCTTTTTCCTGGGGTATTTTCCTCACACACATGATCAGTTATCAGAACTCAGCTGCAAATTTGAAGGATGCCTCTGTAGATCTTTTAAGTTCTTTCTCAGTGCATTGCCCTTTTCTTTGTTATTCTGTCCTGTGAACTCTGTCTGCCCTTTTCTCCCTGACTCCCTGCTTTGTCTCCTAAATTTAAGGAACCTGCTGGGCTCTGCCTTGGTTCCCCCTCCATGGGCTGTGTTCTGGAAACTGTCTCCATGCAGCACCCTTGCTCAGTAATGGAGTTTGCCTTATTTGTTATCCATTTCTAAGGGATAATATCCTTTTTTGCCTGATATGTAATGTCTCAGAAAGCATAATTTTATATATTTTGTCCATTCTTTTAGTTTTTTCAGTCAGGATATAAATCTGGTCACTGTTATTCTTTCTTGGCCAGAGGCAAAGTCTAGTTTTTACGTTTATGTGCTCACATTTGTCAGTATTTAGTTTTGATTGTCTTTCATATGCTGTTTCCACCCAAGCGTTTAAAAAATTACCGCTCATGGGAGTATTTTTTTTTCGTGTTTCATCTTTATTTACATTTCCATCTTTTAATCCATTAATTTTGATATTCAATGTGAGGTAAAGGTTCTAATTTTTTTCCTCCCTCCCTCCCTTCTTTTCTTACTCTGTCTCCTCTCCCTTTCTTTTTCTTTCTTTCCTTCTCTCTATATTTTATAAGTGGTCAACCAGTTGTCTCTGTACTGTTTGTTACATAATCCATCATTTCAACAATGATTTTAAATTTCATTTTTTATCAGAAATTGTTATACTTGTGATCCTGTATTCTTCCATTGAAAAAAATCTATAGATGCTGGAGCTAGTACTATTTTATTACTTTAATTTTATATATTTTATTAACTGGTAGGGAAATCCCCTTTATATATAGCTTTTCCCTTTTTGATTGTCCATTCTTCCAAATTAATTTTGAAATTCTTTTGTCATATTTCTAAAATAAACCAAAAAATACTTCTTGGATTTTTTTATTAATATAGTTCATTTCAGTTACTAATTAATTAATTTGAAAAAGAAGTTATACCTGTAATAATCTTTTTGTTCAAGAACTTTCCCTTTTTTTTCAGGTCCCTTACTAGACTTTTGTAACTACTATTTTTTAAATGTAGATCTTGTACATGTGTAGTTAAGTTTCTTCCTAGATGTTTTAGACTTTTCCTTCCTTTTATGAATGAGGTTTTTTTTTTTTCTAATACATTTTTTAAGTCATTATAGTTGATATATAGGAAAGCTATTAAGTTTTGTAGTTTTTCTTTACCTGGGTCTTGTAATAATAGATTTTTTTTTTCCTCTTGGGTAATCATGTGTTGTATAAATTTTGAAGATTTGATTCTTTCTTTCTAATTTTTATATGTCCTTTTTTTTCTTATTGTCCTGTAAAGAAGTTACACAACAGTGTTAAATTGTAACAGCTCTAATTGGCATTTTGTTTATGTATTTTCCAAGGAAACTCCTTGTTCAAATCTGCCATCTAACAACAGCATACATGGTCTGCCTTATCCCAACAAAAACCTACATGAGATGAATTTCCTTCACAGCCCGTTGTGTCAGAATGAAGGGGTTGAGGCTCGTAATCTGTAATTTAGTAGGCAAAAAACAATTACTTCCCTGAGCTCTTGGGCATTTAGACAAAAGAAATTATTGGTTGATTTTTAAAAGAAGTTTTGGTAATTATTTTAGTACAATAAATATCCTGTTCATTCTTTCACTGTATGTCTCTAGATATTACATTTCTTGTTGCCTCTTCATAATCCTTAGAATATGCATAGAGTTGATATAAAAGAAATCCATTTTGATGTTTTCTGTGGAGCAACAGTTATTAGGAACTTAAGTATGTTTTTGTCAACTGTTATGTTTTACAGTTTAGTTTTTCAACTGTTATTAGTTCAAAGCATAGGAATGGGTAAATTTTTTACATTCCTGGTTAAGAGAGAACTTTATAATGTTCATAATGTATATCAGGATTATTGTAAATATTTTAACATATTAAGCCATCTTTAATTTTTTAGTGTCTCAGCAGGTGAAGTTAATTCACCATTATCACCCCTTACATGGCAGGTAAGAAGAAATTAAATCACTGTTATATCTCTTATTTTGTTCTCATTTATTTAGTTAAAGGAAATTGTCTTATTACAGCCCTTAGAAAATCAGAAGGATCAAATAGGTGAACAACAGTGGCCAGAATCTCAACCTATAATCTGGCAGAGTGAAGAAAGGAGGCGGAGCAAACAGATTAGAAAAGAATATTTCAAGGTACTTTATTAAATTTTAAAATTTGCTTTGTAATTATTAGTTTTGACTTTATCAATTTTACTTTAGTTAATAAACTTGAATATAACTCTCTAGTTAAATGTAATAAATGTTATATTTTATCTTGATTTCCTACATATATGTGGAATAAATTTACTTCCTAGTTATATCCATAAAATTTCAGTACTTCAGAATAATTAAGAACAAATAGATCAATATGAATTGTGATTTACTGAATAATAACAAGAAAGATGAATGTTCACTCCACTGTTGAGAGTGTCCTTCCCTTTTTCCTCATGTCTTCCTTGTAGCGATATGTAGTATGTTTTAAAAGAATTGTCCAGAAAAATTTTCTCATTGGATTTGTTTCAACAAGTAGTTGACACATATTTACAATTAGCATTTAACTGTTTCTGTGTAAATAAATGCTATTTGTTGTAAAAATACCTGAGAGCAGTTTTTTTCCATTTTCTTTTTTTCTTATTACCTTAGTAGATATCTTAAGAGAGTCTTTTATCTTAGCTAAAATAAAAGGTCAGATCATCTGAATTATCCCAAATTTCTAGTTAGCAGGCTTTTAATGAAATTTTATTGGGTGCACCTTTGTAAATAATGTATTATTATCTATTTGTGGCTAAGGTCTGCTATTTTTGCAGAGGCCATTCCTCAGAATTTGGAATAATTATCTTTTTTTTTTTTTTTTTTTTTATTGAGACAAAACAAGTGTTTATTTTGGAGCCATTAGATTAGAATTTTTGTGTAAGTTTCTGCTGGATGGCTACTGCTACTTTCCCTTCTCTGAGATTTTTCTATTGACCAAGAATTTTTTTTTTTTTTTTAACTTTTATTTTGTCGATATACATTGTGGTTGATTATTGTTGCCCCTTACCAAAACCTCCCTCCCTCCTCCCTGTCCTCCCTCCCCCCCAACAATGTCCTTTCTGTTTGCTTGTCGTATCAACTTCAAGTAATTGTGGTTGTTATATCTTCTTCCCCCCCTCCCGTTTTTTTTTTTTTGTGTGTGTGTGTGTGTGTGTGTGTGAATTTATATATACTAGTCAGAATTTATTATTGGAATTTGATTCAAATGAATAGACAGATAAGCTATTGATCCATGAATAGTAAATTTTGTTGTCTTTGTGCACATTTTCTATTTCCCAAAGTCTAATTTTTGTCTAATAATATTAATTTTATCTAAACACATAGTAGTAAGCTAAATTGTAGGTAATTTCAAGTTTATATCACTAATAAATAGGAGTATATTTCATGTTTTTCTCTGTTTGGTAGAAATACGTCTGTATGCACATTGATCTATTTCCATATATGGGAGTGTAACATATGTTTGGAAGTAGTATCACATGACCAAAACAAAAATGTTATCTGTCTTAGCAGATCTGTGATAAGTTTAAGCCTTCAACAATAATTACCAAAGTTCTTTTAATGAGCTTTGTGTTACTTGGTCAATCTGAAAGATAATGAAGAAATAAAAGACATGAAGGAAAAAGGAAGGACATTATAAGCAGAACCCTTATCAGTAATGGTAAAATTCTGTTTATCCCAACCCTTTACAGATTTGCACTTATGATTACATTCCAGCAGTTATTTTAAAGTTTTCCTTTTTAGTTCGTGGGACATTGAACAAAGGCACTGAATAAAATTTGTTTATAGGTAAAACTGTTGAATGCCTGTTCATGTGGGGGAAATTTCAGTATTTCTAAGTAATAAAAGAGATTTTATATTTATTTGATCTCCTTTATTCTAATGTAGTAAAAGCCATACCAATTCTGACTGTCAAAACATTTGCATAGCACTTACTAAGTGCTAGGCACTGTTCTAAGTGTTTTACAATTATCAACGCATTTAATCTTCATAACAACTCTATGAGGTAAGTACAATTATCATCATTTTTATTTTACACATGGGTAAATTAAGGCACAGAGAGGCTAAATAGTATGACTCAGGTCACTTAGCTAATAAGTGTCAGAGTCAGGATTTGAACTCAGAGCCTATGCTATGCTGTCTCTTTACTGTGGATAGCCTAATATCAAATGAACAAACACTTTCAAATAAATATAGTTCTATTGTTTTAAAAAATATTTTATGGGAACTTAAGTGAACTTCTCAGTAAAGGCATAATGGAGGCCTCAGTGAGCCTCTAAAAAATGAACAATTCTTTGGTTTATAGCATCACTTGTTAAGAAGTATTTTATTAAGTGTATGGCTTAATGTATTTTCTATCATATAATAATTTCTATAATATAATTGTGTTATGAAGTTAACTGTTGCTTTGTGTTGCTTCGACCCCCACGGATTTGTCACCCCACTTCCCCTGGGTGACGGAGATGCAAAGGATTACTCAAAGCCCATCTCTACTGAGCAGTGAGAGGCCCCGAAGTGGCTAATCTCCCGCAGGAACCCTTGAGAGAGAGGGATCCCTTCCTTGGGAAATTAACACCGAATTGGGGTTCTCTTCCTGCATTTATTTTTCAGACCAGGAAGTTACAGGAAGAGAACAAAGGTGGGGCTATAGTTTAACAATATAGGCTGGTAACTTTCAGTGAAACAAGCCAGATGACATTCCAGTAAGGCCATTAAGTGGTCTTATCAACAACAGTTTGATCTTAGCAAACATTCCTTCCTATAGCAATTTCTCAGTATCTTTACATAACAATCAATAACTAGTCTGTCTTTGAGCCAGCAACCTGTATGCCACAATTCTTATCTTGCAACAGAGACTTAGACCCTGAGGAAAATTTCCAGTCCTCACAAGGTCAGTATTTGAAACTGCAAGGCTTTGGAAAACCAGGCCCTGTGAAGTACATATGCTTTTTAGTATATTCCACAGTTAACAAATATAATTATGTTGTGAAGTTGCTAAGAGATCAAATGAGATAATATTTGAAGTGCCCATTGCATAATCATCAACAACTAACAACAAATGTTAATTTCTTCCTTACTTGGTAAAGTAGTTGCAAAGATAAGCTTGTCACTGGGAAATGTTTTAAGGAGATGTGTAGTTCTCTTAAATTGTCAGAAGATGTCAGTGTGAGGACGCTGCAAAAAAATTGATTATATCAACAGTTTTTTCCTAAGATGTCAAGAAAATATAAAATTGAGATACCACTGTCTAAATTAAGTCAAAGCCATTATTCATAATTACCAGTATTTTCATGATTAAAGTGTCATTAGTGTCTATGAAGTGTCTTTCAAAGACAAAAAGGAAATTTCTCTTACCTATCTCCCTCCCAAGAATTGAAAGGGCTATTTATAGGATGTATTATTGAACTTAATCTGGATTTATAGTTCATTAAACAGTAAAATATAGTACTCTTGAGGTTTATACCAAATTATCACTGAGCTTCCTCAGTGATGGCACCTTTAGCTTTGCTGTGTTATGAAATATATAGAGCTTTTGTGCAACATTATCCTAACACATATAAATGATTGAGCCACAGGAATTCTTTGTTTCTGTCCCATGGTAGATTATTCGTGGTGTTGTTACTCAGTATATTTATTGAAAGTGTGTGTGTATGTGTGTATGAATGAAATCCAGTTCTTCATTATTTCTTCTTAGTTGCGAAGACTAATTTTGGGTAGATTTTTCTCAGGTAAGCCCCTGAAACTAAGTAAAAAATATTTCAAAATACTGGCAAGATTATTTCAGCCATAAGATAAGTTGGGTCAGTTTATGTGAGTAAGCAAATCATTGTAGGAGAGTTACATTAACTCGTAGATTCCTAAGCCAGTATTGTATAGATTACTATTCTAGTGTATAAAATTTAATGTCTTTGTAGTCAAAATAAAATCACTGCATTTTTCAGAGTTATTCTAGGAAATAGATGACTTTATTATATATCTTTTACAGAAATATATTAATATTATTTAATAAGATGTACAACAAAGTATGAAAATCTAACCTTTTGTTGATAAATAATGTTTAATGTAAATTAGTAGCTTTAATTTCTTGTAAGAATGAAAACACATGAATTTCCAAATGCATTTGATGATTGATTTCTAAACAAAAAGTTAAAAGGCAGTAGAATAAACTATACCAAGTTAGTTTTAAATATTATTTATTTTAATGTCATATATGTCTTCAAATGTATCTCATTACTACTGTGATAAAACGTTGTAATGACTCTTAATACATAGTAATTTTATAAATCAGTACAATATTTAAAGGTCAACCTCAAGGAAAATATTTTTTAATTTTTAATTGATCCATAATAATCATACTTGTTTATGAAGTATGCACGGTATTTCCATACACATATACAATGTATAACGATTAAATGAGGATAATTGGCTTATTCATTACCTCGAACATTTATCATTTCTTTTTGTTGAGAGCATTCCAAATCCTCTCTTCTAGCTGTTTCAACTATACAATCAATTATTGTTAACTATGGTCACCCTACTGTACTATAGACCACTAGAAGTTATTCTTCCTGTCTACCTGTAATTTTGTACCCATTGACCAAACTACCCTTCTGGTCACCACTGTTCTACTCTCTTCTTTTATGAGATCATCGTTTTATAGCTTCCACATGAGTGAGAATGTGCAATATTTGTCTTGATATGCCTGGTTTATTTCACTTAATATCCTCCAGCCTCATCCATGTTGTCTCAAATGACAGGATTTCATTCTTTTTCATGATTGAATAATATTCCACTGTGAATATATGCCACATTTTCTTGATCCATTCATCTGTTGATGGACACATAGGTGGATTTTATATTATGGCTATTGTGAATAGTGCTGCAATAAACATGGGAGTGCAGATATTTCTTTGACATACTGATTTCCTGTCCTTTGGATATATACCCTGTAGTGGGATTTTTGGATCATATGGTAATTCTCTTTTTAGTTTTTTAAGGAACTTCTGTACTGTTTTCCATAATGGCTATACTAATTGACATTCCCACCTTTTTGTGTGTGTGTAAGAATTCCCCTTTCTCTGTAATTTTGCCAGCATTTATTTTCTGTCATTGTGACAATAGCCATTCTAACTAGGGTGAAATGATATCTCACTGTGGTTTTGATTTGTAGTTCCTCAGTGATTAGTGATGTTGAGCATTTTTTCATAAACCTGTTGGCCATTTGTATATCTTCTTTTGAGAAATGTCTGTTCAGGTCCTTTGCCCATTTTTTAATTGGGTTATTTGTTTTTTTGCTGTCGAGTTGTTTAAATTCCTTATATATTCTGGATATTAGCCCCTTGTCTGATGTGTAGCTTGCAAACACTTTCTCCCATTCTGTAGGTTGTCTCTTCACTTTGTTGATTGTGTCCTTTACTGTGCAGAAACATTTTAGTTTGATGTAGTCCCATTTGTGTATTTTTGCTTTAGTTGCCTGTACCTTTGTAATCTTGCTCAGAAAAGCGCTGCCCACTAATTTCATGTAGCATTTCCCCTATGTTTTCTTCTTTTCAGATAGCATGTCCCCTATTTTCTTCTTTTGGGTCTTAAATTTAGGTCTTTGATCCATTTTGAGTTGAATTCTGTGTGTGGTGACAGATAGGGATCTAGTTCCAATATTCTGTATATGTATACCCAGTTTTCCCAGCACCATTTGTTGAACAAGCACTGTCCTTTCCCCATTGTATATTTTTGTCACTGTTTTTGAAAATCAGTTGGCTGTAAATATGTGGGTTTATTTCAGGGCTCTTAATCTATTCCATGGGTTGATTTCTCTGTTTTTATGCCAGTACCATGCTCTTTGCCTACTATAGCTTTATAGTATATTTTGAATTCAGGAACTGTGATTCCTCCAACTTTTTTCTTTTTGCTCAAGACTGCTTTAGCTATATGGGGTCTTTGGTGATTCCACACAAATTTTAAGATCATTTCTTCTATTTCTCGGAAGAATGTCATTGGTATTTTGATGAGGATTGTGTTGAACATATAGGTTGCTTTGGGTAACATGTACATTTTGATTGTTAATTCTTTCAACCCATGAACATTGGATATCTTTCTCTTTATTCATGTCCTCCTCTATTTTTTTTTTTTTGTCCATGTTTTATAGTTTTTATTGTAGAGGTTTTTTACCTCCTTGGTTAAATTTACTCCTGTATACCTCCTTGGTTAAATTTACTCATATATTTCATTTTTTTCGTGGCTGTTGTGAATGGGATTACTTTCTTGATTTCTTCCTTGACTATTTTGTTACTGGCATATATGAAGGCTATTGATTTCTTTGTGTTAATTTTGTATCCTGCCAGTATACTGATTTCATTCTAGTAATTTTTTTGTGGAGTGTTTAGGGTTTTCTATGTATAGGATTGTGTCATTGTCATCTGCAAATAGGGATAGTTTGATTTCCTCCTTTCTGGTTCAAATGACTTTTATTGCTTTCTCTTGTCTTATTGCGTTGGCCAGAATTTGTAGTCCTATGTTGAGTAAGAGTGGGGACAGTGGGCATCCTTGTCTTGTTCCAGATCTTAGAGGAAAAGCCTCCAATTTTTGTCCATTCAGTATGATTTTAGCTGTGGGTTTGTCGTATATGGTTTTTATTGTGTTGAGGTATGTTTCTCTATACCTAATTTCTTGACTGTTTTTATCATAAAGGGGTGTTGGATTTTATCAAATGCTTTTTCTGCATCTATTGAAATGATCATATGGTTTTTTTCCCTTCATTTTGTTGATGTAAATGTGATGTATCACATTTATAGATTTGCACATGTTGAAACCATCCTGGCATCCCTGGGATGAATCCCACTTGATCATGGTCTGTGATCTTTTTAATGTGATGCTGAATTCTGTTTGCTATATTTTGTTGAGGATCTTTGCATCTGTTTACATTAGGAATATTGGTCTGTAGTTTTCATTTTTTGTTTTGTCTTTTTCTGGTTTTGGTATGAAGGTAATGCTTGTCTCATAGAATAAGTTTGGAAGTATTCCCTCCTCTTCAATGTTTTGGAAGAGTTGTAGAAGAATTGGTGTTAGTTTTTCTTTAAATGTTCAGTAGAATTCAGCTGAAGCTATCTGAACCTGGGGTTTTCTTTGTTGGAAGACTTTTTATTACCGCTTCAATGTTATTACTCATTACTGGTTTGTTTATGTTTTCTAATTCTTCATTATTCAACTTTGGTAAATTAAATGTATCTAGGAATTTATCCATTTCTTCTAGGTTTTCCAGTTTTTTAGCATATAGTTGTTCTGTGTAGTCTCTTATGATCCTTTGTATTTCTGTGTTATGAGTTGTAATATCTCCTTTTTCCTCTCTGATTTTGAGTCTTCTCTTTTTTCTTTATTAGTCTAGCTAAAGGTTTATCAATTTTGTTTATCTTTTTGAAGGCCCATTGTCCCTACTCTTATTCAATCTTTTTTATTTTTTAATCTCTAATTCATTTATTTCTGCTGTGATCTTTACTATTTCTTTCCTTTTACTGATTTTGGGTTTGGTTTGTTGTTGTTTTTCTAGCTCCTTGAGGTATACCATTAGGTTGCTTATTTGGAGTCCTATTTTTTCGTGTAGGCATTTATTGCTATAAACTTCCAATTAGAACTGATTTTGCTGTATCCCATAGGTTCTGGTATTTTGAGTTTTCATTTTCATTTGTCTACAGGAAATTTTTAATTTCCTTCTTTATTTCTTCTTTGACTCATTCATTGTTGAGGAGCTTATTGTTTAATTTCTCTGTGTCCGTGTGGTTTCTACTGTCCGTTTGTTGTTGATTTCTAGTTTTATTCTATTGTGGTCAGACAAGGTAGTCGTTATGATTTTGATTTTTTAAAATTTGTTGATACTAGTTTTGCCTTCTAACATATGGTCTGTATCAGGGAATGTTCCATGTGAGCACCAGAACTTAAATGCTGTACTGGAACTGGATGTTTCTGAATCTGGGGAAGACTTATTGTGACCACTGAAATTTAAACATTGTGAAACTTAAACACAGACCTGCCGTGGTTTCTAGGTCTGGGGAAGACTAAAGCAAGCACAGTACTTAAACCACAACCTTTTAGTTGCTTCTGGGTAAAGAGAAGGCTCCACAGGAGCTCCTGTGCTATGTGGAAAGACCAACCAGGGATATGGGCCTTCCTGCAGATCATGCCCCCTGCAGCACTATGGCCAGTCTTCTCAGCATAGTGCCCCCACTGATAGGAACACAGAGCGGCCACTACAATTTGTATGCTAGTCACTGTGATGAGCATCTCTGCTCTTTTTCTCTGATTCATCCCAGGTGGTTCAGCCCTTTCGGTACTCCCAGTGCTACCCCTGGCATGGAACCAGCCCACGCTTTTCATGAAGATTCCCTGATTTTGTGGGGAGATTGGACATCCACCCCCAGTTCTCTCCTTCCACTTCAGAAACTATGGGTCCAGGGACATTCTTCAGGGAAGGGGTGATGCAGTCTAAAAGGCCTGTTTGTCTTATTGGTCATGTCTTTTCTCACTTCTGCAGGCCCAGGGGGCTTCTCTGCTTCTCTCCTTAGTTCTGGTGAGTTCAGGATATTATTATTGTCTTTGAATAGTTGCTACTCATAGTTTTATGGGATGAGTGGTTCCGGGGTCTTCTGCTCCACCATCTTTATGAGGTCACTCCTTCCAGGAAAATATTTTTCTATATTTTATATGATCATGTTAGTTTTATACTGGAATAGGGAAGCCAACTGGGAATGTAAAATAACCTGATTTGTTCTGAGCCGGAGTTTGTGCACAAGTTATTCTTTCTTCTCTGAAATTAATGTGAGCTCCAGAGATGTACTGACCTTTCTGTTTCTCTGGTTTGTAAATCAGGCTTTTATTGTAGTATTTGAATTCAGAAGTAATAAAACCTTAATAATTCAGATTAATACTAATTAGGGATAGCTAAACTGAATTAGTAAAAAATTGGACATATAGAATATTTTCAAATCTGTGTGTATATCAGGTTTTGTGTTATAAGACCTTTAAATATATGCAGTAATGCAAACTTAGCATCCTTCTAAGTTTATTTATAATGAATATTTTTAATTAGAATAGTTGTTGAGTAACAATAATATTTTTCCATTATCTGAGTTCTTAACTATATCGTTCTGTGTTTCTTTGCATTTCAGTTGTCTATGTACTCTTTCATGTCCTGTCTCTTTACTTTTCATCTTATAAATGTGCTCAAACCTATAATGTAGGGGAGTAAAAATAATAGCTTTTTCTCACCCATCACAAAGGTCATGGCCGACACCCATATAACAAAAGACAGATTAACAAGAGAAAAACATAACAAATTTAATCAAAGTTTTACATGACATGGGAGCCTTCAGAAATGAAGACCTAAAAACCCAGGGAAAACTGTATTTTTATGTTGTCCTATGAAGGAAGGGAATAGTTGTAGAGAAACATGATTGGATAGAAAGGGGTATGGTCTAATGGTAATATACTGGGGTGAACATAGAAAAGCCTGTTTGTTCAGATTTTTGCCTGTGTCTCTGTATGACATTCCTTCCCCCACTTCCTTATGTGACAGGTGTCACATAAGGATCTTCATGGGAGAAGGGAGAAGGTCAGAGAGTACCTTGCTAGGTTTTATGGCTTTGTTGGGGAGGAGAATTCTAGTTTCTGTGACCCGCCTTAGGGGAGAGGGGTTGAGTTTCTGCTTGGGGGAAGCATGAGGGTAGGAAGTAAGAAGGGCAGGAGAGGTCAGAGTGACATCTAAGGTGTCATATTTTGGGGTAGTGTTTTCTGAACCCAGACACCACCATTATCTCTGATTCCCCTTTCAGCTGTTGCCTTATCTCTTTGCTCTCTTTTAGGGACCAAACTTGTCATTTCTGGTATTCTAGTCTGATATTCCATAGTTCACTGAAGCCTGATTTTCACCTCCATTTATCCATTGAAACAGTCCCTCACTAGAGGTTAATATGTACCTACTAACAACAAAATCCAGGGTATCATTTGACAATGATGACCACATCTTCTTGAAACTCCTTTCTTGTCTTTTTAGTCATTTTTCTTCTCTGATTCTTCTGTTATCTTTTTGATCTTCTTGTCTAACTTTTCTGTCCTTTATTCTGATTGCTCTTAGGGTTTCATCCTCTTTTTTTACTCTAAAAAGCTCTCTCTGAGAACTTTAAAAGTGTTAATGACTCCAGATGTTTCTTACATTCTGCTGAGTCTAAATTTGCATCCTGTAAACTTTTTCTGGCCTGTAAGCCTATGTTTCTAATTGTCTGGATGCCCTACCTGTATTTCAAATTCAATATGTCTTCCTCCTTATGCACCCCACCATGGAACTTGCTCCTCCTCTCTATATTTTGTTTGGTAGCAGTGTCTGCCCAGTTGTCTAAGCTCTGTATCTGTTAATTATACATTCGTTCTCCAAGTCATCCCTATCTCTACTGCCCTTGCCTTTGTTGGAACTCTCATACATTCTTCTCTGGGCAATTGTAGTAAATTCTTAATGGTCCCCCTTTCACAGCCCTTGGAGAAATCCCTGGCTTAAATTTTCGTATTGGCTCCCTGTTACCAATAAGATGAAGTTTGGACTTATCAAAATCTTCAGTGACCATTCTTTACCTTAGAACTTACTGCACAGTAAGCACTTAATAAATATTAGCATAATATTCACTCAAATGTCACTGTTGCATTGAAGTAGAAAAGAACCAAAAATAAGTGGCTTCAGCGAACATCTTGCCTGGGAATGGCAAATAGGTTTTTTTCACACATGCTAACTTTATACAGTGGCTGTCTGGAGCACTGGGTTGAAAGCATATTGGAGCTGTGTCTGGGATCTGCTGGAAAGAGCACTCTGGAAGAGTAGTGAACAGATAGTTGTCAGAGAAGAGATAGGGGAGGAATATATGTCTTGTATTCATAATCCCTAATACAGCTCACTCACCAATTTGTGGTTGAGATAACAGGTAGGTTATCTGTTTTTACAAACGTTATGGAAGATAATGCTGCATAAGTAAAGAGGACCATTAAATAGAACTTTGAATGTCAGACAAAGGAGTTTGTACATAATCTGAAAGTTAGTAGGCTTCTCAGCAGGACAGTCATGAGTTGCAAGCAGAAGGTTTATCTGCTACTGATTTTCAGGATTATTTGCACTGAGAGAAATCAGAAGTAAGAACTCCAGTGGTTGTCATACTGTATTTCCTTGATTCTAAGAAGCAGTTTTTCACATATTAGCACTTTTGATATTGAGCATATTATCTCTGTGTCTCACTGTAAAACAGGGATAATAGTACTTACCGCATAGGGTTATTATGAAGATTAAATGGGCTAATACATGTAAGGTTCTTCGGTCACTGAATGGCATATAGTAAGCACTAGTATAAGTGTTGGCTATTATCATCATTACAATTATTGTACAGTCAATATATATATTTAATGTATGTTTTTTTTTTTTTTTTTACCTGAAATCAGTAGGTTTCTTAACAATAGTTGACATCTTAGAATGGTAAATTACAGATGAGGTGTGAGATAATGAGGGCCTTGGATAGGGTGGTAGTGAGAATTCAGAAGAGTGAGTCTCAGACGATTACAAAAAGAATTGACTTGATGATGTATTGGATATAGCGAATTAAGGAAAAGGAAGGCTCTAAAACAACCCTCAGAATGCAAACCTGAATGAAATGGGAAATGGGATAGGCTTAGGAAGGAAATGTTACTTGATATATGTGAAGTACTTAGAATAATGCTTTCACACATAGAATGCATTATATGTTAGTTATTAGTAGTGGGGCTAGTTAAACTGGTTATACACTAAAATTTAATATCAAGTAATTTAATAAGTATCAAATATGAATAAAATTCACATAATTTACTAGTAGACAATTCATATCTTCAAGGAAAAATAAAGTATGTGTTTTAAATATTTTTCAGTATAAATCAACGAGGAAGAGTTCAAGTGGCAATGAAAATGATGAGGTGAGAAAAGAGGGTAATAGTAATTATTTGAAATGTTTATTTATTTCTTTATTTATTTTTTATTAACTGTTGTTTGTATGGAAGAAGAAGATAATATATTTACTACCATAACTGGTTCCTATCCCAATAGGTACCCAAAGCTCATTATTAGACATTTTGGTTATTTTGTCTATGTTAAACATTCAGAGTTCAGAAGGGCTTTGGGGTAGAATGAGAAGGAATTGTTTTACAATTGATTTATTTTATTTTATTTATTTATTACATTATATTTTATTTTATTTTGTCAATATACAATGTGGTTGATTATTGTAGACCATTACCAAAACCTCCCTCCCTCTTCACTCTCCCTGCTCCCTCCCAACAATCTCCTTTCTGTCTGCTTGTCATATGAACTTCAAGGAATTGTAATTGTTGTGTTTTCTTCCCTCCCCCCAGCAGGTTGTTTGTTTATTTATTTATTTATTTATTAGCTCCCACAAATAAGTGAGAACATGTGATTTTTCTCTTTCTGTACTTGACTAGTTTCACTTAATATAATGCTCTCCAGGTCCGTCCATGTCGTTGCAAATGGCGGTATTTCATTCTTTTTGATAGCAGAGTAGTATTCCATTGTGTAGATATACCACATTTTCCATATCCACTCATCTGATGATGGACATTTGGGCTGGATCCAACTCTTAGCTATTGTAAATAGTGCTGCGATGAACATTGGGGAACAGGTATACCTTCGACGTGATGATTTCCATTCCTCTGGGTATATTTCCAGCAGTGGGATAGCTGGGTCATATGGTAGATCTATCTGCAATTGTTTGAGGAACCTCCTTACCATTTTCCATAGAGGCTGCACCATTTTGCAGTCCCATCAACAATGTGTGAGAGTTCCGTTTTCTCCATAACTTCGCCAGAATTTATCACTCACAGTCTTTTGGATATTAGCTATCCTAATTGAGTTGAGATGGTGCCTCAGTGTGGTTTTGATTTGAATTTCCCGAAAGCTAAGTGATATTGAACATTTTTTCATATATCTGTTGGCCATTCGTATATCTTCCTTTGAGAAATGCCTATTTAGCTATTTTGCCCATTTTTTAATTGAGTTACTTGTTTTTTTCTTGGAAAGTTGTTTGAGTTCCTTGTATATTCTGGATATTAATCTTTGTCAGATGTATATTTTGCAAATATTTTCTCCCACTCTGTTGGTTGTCTTTTAACTCTGTTAATTTTCTTTTGCTCTGCAGAAGCTTTTTAGTTTGATATAATCCCATTTGTTTATTTTTCCTTTAGTTGCCCATGCTGTTGGGGTCACATTCATGAAGTCTGTGCCCAGTCCTACTTCCTGAAGTGTTTTTCCTATGTTTTCTTTGAGAAGTTTTATTGATTGAGGATTTATATTTAATTCTTTAATCCATTTTGAGTTGATTTTGGTATATGGTGAGAGGTATAGGTCTAGTTTCATTCTTCTGCATATTGATATCCAGTTATCCCAGCACCATTTCCTGAAGAGGCAGTCTCTTTCCCAGTTGATAGGCTTGGTGCCTTTGTCAAAGATGAGCTGGCTGTAGGTGTGTGGGTTCATTTCTGGATTCTCTATTCTCTTCCATTGGTCAGTGTGTCTGTTTCTATGCCAGTACCATGCTGTTTTAGTTATTATAGCTTTGTAGTATAGTTTAAAGTCAGATAGTGTTATGCCTCCGGCTTTATTTTTTATGCTCAGCATTGCTTTGGCTATGCATGGTCTTTTGTTATTGCATATAAATGTCTGGATAGTTTTTTCCGTTTCTGATAAAAATGTCATTGGAATTTTGATGGGGTTTGCATTGAATTTGTATATCACTTTGGGTAGTATGGACATTTTCACAATGTTGATTCTTCCAATCCAAGAGCATGGGATATCTTTCCATCTTCTTGTGTCCTCTTTAATTTCTCTCAGCAGTGGTTTGTAGTTCTCATTATAGAGATTTTTCACATCCTTGGTTAACTCAATTCCTAAGTATTTTATTTTTTCCTGGCTATTGTAAATGGGCAAGCTTTCTTGATTTCTCTTTCTGCATGTTCACTATTGCAGAATAGAAATGCTACTGATTTTTGTGTGTTGATTCTGTATCCTGCTACTATGCTGAAATCATTTATCAACTCCAAGAGTTTTTTGTAGATGCTTTAGGCTGTTCGATATATAGGGTCATGTCATCCGCAAACCGAGACAGTTTGACTTCATCTTTTCCAATCTGGATGCCCTTTATTTCCTTCTCTTCTCTGATTGCTCTGGCTAGAACTTCCAACACTATGTTGAATAGGAGTGGTGAAAGTAGGCATCCTTGTCTAGTTCCTGTTCTTAAAGGAAAAACTTTCAGCTTTTCCCCATTCAGGATGATATTGGCAGTGGGTTTATCATATATGGCTCTAATTATTTTGAGGTAATTTCCATCTATACTTAACTTATAGAGAGTCTTTATCATGAATGAGTTTTGAATTTTATCAAATGCTTTTTCAGCATCTATAGAGATGATCATATGGTCCATCTGTTGGATTTTATTAATATGGTGTATCACATTGATTGATTTGTGTATGTTGAAACAACCTTGCTTCCCTGAGATAAATCCCACTTGATCATGGTGTATAATTTTGCATATGTGTTGCTGTATTCTGTTAGCCAGTATTTTATTGAGGATTTTTGCATCTATATTCATCAAGGATATTGGCCTGTAGTTTTCTTTTTTAGTTGTATCTTTACCTGGTTTTGGTATCAGGGTGATGTTTGCTTCATAGAATGAGTTTGGGAGAATTGCCTCTGTTTCATTCTTTTGCAACAGTTTGTAGAGAATTGGTGTCACTTTGAATGTTTGGTATAATTTTGCTTGGAATCCATCTGGTCCTGGGCTTTTCTTTGTTGGGAGCCTTCTGATAACAGCTTCAATCTCCTTTATTGTAATGGTCTGTTCAGATTTTTTACGTCTTCTTGGCTCAATTTTGGTCACTTATGTGTTTCCAGAAATTTATCCATTTTCTCCAGATTTTCAAATTTTTGGCATATAGTTGTTTATAGTAGTCTTGAATGATTCCTTGTATTTCAGATGTATCAGTTGTAATATCACCTTTTTCATTTCTAATTTTTGTTATTTGGATCTTCTCCTTTTTTTAGTTAGCCATGCTAATGGTTTGTCAATTTTATTTATCTTTTCAAAACACCAACTTTTGATTCATTGATCTTTTGTTTTGTTTTCGTGTTTCCATTTCATTAAGTTCTGTACTGAACTTAATGATTTCTTTCCATCCGCTAACTTTGGGTTTGGGTTGTTCTTGCTTTTCTAGTTCTTTATGGTGATGTATTAGGTTGTTCAAATGCCATCTTTCCATTCTTCTGATGTAAGCATTTAATGCGTTAAATTTCCCCTTTAGTACAGCTTTTGCACTGTCCCACAGGTTTTCGTATGATGTATCATTGTTTTCATTAGTTTCAATATTTTTTTTTATTTCCTGGTTGATTTCTTTTTGGACCTATATGTCATTATGTAGAATGCTGTTTAATTTCCGTGTGTTTGTATAGTTTCCAGAATTTCGTTTGTTATTGATTTCTAATTCTAATCCATTGTGGTCTGAAAAAATACATGGGAAAATTCCAAGTTTTTTGAATTTTTTGAGAGTTGATTTGTGACCTAATGTGATGTATCCTGGAGAATGATCCATGTGCTGATGAGAAGAATGAATATTCTGAGGTTGTTGGATGGAATGTTCTGTAGATATCTGCCAAGTCCAATTGCTCTAGAATGTTGTTTAGATCTTGTGTTTCTCTGTTGATTCTTTGCCTAGATAATCTGTCCTATATTGAGAGTGGGGTGTTCAAGTCCCCTGCTATTATGGTATTAGTGTCTATCTCCTTCTTTATGTCTAATAGACTTTGCTTTATAAATCTTGTTGCTCCAACATTGGGTGCATATATATTTATGATTGTTATGTCTTCTTGGTGGATGAATCGTTTTATCATTATGTAGTGTCCCTCATTATCTCTTTTGATGGTTTTTAGTTTAAAGTCTATTTTATCAGATATAAGAATAGCTACTCCAGCTCGTTTTTCATTTCTGTTTGCTGGGTAAATCTTTTTCCATCCTTTCACTCTTTGTCTATGTGAGTGTTTATTGGCGAGGTGGGTCTCTTGAAGGCAGCATATAGTTTGGTCCTCCTTTTTAATCCAGTCAGCCAGTCTGTGTCTTTCGACTGGGCAATTTAATCCTTTTACATTAAGAGCTGTTATTGAAAGGTGTTGATTTACTCCTAGCATTTTATTGATTTTTGTTTGGATGTCTTAAGTGTCTTTTGTTCATTTCTTTCTGATTTACTGTTTGTCTTCTGTATTTGTTGATTTCTTGGGTTGTAGATAAACTTTTTTTTCTTTATTGTTAGCAATTTTATTATACTAGTGGGTTTTGATTTTTCTTGGGTTTTTATGGCAGTGGTAGTTATTTTTCAGGAACCAAACCCAGTACTCCCTTGAGGATTTCTTGTAAGGGTGGTCGTGTGGTAGTGAACTCCCGCAGTTTTTGTTTGTCTGAGAAATACTATTTGCCCTTCATTTTGGAAGGATAGCCTTGGCAGGGTAAAGTATTCTTGGCTGGCAATCTTTGTCTTTTAGTATTTTGAATATATCATCCCATTTCTTTCTAGCTTTTACGGTTTGTGAGGAAAAGTCTGATGTTAGTCTGATTGGGGCTCCCTTATAGGTGTTTTGATGCTTCTCTCTTGCAGCTTTAAGATTCTCTCTTTGTCTTTGAGTTTTGCCAATTTGACATAATATGTCTTGTAGAAGACCTTTCTGGGTTGAATACATTTGGGGATCTATGAGCTTCCTGAATCTGAAGATCTGTTTCTTTTCCTATAACTGGGAATTTTTCTGCCACTATTTTGTTGAATATGTTTTCAATACAATCTCCTTTTTCCTCCCCTTCTGGAATACCCATGACTCGGATATTTGAGCGCTTAAGGTTGTCTGATTTTCTTCAATGTTTTAAATTCTTTTTTTCTTTTTTTTTTTTTTTTTTGGTCTCCCTGTGTTATTTCAAATAGTCCATCTTCAAGTTCAGAAGTTCTCTCTTCTGCTTCTTCAAGCCTGCTGGTTAAACGCTGTTGTTTTTTTTTATTTTGCTGAATGAATTCTTCATCTCAGCAAGCTCTACTACATTCTTTTTCAGGGCCTTGATTTCCTTGTACATTTCTTCTTTCAGGTCCTGTGTACTTTTCCTTATTTTCTTATGTTTTCTAGCTGTGTTTTCTTGTATCTCATTTAGTTTCCATTAGAATTAATCACTCGAAATTCCTTGTCAAACATTTCAAGTGCTTCTTGTTCTATAGGATCTAGATCTTGATAATTATTACCCTTTGGTGGTGTACTTTTTTGATTTTTTATATTTCTGGTATCTTTCCTTTGATATGTAGTCATTGTGGCTGGGGATTTCACAGTCCACTTTTTGACAGTATTGTCTGGCTAGGATGCTGCTGGGATTGCCAATTTGTTACAGCTGCCTCAGTGTCTGCTCGGGTGCCAACTAGTGCCTCAGGTGCCTGGTCACCTCCGATCTTCGGCCTCTCAGGGGAGGTGCCTCTCTGGTCAGCATGCACTCGACAGGGCTGGGGATGGAGTTGGGCAGTGGCGGTAAGGTCTACCTACTGGGTTGCACACTGGCACTGCAGGGCACGTACACTCTGAGGATCTTGGGCCTCTCTGGCTGGGCACCTCTTTGATCAGTGTGCACTCGGCAGGTCTGGGCATGGTGTCAGGCAGCGGTAGGAAGGTCTACCTGCTGCATCTCACACTGGCACCACAGGGCGCGTGGTCTCCACAGATCTTGGCCTTCTCCAGCTGGGCGCCTCTCTGATTGGCACGCACTCGTCAGATCTGGGGATGGAGTTGGGTCGTGGCTGCTAGGCCTTCCTGCTGGGTCGTGTGCTGGCACTGCAGGACATGTAGTCTCTGAGGATCTTGGGCCTCTCTGGGCGCCTCTCTGATCAGCGCGGACTTGGCAGGGATGGGGATGGAGTCAGGCAGTGGTGGCGAAGCCTACCTGCTGTATTGCACGTTGGCACCACAAGGCATATGGTCTCTGCCCATCTTGGGCTTCTCCCACTGGGTGCCTCTGATTGGCATTTATTCGGTGGGGCTGGGGATGGAGTCGGGTGGCAGCAGCAAGGCCTACCTGCTGGGTCATGCGCTGACACCATAGGGCTGAAATATTTATTTTTTGTATTTATTTAGCTCAATGAGAATAAAATGCAATCCATTTTTCAATTTTTTTTAATTGATTTAATGCATGGATTTTCTCCAATAATAAAACCTTTTCAGCATCATCATACAATTATTAATTTAATCATGTAATTTCCATATGTCCTTTAGAATGGAATTTCTAATAGTTCAGTTTTAGAAATTTTATCATCTTTCATTTTGGACCTGTAATCCATGAATTTAAATTTGTTGCCTTCCTCATCTTTTATCTTCCTAAATCAGCCTGGTGGTTGAAAGAAAGTGAGCTGAAATGCTGGGTACCGTTCAAGCTTTATTAAAGGAAGAAAAATCTGCTGTGCTGTGCAGAAAATGGTGTGCAGCAGTGGCTAAAAGGAGTGCATGGGCTTATATGGGTTGGTGGGCACGAAAAATGCAGGCAGAGAGGGGCAGGGTGAGCTGGTGTGTAGGATAAGGCCGACGATTAGTGCTGCTGTGGTGGGTAGGGCTGACGTAATCAAGATGGGAGGTACCTCTAGGTGGCAGTAGAAGAGTTTCTTTGTGTAAGAAAACCACGAGGTAGGGAATTTCTTTGTCTAAGAAAACCACAAGGTAGGGTAAAGACTGGTGGCCATTTTGTACTCAATATGGTGCCATTTGCATCCAAGATGATGCGGCTACATCCAAGGTGTCGCCAGCCACATCCAAGATCCATCATTCCTACCTTTTAAGTATAAGAAAAAGGGAAAAGGGTGAAGGTCTCATTCTTCTTAAGCTACTTCCTGCTGGAGATGGGCGAAGATATGGTAAAAAGTAAAAGATTTATGTTGGCGGGTAAAACAGTTAGGTGGCGGGATATTGGTTTTGTGTGGGGAGGCTGTATTCCTCTGGGGAAGGGTTGCTGATTCTGAGGGGCTGATATCCTCCTCACAGGAACAATTTGGCACCCTTTCTGTTGGTGAAAGCCTGTATACATTCCTGCAAAAAATTAGAGAAACACCGAAAGAGACAGTGACCAAAAAGTAGGATGAGGCACATGTAGGGGTCCTAGTAGGGGCATAAGCCAGGGTATCCAAGGGTTCAGTGATTGGGGCCACCGCCCACGCATGTTGTCCTTTGCAATGGTCTGGTTGTAATCTTTTGATGTAAGATTGCCCACTTTTATGTTGCCAGGAAGATTTGTTAGAGAATACCCTACTGGCAAGAGTTAAGGTGATGTGGGTGGCCACCACACCCAAGAGGACTGAGGTATGGTTGTCTGTAGGCCAGTTAGGTTGAAATTAGATATGGGTATAGCCTGATATTGGGGGAGGGTTGATTGTAGGCAAAGCCAACAATCTCCTACTAACAAGGGGTACATATAATTAAGTAAATGGTGGATGGCGTTGAGGAGCTGTATAATTTGGGGGTCTTTTTGGGATGGACATCAGGGTCGAGGGAGCTGGAGAGGACATCAGCTTGGCTGGGTGGGAGTAAGGTTTTTAATGATGTGTTTAATTTGTTTTTGACGTGTTTCGTCCTAGAGTCCTCCCCCATCGCTGTAACCTAGGTGTGTGGTCTTGGTGATGGCACACATATTGGCCTTTTGGAGGGCACTGGGCTCCAGCAGAATCCCCCTTGGAAAGAACCATCTGATAGTTCCTTTTCTCATGGGAACATGATATGGATTTGGACCTGTCCTAACAGGGAGCTGGAAGATGTATAATAGCTGTGAACCTACTCTGGGTAGTACCGCTCCTGAGTCTAGCCAGTGCCTGTGAGCCAACTGTCCATCCAGACCCAAAGACAGTGACTTGGGAAATGCACTGTGTGCATGGTGAAGCAGAAATGTGTGTTAATGGCCAGAGCCACAGAAATAGGAAGAGGAAAAATGTTAAGGGCGGAAGGGCTAAGAGAACACATAGTAAAAAAAGGAGTAAAGGGTGAATTCATAAGGGGTATAATTGCATAGGGTGTCTTGCCAGGCTAGCTCAGTCACCCACTCAAGGATGTTGTCCACATCGAAGGAGGCAGACTGGGATCTGTCTCAGATTAGATCCTGAATAAATGACGTGAAACGGGTAATAGTAGATTGGGATTAGTCTTGGAGTGGCTATTATGTGAGCGATGTGAGATAGGCATGTAAAAGCGAGAGGATGATTGCCAGGAGGAAAGATTATTTTTCTTCTCGAATTGAGGAAAGAGTGGAGGTCCGGGAAATTTTTAATTTTGTAGGTCCTAAAATAGATGAAGTGTAAGGAGACATTGGTTGGGTGTTGAGCAGAGAGACCCCTCTGGCCTATTGATAACAGATTTTTTGGGTAAAGTCTCAGGTGCTAGTTTTACCGAGGATAAGTGAAACCAAGGGGCCTTTCCTAGTACTTTTACTGCCATGGAGGTAGTGAGAATTACTGTATAAGGCCCTTCGCAGCATGGTGAGAGGGGCTTTGGGATTCGGGTTTTAATATGACTTGCTGTCCCGGGCTCAGTTTAAAGTCTGAGAGGTGGTGGGGAAAGGATGAGGTAATAGAAGGTTGACTGCTTCCTAAGAAGATCCGTGATGAGTGAAAGAGTAGGGAGATGCTGGCCTAAAGGTGATGAGCTGGAAGAGAGAGATGTGAGGGTGAAGGGTCTGCCGTACATAAGTTTTAGGGGGCTGAGGCCTGTCGGCTTTGGGGGCGGGGGCGGGGGTAGCCCATAGACAAGTGAGTGCTAAAGGGAGAAGTTGGGTCGAAGTGAGGTGAAGTTCCATGGACAGCTTGGTGAGGTGTTTTTTATGAGGTGATTGGGTCAAGCCAAAATGAGGAATGATTTCTGAGGTGAGAGCATGCGTTACTGCTGTAGCATCCTCTGAAGTGAAGGGAAAAACCTCAACTCATCCTGAAAAGGTATCTTCTAATGTTAGAAGATAGCATGCCCTTTTGTGGGGAGGCATGTGAGTAAAGTAAATTTGCCAATCCTGGCCAGGAGTGTACCCTCTGGCCTGGTGGGTAGGAAAGGGTTGGAGCAACGAGTACACAAAGGACAGTTTTGAATTATATGTTTTAGTAAGTTGGCCATGTGGGGAGAGTAACATAACGGCTGAGGAAAACATAGTAGGGGTTCATAGCCTATATGAACCGAATTATGGAAATCTAAAAGGATCCGCTCAGCTTGTGTGGTAGTAAGGACGTAGCAACCGAAGAGAGTATACCAGTTGTCCTTCCTCTGTGCCCCCAACTTTTGGAGGTATTGTATTTCTTGGGGTGTGTATTGGGGGTGTGTATTTGGGTAAGGGCGTAGGGGCCATGAGAAGGACCTGAGCAAGAGAGGAAGAGTGGGGGCCTTGTGATTGAGCAGACTGTTTTACAGTTAGATCTGCTAGTTTGCTTCCCTGGGCTGTGGGGTCATTGGAGGTTTGGTGTCCTCTGCAGTGTATAACCCCAACCTTCTTTTGGGAGTTGTGCAGCCTCAATAGTTTGTGTTAGACTTACTATGGCATAACCCACCTGGGGGGCAGGTGTGGAGGTGGCACTCCCATCTACGAACCATGTAATGGGATGCAGGAAGATGTGTGGAAAGGGACTGAGAAGGAGGTCTAAAGCCTCCATGCAATTATGTTCTGAGGGTCCTGAATGTTCTTGGATGAGAGTGGTTGGATTTAAGGGAGGGCAATGTTTAAAGGAGAACTGGGAATTTTCAATGGAAGTAAGGTGAATAAGTTGTAGGCAGAGAGGGGAGGGAATTGATTCGGCCTTATTACTGAGAAGGTCTTGACTGTTTGTTATCCAAAAGTTAGAGCTTTCTTGTTCTAAAAGGGTGGCTGCCGCCCAGGGGTCCGTTCTCGAGCTGTGGTGTCTAGTTGTTTTGAGAGGTATGTAACCAGGGAGAAAATATCTCCTGCCTTTTGTACCAAAACCCCAACTGCCAAACTTTGGGTGACGTATAGGATAAAAGGATGAGGTAGGTTTAAGAGAGATAGAGCTGGGGGTGCAAGGAGAGCGACTTTTTATCTCTGGAAGGGAGAATGAATGGGCTTTTGGGGATCTAAAGGAATGGCAGGATCCTCTTTGGCTGCCCCATAAAGTGGTTCTGATAGCATGCCAAAGTTAGGAATCCATAGGCGGAGATACCCTGCAAGCCCCAGGAAGGAGAGAATTTCACCCTTTGTGGTAGGAGTAGGGAGTTCAGAAATTAGACTCTGGTGTTGGGGGTGAGGTGGACTCCCAAGTAGGTGACTGAAGGAGAAGAAATTTGGGCCTTGCTGGGGGACACTCGACATTCCCTAGAGGCCAGGAAATTAAGGAGAGCAATGGCGTGGGCCTATGAATGCTCATAGGAGGGGCTAAAAAGGAGGAGGTCATCCACATATTGTATTAATGTGCTAGATGCTGGGGGAAGTTCAAATAAGTTTTGAGCTAAGACCTGGCTGAAGAAGTGGGGGTTATCCCAAAACCCCTGGGCAGTACTGTTCAGGTGAGTTGTTGGGAACGACGCATATTAGGATTAGTCCTGTACTAAATGGTATGAGCTGTTAGGCTTTTTAACTGGAAGGATGGGTGTATTGAAAGGTGAGCAGGTAGGCCGTGAGAGATGAGAAGAAAGGAGTTTGTGTATGATGGGTTTTAAGCCTATTAAGTGTTAGTTAGCAATGGGGTATTGTGGGACATCAGGAAACAAGGAGGAGTTCTGCAATTTAACAAGGATAGGGGAATGGTGTGTAGCAATGGAGGGAGAAGTGTCTCCTAATACAGGATTAACATTGTCTGAGGGGGAGGGGAAGGTGGAAGCCCCAGGGGCCAGGTCTATGTGTGACCTGTAACAGGAGTAGTGTAGCTGAAGTTAAAGTGCTTAGGATAAGAGTAGCTTTGAATTTGAAAAGAATGTCCTGTCCCAGTAAGGGGGTTTGGCATTGAGGCCTTATTAAAAATTTATGTGTGAATTGGGTGTGTTGTAGGTTGCAGGAAAGGGGTTGAGTGAACTGTGGGTACTATTCTGATCTTGTGACCCCCTACTATTGTGATAGAGAACAGGGTTGTTGGTCCTGCATATTTAGGAAGGGTAAAGTAAGTGGCCCCTATATCATTGACAAAAGAGATTGGCTTATGTGTCTCGAGGCGAGTTACCCTGGGCTCACATGTGGTGATCTCTGTGGGGGCCTTGGGCCCTGGGCATCATCAGTCCTCCTCCTGGGCAAAGCCTAGAAGCTCTGGTAGAGATGGTTGTGAAGCCAAAGCCTGTGGGTTGGGGACTGGGCCACTCCCTCTCTGGTGAGTGGCACAGTCAGTCCCCCCAGTGATCTGACTGTTTGCAGTGAGGGTAGGTTACAACAGTCCCATGCCAAGTGGCCCAGTTGACCACATTTGAAGCAGTTCTCAGGTGGCTTGCCCCTAGAGGCAGCTGGCTTTGGAGTATGTGAGCCATGGATTGCATTAGCCAGGAGCTGATATCTGGACTGATCTCTTTTATAGTTTTTTTGAATATCAGGGGCTGATTGGGTAATGAAATGACAGTGTAAGAGGACCATGCCTGCAGGGCAGTTTGGGTCTATACGTGTGTATTCATGTAAAGCCTCAGAGAGGTGGGTTAGGAACTTGTCGGGATTTTTAGTGGATCTCTGTGTGATTTCTCTAAGCTTGTCGTAATTGACTGACTTGTGAGTAGTCTTTTAGAGGCCGTGAAGTATGTGTGTGATCATATTATCCTGGAGATCCCAATCCCCGTGGCCAGCCTGGTAGTCCCAATTTGGGTCTGTGCAAGGAACAGCAATGGCTCCCACAGGCTGCCTATTATTTTGAGCATGTACTTTGCCTGTTGGGCCGCTATCTAGACATGTCCCTTGTACATGGACTCAGGCAATTCCTTCTGTCCCAGCCACTTCACAGAAGTGTTATAAAAAGCCAGAGCTGAGACAGGGCTGTTACCTGATGAAGGCGGAGAAGGAAAGAGGTTGAGTGGCTGAGGACAAGCGTCTCGAGACCAGGTAGAGGGAAGATAGGTAAATGTGGAGGGGCTGGTGAAGGATTTGGAACATACAGAGATAGTCGAGCTGGTCCATACGGGGAGCAGAGTAGTCTGACAGATTAAAAGATTAACTCAAGTCCAGAAGGGGAGGTCAGGCATGAGCTAGGAGAATTTTAGACATAGGACAGTTTTGACAGAGAGAAGAACATGTTCAAAGGTAGGAGAAGGCTCGAACATAAAGGAATCTCTCCAGTTTTTTGCCATTTCAGTGAGTATCTAAATTGAGTGCCATCTTGTGGCCACCGGGATCCATTGTAAGGAGGCGTTTGAGTTTTAATGTCTCCGTGGAGGCCGAGAAATTGACCAGGAGACAGCCTGGAGGCTTAGAGTGTAGAGTACAGTAGAAAACAAGATGTTTAGGTTTAGATTGTGAGGATACCATTTAGGGGGTGGGAAAGGGAATGGGCGGTCCTGGTAGGAGAAGAATGCCACCAAGGAGTGTCCTCCCTGGTGTGCATCTTTTTGAGCGAGAAGCTGCCGACCAGCTAATGGAGCATCCTCCAATAGCTGGGGGGCACAAGAAAGATTCCCTCAGCCAGGTGCCTGGGCTTCGAGAATGAGAGAAAGCACAAGTCAGGGAATCCAAAATGAGACAGGACTGACCTACTGACTCACCCTGAATTGAGGCTGATGTTGGATGAGTTGGTCTGAAATGGCAAAAGAGAGAGAGTCCTGAGTGTACCCGGTTTCGGGAGGTCTGGGAAGGGCAGCTGGGAGGCAATTAGCCCAAGAGAGGGGATCATCCGATGGTCCAGCCAGGACCCTTCCCAGGTTTTGGCACCAAAATGAAAGAAAGTGAGCCAAAATGCTGGGTACCATTCAAGCTTTATTAAAGGAAGAAAAATCTGCTGGGCTGCACTCAAAATGGCGTGCAGCAGTGGCTAAAGGGAGTGCGTAGGCTTATATGGGTTGGTGGGCATGAAAAACGCAGGCAGAGACGGGGAGAGGGTGCTGGTGTGTAGGATAAGGCTGACAATTGGTGCTGCTGTGGTGGGTAGGGCTGACGTAATCAAGATGGGAGGTACCTCTAGGCAGGAGTAGAAGAGTTTCTTTGTCTAAGAAAACCATGAGATAGGGTAAAGACTGGTGGCCATTTTGTATTCCATATGGCGCTGGTCGCATATGGGATGACGCCAGTTGTGTCCAAGATGATGCGGCTGCATCCAAGGTCCATCAGTGGTCAATTGAGATTTTTTTTTTTTTAAGAAGTACTTTTAGGAACCCTTTCTACAAATTCTATGCACTATTTTAAAATTTAAAATTAGATTTTTACAGTTCATGCATTCCCATAATTTTTTTCTATTGCATCAGTTTAAGATATGCAGCAGCTAGCATTGTTGAAATAATACGTTCTCATCACCATAAATATTTAAGTTTTGTGTATTTTTAGTTGGAGAAATTGGTAGTTAATTTCATGTTGGGTACTTGGCAGGGCTTTTAAAAACGCCTTTATTTTTCCAAATGTCCACCAGCCCAAATGCCCATCATCAGATGAGTGGATACGGAAAATGTGGTACATCTACACAATGGAATACTACTCAGCTATAAAAACGAATGAAATACTGCCATTTGCAGCAACATGGATGGACCTTGAGAGAATTATATTAAGTGAAACAAGTCAGGCACAGAAAGAGAAATACCACATGTTCTCACTTATTGGTGGGAGCTAAAAATTAATATATAAATTCACACACACACACACACACACACACACACACACACACACACACACACACAAACCGGGGGGGGGGGGAGAAGATATAACAACCACAATTATTTGAAGTTGATACGACAAGCAAACAGAAAGGACATTGTTGGGGGGGAGGGGGGAGGGAGAAGGGAGGGAGGTTTTGGTGATGAGGAGCAATAATCAGCCACAATGTATATCGACAAAATAAAATTTAAAATAAATAAATAAATAAATAAATAAAATAAAATAAAAACGCCTTTATTTTTAGGAAATAGAATCACACAGGGAAAAATAATGAATAGAGCCAGATGATTTATCTTTTCCCAGCCCAGATGCTGATTTCTCTCCTTGGTCTCTCCAGTGGAATTTTCTGGGGTAAATAAAATGCAGTTATGCCAGTAGCTTGTCATCTTTTCATTGTTAGTATCTAAGATTAAGCCTGAATGACATATTTTGTGTGGGTATGTTTGGTAATATTTACCTGTATGTGAACACAATCAATTCCTCTACACCTGCCTCTAGCTTTCCATTGCACAAGCTCCACAAGACCTCAGTTTGACCTTAAGTATTGATTGCCAGGGCATGGCTTCACTGCATGGTCTCTAGAGTGGCTTTACCAGCTCTCAAGTCTTCAATGAATAACACTGTGTACCTGTCGATGCTTTTCAAATTTACATCTCTTTTCCAGAATTCTCCCATGAGCTTCATTACCTTGTAATCTTGTATCCATCTTCCTACTTGTTTAGAATCTCTGCTGGATATATCTCATAGACCCATGCAGTCAGAATGATCGTTTCAAAGAACACAGATATAATCAGGTCATCCCTTTGCTTAGAAACTTTCAGTTTATCCCCATAACTTAGAAGGTAAATCCTAGATCCTTCTTGATAAGGCCCTGCTTACCACATCAGCCTCAACTCACAATTTTTCCTCCTTTCACCTTACCTTCCAGCAATACAGAACTGCTCAAAGTTTTTCTGTATTCATCCTTCCATTTATTGCTCCTGTGTCTTTTATTATTCTTGTCCTCTCATCTTGGAATGTTGTTCCTTTTCTTTTTTTCTGGTAAGCAGTTTTTTACTTAGTCTTTACTTTCTCAGTAAACTTGTCTTTTTCCACCATCCCCATTGTCTCTCCAAGTGCCCCTTATTTGTCTCATAATATGCCATGCATAGCTCCCAGTTGTACAAAAAATGTTGTATTACCTGTACATATGAATCTATTTTCTTCCTAGCCTGAGAGATCCTTGAGTGGATATTTTACTAAATTTCAGTACTCCCAGTGTCTAGCACAGTGTCTGACATGTGATAGGTAGCCAATAATCATTTGTTGAATGAATGAATAAGTGTTCTATGTGCTGTACATATTTAAGGTTAAATGTCAGGGTTTTTGTATTTGGTTGGCAGTAGAATAGTCATTAAAAAATAAGGGAACATTTAATGTTTTATTCAATTAAATTCTTTCTAATTATTTCTAAGCCTATATTAAATATACTTAATTTTCCAGATAAAACTTTTTATTTTGGGTGATGGAGGTTTTACATGCCTTCATTTGCATGTCTCAAAGTGTAACACATCATTGTTATTGTATGTAGAGAGTACCTCTCAAACTTTAAAGTGCTCATGAAAGTACTTAATACTTGGGGATCTTATTGAAATGTAGATTCTGATTCCTTAGGGACCTGAGATTCTGCATTACTAACAGACTTCCAAAGAATGTGCTGTTCCCAGACCACACTTTGAGTGGCAAGGTGCTAGATTGTATTCTAGATTCTTCCTTTAGCAGTTGATGAAAACAATTTTTGGTTTTCTTTTTATATGTTTAAATCATCATTTGTATTTTAATTTCATCTTTCATCTTTTACTTTTTATATTTTAGCAAGACAGTGATAACACTAATATGTCACCACAATCTCCAGTATCATCTGAGGTACAAGTTCTGTTTTTACACACACACACACACACACACATTTAACGTTTTCTTTGTTTTACATAGGGTTCTTACTTACCTCTTCTTTCTAACCTCATCTTTATTTTTACTGTATAACTTATTCACCCATATTTAAAAATTCATGGTAGGTTAGTTTGTGCAAACCTTCTAGCCTGTAAAAAATTCTAAGTGAAAGAAAGTGAGTCGAGATGCCAGTACTGTTCAAGCTTTATTAAAGGAAAAGAATCTGCTGGGCTGTGTTCAAAGTGACAGGAACCCCGGGGCTGCCCTCAAAATGGGGGACGGCACCAGTTGTGGAGGTGGTAGAGCTTATATAGGGTGCCAAGGGCTGGCTGATATAATCAAAGAGGGGCATGATGCTAATATGGAAGCTATGCAAACAGGGTGGAGAATTGCGCCCTTGCAGAAGCAAAAGGATTTCTGTTTAAGTCATGAGGCTTCTCGTAAAGGGAAGGGGGGAGTGGTTTGGTGCTGGAGTGGAAGACAAGGCCGGTGGCTATTTTGTGCTTATTGTGTGCACAGTGGTGCCAGTCACATCCAAGATCCATCACTAAGAATACCATCTTTTCATACAAATATTTATAGTAAATGTCACTTGTTTGTTTATGGTTTTTTTATTGGAAAATGTCGGTAGAACACAAAAGAGAATTCACTTTATAAAATGTATGCTTTCTAGTTCATCTGTATTTCAAAATAAATGATGTATTTTAATAACAGCTTTAAAATTTTAAATTTGAAGAAATACTTCAGCATTGTGCAATGACCTTTGGTTTTTCTTGTAACCAGTTAGGTCTGAAAGCAATGCAAGAGAAACTTCCTTTTTCCACGAGAAACATCCCTGCAGTGGGTTGTTCCTATCGACAGGAGGTTACACATTTACTGGCATCATAGATCTAAGAGGGGTTTTATGGGGAGAACAGGTGCATGAAAGTTACAGTTTCTGAATTCTCAGTAAAATTCTCTGGTGGTTTGAATGACTTTCTTCTAATTCAGTTAAACTTACTGCTTTACAACAAGATAAATTTTTTAAAAATTCTAAAAATTATCTTTTCTACTTCAAACTGCCTTATTTAGTATTCCAAAGTGTGTTGACATTAGGAAATAAATGATTATGTATTTGTTTGGTGAATTCAGGACTTTGAATGTTTGGGTGGTCCAAATTCACTGTTACAAAGATAGTATCTCATTATATGTAACTGGTGTTATTTTTTTTAAAAGCCAATATTCCTACTCTATTGTTTTGGGTGACTTGCATTATAAAACTTTTAAATGGACTTGGAGATTAGTTTTATAAACATGTTTTTAAATTATTTATATGGCAGATAAAACGGTATACATTCTTTTAGTAAACAATTTAAATTAGGGTATCCTAAAATCAGTCTTTGTTATATGCTTTTGTAAATCCTTTCTTTTACTTTAAGTTGTAACAAATGTAAGCATATAAGTGACTACTATTATTTGCCTAGTCACTTTGATTTTATGATCTATGCTCCTTGGGGAGAGTATTAGTGTCAGTTTTCCCAAATAAATTACACGTTTTTAAAATATATTTTTGCTTGCATTAGGGTAAGTGAAATTTTCATCTAAGAATTCATAACAATTTAACCAAAACAATGAAAACAATCTGTGAGGCTTGTGGATTTCGAGGGTGGTGAGCATGTGTTTTGGCAGCTCAACTAACATTCAATTTGGACAGCATATCACATGTTAATCAGCAGAAGATTCAGATAACCTATAGAATTCTGATTGCTTCAATATCACGTGTGAAAGGAGAATGGTAAAACCTATTAGTGTAGTGCTTTACTGTTAAAAAAGTGCTTTCCCGTAAATTGAACCTAAAGGTAGTCCCATGAACTAGGTATCATTCTCATCATTTTACAGCTGAAGAGACCGTTAATTTTCCTAAAGACCCTAGTCGATAAATGACAGAGAAGTGACTGAAGGCTAGGCCTACGTACTTCGCAGAGTTGTTGCACAGATTAAATAAGATTACATTATTTGATCACTCTATAATTTGCAAAGTTCTTTCACTTAGTTATCTCATTTATTCTTCACAATGACCCCATTTGAAAGATGAAGAAATAATCACAGAGAAATTAAGTGTTGTGCTCAAGACATAGCCTCAGCTTTCTGACTCCAAGTTCAGATTTGTCTAATATACCACATATCTTTCCACAGCACACCACTGCGTGTAAAAGCACTTTAAAACAATGTGCATTCAAACAGAAGAGATAATTTATCATCTATCATTTTGCAGCCTCTATTAGTATGAATATGTAGATTGGCCTCAGATTATCCACTGTTAAGTGTCACCATATACATAGGCAGTAAATGTTTTTAAATTCACTTATCTTTTCATTGAAGTTTACTTCGTTTTTTGGAGACTTCAATCTGGTTCTTTTAAAAAAATAGTATCTACTTTATCTACTTTGATAATGTTTTTTTTAAAAAAATTCTTATACTATGAGAAGTTTTTAAAGGTGTATGTAGTCAGGTCAATTAGCAAATATTTATTGACATTTAAAAAGTGAAATGGATCAACTTGAATAGACATACAAGTTACCTTTCTCTATTAATCATGGAAAAAATAAGTATTTCTCAAGTTGGAATGGATATGAATAAGTACCTTGATTACTTTGAAAGAAAAGACGTTTTATTTGTTTTCTGTTTTTAGGAGTATGACAGAACTGATTGTTTTTCACATGGTCCCTTTGGCTTGAAGCCTCGATCAGGTAAATATATATTCTGTAAATAAAATGTATTGGTTATGTTTGAAGCTAGAGTTTCCCAGCTTAAATGGGACTGATTCCATAGTTTTAAGTACGCATGGATACTTTCCCCTCTCCTAAAAGTAATTTTCTCTTACCTTATTTGTCTTTCCAATTCCCATTCCCATTTCTTTCTTCCTCTTTACCTTCAAGCTCCTGAAACCTCAGCTTTTTGCCTTAGATATACTGCAGTCTTATTTCTACTCTACTGTGACTGCTATTAGAATGACCACTCTGCCAGCAGACCAAACCCTGTTTGAAATTATAGTACTCCATTATATTGTGGTTTTAAAAAGGGATCTTTTCGCATTTGGCAAGCCCAAAAGAAAATGGATCCATGTTACTTGGCAAGGTATTGAATTATAGTTTTTATTCATGAATAACTGTATTGACCTTCAAGAATAATTCCTTTTTGTTTAAAGATAAAAGGCTGACATATGTTCAATAACCATTTTAACCTGGGTCATAAGTTTCTAATAATGTACGTTTAAATAAGAACATGTATAGGTGGTACAAATCATTGTACTTGTCTTCCCTGTTGCTTTCAATTATGCAGATAAGTAGAGTTCAAATATATTCTTTTAGAAATATTTAGAATGTATTAATAAATAATAGCGTTTTAAGCAATTTTGTACTGATTCTTATTATCATTCCTCTCTCCTCGTCAGTGGTTGCTGATTCCTATTAGCTTTGTAACGAGTGAGGAAATTTCTTTTTTTATAGCTTTTAGCCGCTCATCTCGCCAGGAATATGGAGCAGCAGATCCAGGCTTTACAATGAGAAGAAAGATGGAACATTTACGGGAAGAGCGAGAGCAAATACGACAACTTCGCAATGTAAGTCAGATTGACCTTTTGGATCTGCTTTGTAGAAATGGAATAGGTTTAACTTGGAAAATTAATAAGGTATATGGAATTTATTTTCAGTGCTCCTTTAAAATTCTTGGATTATATAACAATTAGTGATATAAATATATAACATATGTGTTGATATAATATCTGTGATTTGTGCCCATTTTTTTTAATAGAATCTTGAATCCAGGTTAAAAGTTATTTTGCCTGATGACATTGGAGCTGCACTGATGGATGGAGTTGTTCTTTGCCATTTAGCCAATCATATAAGGCCACGTTCTGTAGCTAGTATTCATGTACCATCACCAGCGGTGGTAAGTTTTGTCTACGATTTCTTAGTTCTCTAAAGGAAGATAGAGCTTCTTAAAACTGTCTTTAAATAATATACCTCAATATATTCAATTTTCAGTTTTGATTAAATTCTGTATGAAAATGCCTGAAAAATCATCTTTTTTTTCTTTTACAGCCCAAACTGAGCATGGCAAAATGTAGAAGAAATGTAGAAAATTTTCTTGATGCTTGTAAAAAGCTGGGTGTCTCGCAGGTAATTGTTATTTATCTAACAGAATGATCATTTAAGTATTAATTTATTACATGCAAACTGGGGTTTTTCTTCACAATAGCAATGAGTAATGCTTTCTGAACATGAAAATGAATACCTTCTCTTGGTACCTTCTACTAAGCCCCAGCTTTAACTGCAGCAGCTATGTAATGAATGTTTTAAATCTGCTTTTAAAGGTCACTTATAAAATAGCTACATATATGGAAAAGTTTACTAATCACACACATTATTGACTAAACATAACTTAGTGGTCATATTCATTTTATCTGATCAAGAACATTTGGATTCCTTTGTAAATCCATGGATACACTCTGATTAGAAGACTTGCATTCAATGTGAACAACCTTTTAAACTTTATTTAAAATGTCAAATTGGAAACTTAGTAGCATATTACGATAATTTTTTCACTGGACATACTTTGAAATTTGTAGGAATTGGCTTATGTTTTGCATATCAATTGAAATACTATAAAAATAATGATCAAAGCAGTATTGTGTATATGTAATAAAAATGTGTAGTCAAAATATTGCCTTTTTTGAAAACATAAACCTAACCTCAACATGATTGACTGTTGAGAGAAATAACATTGTTAGCAGATCACAATCAGGTTGTGCTTATTAAGCTCTCTTTTGAACAGTTTCATAATCTGGCCTATAGATCCCACTTTAAGCTCTTTTTTCAAATGAATAAATATAATTTAATATATAGGGAATCAGTGAATTTACTGTGTAATTTGGAAACCACATGCTGTTCTCTAGTTATCTTTTCTCTATGCTTGACATATGATATTTGAAATGTTTACTTCTCGAAAATGTTTATGTTCTTTCTTTTTTGTACTCTTAATCTCTTAGTAAGAAAATAGAGAATTTAAGAAGGTTTTTAATTTTTTTTCTCATCTATTGTTGCATTATATACATTTTCTTGTTTTGCCATTTTTTTAAGAGTTTAATTTTGGCCTCACTGTGTTTTACCCTGAACTCAGAAATGGCAATATATAATCAATTTTTGTATTTAGTTTTTTAAAAAAGATATTTTCTAATTTTTCCAGCTTTATTGAGGTATAATTGACATATAATAAAGTGCACATAAAGTTCACAGTGTAAGTTTTGACATACGCACACACCATTAAATCATCACCATGGTCAAAATAATGAGCATATTCACTACCTCCTCCCAAAGTTTCCTTGTGTCTTTTTGCAATGTTTTCTTCCCCAGGCAACCACTTATCTGCTTTCTGTCATTATAGATTAGCTTGCACTTTCTAGAGTTTTATATTAATGGAAACATAAAATATGTATGTTTGTTTTCTGTCTTTTCTCAGTTTTCATAATTATGTTAAGTCTCATTAGTGTTATTGCATGTGTAAATAGGTTATTTCTTTTTATTTCTGAGTATTGTTTCATTGCATGGATATACCACAATTTGTTGATCCATTGACCTTTGGGTTGCTTTCAGTTTTAGGGACTATTACAAATAAAGCTGCTGTGAGCATTTGTATACAAGTCTTTGTATGGATATAGACATTCTTTAATTTTTGGTAAATACCTAGTAGCAGAATAACTGGAACATATGGGAGGTACATGCTTAAAATTTTAAGAAAGTACAAAACTGATTTCCAAAGTGGTTGTACCATTTTACATTCCTTTCAGCAGTGGATGAGAGTTCCAGTTCCTCCACATCCTCACCAACATTTAGCATGATCATTCTATTAAAATTTTTAGTCATAATAGGTATGTACTAGCTTGCCAATGAAGTTCTAATTTGCATTTCCCTGAAGACTAATGATGTTGATCATCTTTTTAAGGGCTTATTTGACATCTGCATATCTTCTTTTTTGGAAGTGTAGATTCTAATCTTTTGTCTTTTTTAGTTGGGTGGGGTTTTTTATGATTGAGTTTGAGATTTCTTTATAAATTAAGGGTAAAGTCCTTTATCTGATCTTTGATTTACAATATTGTATCCTAGTCTTTGGCTTTTCTTTTCATTTTCCTTAAAGTGTCTTTCAAAAAACAGGAGTTTCAGTTTTTGAAGTACAATTTATCATTTTTTTAACAAATTGTGTTTTTCATTTCAAACCTAAGAAATCTTTGTATAAACCACAGTCACATAGGTCTTCTCCTTCGTTTTCTTCTAGATGTTTTATAATCTTAGGTTTTACACTGAGGTCTATGATCAATTTTGAGTTAATTTTTGTATATGGTGAAAGGTATGGATTGAAGTTCTTTTTTTTAAGCCTGAAATTAGGTATATGCATTGATTTTTTTTTAAAAAAAACTCTTTATTGGGATATAGTAACTGATTTAAAGTATACACTTAAATGGTTTTTAGTACAGTCACAGAGTTGGGCAATAGTTGCAACAATCTAAGTTTAGAATATTTTTGTCTCCCCAGAAAGAAATCCCTTACCCATTAGCAGTCCTTCCCCTGTTCTGTCTCTATGGATTTGCCTATTCTGGACATTATATGTAATGAAATCATACTATATGGGCTCTTCTGTATCTGACTTCTTTTACTTGGTGTAATGTTTTCAAAGTTCATCTGTGTTGTAGCATAAATTAGTATTTCATTTCTTTTTATGGCTGAATAGCATCTCATTGTATGTACATACCACATTTTATTTATTCATTCATCAGTTGGTAGACATTTGGATTGTTTTTACTTATTGTTTTATTATGAATAACGCTGCTGTGAACATTCATGAATAACTTTTTGTTTGAACACTTATTTTCAGTCCTATTGTTTACATACCTAGGAGTGGAGTTGCTAGGTCATATGGTAACTGTATTTTTATTTTTGAGGAACTTCAACATGTTTTGCAAAGTGGCTGCACCATGTTACATTCCCACCAGCAGTATATGAAGGTCCTGATTTCTGTACATCCTCACAATGGTTACTGTCTACCTTTTTGATTCTAGCCATCCTAGTGAGTGTGAAGTGGTATCTCATTGTGGTCTTGATTTGCATTTCCCTAATGGTTAATGGTGTTGAACACCTTATCATGTACTTATTGATGATTTGTATATATTCTTTGCTAATGTTTATTCAATTCAAATTCAGTGTCCATTTATTCATCTTTTTATTATTGAGTTGTAGGAGTTCGTTATATATTCTAGATACAAGTTGCTTATGAGATACATGATTTGAAAATATTTTTGACCATTGTGTGGTTTGTCTTTTCACTTTCTTGATGGTATCATTTGCAGCACAAAGCTTTTAATTTGATGAAGTCCAGTTTATCTCTTTGTCCTTTTGTTGCTTGTGATTTTGATGACATATGTAAGAAAACGTTGCCTAAACCAGGGTCACAAAGATTTACACCTGTATTTTCTTCTAAAGTTTTATTGTTTTACTTATTACATTTAGGTGTGTAATCCACTTTTAGTTCTTTTTTATGCATGGCATGAGGTAGGGGTCCAAATTCATTCCTTTGCATGTGGATATCCAGTTTTCTCTACACCATTTGTTGAGAAGACTCTTCTCTCTGCCATTGACTTGTCCTGGCACCCTTTTTGAAAATCAATTGACTATAAATGTAAGGCTTTATTTCTGAACTCTCAATTCTTTCCCATTGAATTCCTTATGCCAATATCACACTATCTTGCTTATTGTAGCTTTGTGGTACCTTTTGAAATTAGGATATGTGAGCCCTCCATCTTTGTTCTATTTCAAGGTGCTTTTGGCTGTACTGGGTCTCTTGCATTTACATATCAATTTTAGGATGGATTAGCTTGTCAATTTCTATAAGGAAAGACAGCTGGAATTTTGTTAGGGATTACACTGGATCTCTAGAACAATTTGGAGAATGCTGTCATGTTGACAATATTTAGTCTTCTGATCTATGAGCATAAGATGTCTTCCCATTTATTTAGATCTTTTAAAATTTATTTCAATAATGTTTTTTACTTTTCAATGTTTGAGACTTTCATTCTTTTGCTAAGTCTTTAGTATTTTATTCTCTTTTGTGCTATTGTAGATATAGTTATTTCCTTATTTTCACTTTCAGTTTTTTTATTGCTATTGTATAGAAATACAAGTGATTTTCTTTCATTGATCTTGTGTTCTGCAACCTTGCTGAACTTGCAACCTTGCTGAACTCATTTATTAGTTCTGATAGTTTTTTTTGTGTGTTTTTATTCCTTAGAATTTTCTCTGTACAAATCACATTCTCAGCAAAGAGAGGTAATTTTACTTTTCATTTCTTCTTCTTGCCTAATTGCCCCTGCTAGAACCTCTAGCTAAAGAGTGGACATCTTGTCTTGTTCTTGTTCTAAGGGAAAGTATTTAGTCTTTCATCATTTAGTATATCAACTGTGGGTTTTTGGAGATGCCCTTTTATGACTTTGAGGAATTTCCCCAAGTTCATTGTGTTTTATTGTGAGTATTCAGTCTTTCAAGCAACATTAGTTTAAAAGCCTATCTTTTCTCTATTCATTTGCCTTTGTATCTGTATCAAAAACTATTTGTCCATATGTTCATGGGTTTATTTCTGGATTCCCTATTAGTTTCATTGACCCTTTTCCCACTATATTTACCTGAGTAAAACACTGTCTTGCTCACTGTTCATTTTGAAATCAAGTAGCATTAGTCCTCTAACTTTGTTCTTCTTTTCCAAAACTGTCTTGGCTATTCTAGGTCCCTTGCATTTCCATTTAAATTTAGAATAAGCTTGTCAGCTTCTCCAAAAAATGAAAAAAAACTGATAAGATTAGTGTAGGAATTGTGTTGAATTTATAGAACAACATAGGGAAATTATATCTTAACAATATTGAGTCTTCCTTTTCATGAACAAATAATAACCCTTTATTTACTTAGGTCTTCTTTAATTCCCTCAGCAATGTTTTGTAGTTTTCACTGTATAGGTCTTGCAGATTTATCTTTAAGTATTTCATATTTTGCATGATGTTATATATGTGGTTGTTTAGTTTTAATTTAATTTCTAATTGTTGCTAATATGTAGAAATGCAATTGGTGTTTATGTATTGATCTTGTATCTTACAATCTTGCTGGACATACTTATTAGTTCTAGTAGCTTTTGTAGATTTCATAGAATTTTCTGTAGGAATATTCATGTTATCCATGACTAGAAATTTTTTCTTCTTCCTTTCTGAACTGAATGTCTTTTATTTCTTTTTCTTGCCTAATTTCCCAGACCAGATCTTTTAGTACAATGTTGAATAGAAGTGGAAACAGTGGACATCTTTAAGTGGATTTTTTGAGGAAAATTTCAGTCTTCTACCCCTGAGTATTATGCTAACTGTGGATCTTTCGTAGGTGACATGTTGGGGAAGTTCCCTTCTGTTTCTAGTTTGCTGAAAGTTCTTATCAGGAATGGAAGTTGGATTTTGTCAAGTGCTTTTTCTATATCTACTGATCAGTTTTTTGTTTTCTTTTTAGTTTGTTAATATTTGAATTACATTGATTTTCAGATGTTAGTTAATTCAGTCCTGGATTTCTGGGATAAATTCCACTTGATCATGATGGATTTTGTTTTTGTCATTATTGTTACTGTTTTTATGTTGTTGTTGCATTTAATTTTTTAAAACTTTGTTTAGATGTTTTGTTTGCATCTATGTACATGGGGATACTGGTTTTTAGTTTTCTTTTCTTTTAATGTCTTTGCCTTTTGTTATCAAGGTAATGCTGACCTCAAAATGTGTTAGGAAGTATTCCCTTCTCTTCACTTTTTTTGAAGATTCTGTGTATAATTGGTATTATTTCTTTTTAAAATATTTAGTCAAATTCATTAATAACCCATGTGGGCCAGGGGTTTTCTTTGTGTAAAGTTTTTAAACTAGTTTCAATTTCTTTAATAGATATAGGGCTATTATGATTACCTGTTTCTTCTTGAAGTTTTGGTGTATTGTTTTGGTGTATTGTGTCTTTCAAATAATTCATTTGTTTCATCTAATTTATTAAAGTTGTTTATAACGTCTCCTTGTCATCATTTTAATATTTGTAGAATATCTTGTGATGACACTTATCTTATTTCTGATATTGGTATATTGTGTATTTGCTCTCTTTTTCCTTATTAGCTATAGGTTTTTGAATTTTTAAAAATCTTCTCAGTGAATTTTATTTTCATTAATTTTTTTCTATTGTTTTCTGTTTCTTACCTTATTCTTTTCCTCTCCTTTGTTCTTCTATTTGCCATTATTTTAATTTGCTCTTCTTTTTTTAGTTTCTAAGATGGGAGCTGAAATCATTGATTTGAAACCTTTTTTTTCCCTAATATACACTTTAGTGGTTATTCAAAGAAATAAGCAAAATGTTAGGATGGCAACAAATGTAGCAATAAGAAAAGAGATGAGAAGATAGTTTTCAAGAACTCTTTTTGGGATATCATCAGTAGTATTTGGTGAATGGGTTATGGTAGTAAAGAAGAAAGAGAGGACTGTTATGATTCTCAGGTTTATGTCACTGGAGATTGAAGAGTATATTACCGACTGAGATATAGAATACAGAAGGACTAGTTAATTTGGTGGAGAAGTAGTTCTGGCATCAGGATGGAAGGGATAGTTAAAACTATGGGAATAGATGAGAATACCAAGGAGAAGATATAGTATAAAAAGGCAAGAGGGTGAAGACAGAACCCTTAGAAACATTTAGGATGGTAGAGGAGGATCAGTGAAGGCTAATTAAAGCTATTTCACAGTTGCTGTCAGAAAAGTTGAAGAGGTAGGAAGAGTGGTGTCACTTTAGACAAGGGAGAGGATAAGGTTTCAAGAAAGACTTTAAGCAAAGGTGTGATATGACAGAGCGGTCAAGTAGACATGCACAACATTTGGCATTTAAGAAGGCATTTTTAGAGTGGTCAAGTAGACATGCACAACATTTGGCATTTAAGAAGGCATTGGTGATTTTAACCAGAGAAATTTTAGTGGGCAGATGCTTTAGGGGTAGGTGTAAGATAGCAGTGGTTGAGTAGTAAATGGGAAAGGCTGAAGTGGCAGCCTATTCTTTTACAAACGTTTTCTGTGTAGAGAAGGAGGTTCAGGTATAGAGTGACAGCATTTCAGATAAGGCCGACCTCTATAATCATTTCCTTAGTATAAGGTAAGAATCTAAACACATTTTAGATTACAATATTTATAAGAGAAAAGTTAGAATTGTCTAGTTTTTACTTGAAGTTTTTCAGAAAGCAGGTTTAAAAATCTGATCCTGACTTACATTTTAGTATGCTACTAAAAAATGAATGTATAAGTATCTTTTTTTTTATTTTCCAGGAAAGGCTGTGTTTGCCTCATCATATTTTGGAAGAACGAGGTCTTGTGAAAGTTGGTGTCACAGTTCAGGCACTTCTTGAATTACCTACAATCAAGGCATCTCAGCTTTCAATGGCTTGATATAACATTTTAAAATCATAAGTGTATAGTTCCACTTATTTGAAGTGATTTCAGAATAAAATCTCAAATTCATGAATAAGAATGTCCAGTTAAAAGTAGTTTGCCTTAGGTCAAGCTTTAGGGCTTTTAAAAAAATTACATTAAAACATCAGACTTAAACTTTGAATTACCTAATCTTTTGGGGGAAAACTGGATTAATTTAACAAGAGTTTTTGATAAATTCAAATTCTCTTTTTTCTAAGTCAGTTGATAGCCTTCATTATTTTTCAGAAAGCAGATTGATACTAAATTTAAAATGTAGTTTCAATTTAATAGTCATATTAGGCTTAATTTTTTTACATCGGAGCATACTAATAAACATCTGGATAAAGGTAATCATTTTTTAGCAATTTAAAACAATTCTATATTTGAGTTACTTAATACACTTCTAATTCTACCTTATACACAATTTCTTCAGTCTTTGGTCTTAGTTTTTTAGAAAAAAATGAGTAGTAAAAACAAAACTGGCTTTATATTAAATTCTTTTAGTATTACAGGTTGGTGCCAAAATATTTTCAGTTGTACTGTAGATTGTTTACATGTGAAGTGCCTGTGTAATTGATGAATCTCATATATAGTCTTAAGCATTTTTGCAATTTTTTTATGTATTAACAGAGTCAATGGAACTTTAAAGTATTTTAGTAGATTTTGTAAGGTCAGTAATATGTGAGGATTTAAATGTGCCTCACATTTCAACATTTGTGGTTTTTTTCATTAGTCCATTGCAGTTTTCCTTAAATTGGTTATTTCATGTTGCCAAAAAAATTTAATATGCTTAATTTATGCTATTTAACTTTGCAGAACTAAATCATCTTTTAAAATGTATTATTTGAAAAGTATTTTATTTCTGTATTGAAAATGTTACACAAAGCAGTAAGGTTTTTGAGAACTAGCAAAGTATGAATTATCAAGGACATTTTGATAAATGTCCTGCCAGAGTTTGGGTTTGTATCTTGACTTTCAGGAACATTACATCAGTGCTGCCTTATCTATATTCAGAGAGCAGCAATTGAGGAATAGGTTTTTATTTGAAATCTGGCCATTTTTTGGATCCTGTAAACTTTGCGATCCTCAATTAACTTGATGTTGCATTAAATACAGACCAGTCTATAAATATTTCATGAGATACTATGTTACATAAAGTCCTTGTTTAATTTAGAGATGGATAAATTTATGTTAGTAGTAGTGCAGGAATTTTTCAAAAACACTACTGTAATGAATAACTCTGTTTCTTGTAGAAGAACCTTAATAATTACTTTTGTAGTAGCCAAGCAAGTATCATATCTTAAATATGTGATCATTTGCACTTGTTACCTCTTACTATGGATGCAACTTATTAAAAATGTTGGCCTGGGTATTTCAAAGGGTATATGTAAAAGGTAAAAGTGTGCCAAATGGTATAATAAGGGTTGGTTTAGGAATAACTCTTCTTGTTTTGATCAGTTGGCATGAAGCCATATAATAAAATTTTGGCTTTAGAACACAGGTGTGTTTTTTACATCCCCCAAGGGTCAAATTGGAGCTTTTTAAGTATGAAAGCTTTTTATGACTAAAACATTTAAGAATTAAGTTATGAGTAATTTATTACTTTAAATATTTGAGCTAATTAGTTGTTATTTTTCAGTTGAATCAAAAAAAAAAAAAAAACCAAAAAAATTAAAAAAAACCAAACCTCATTGACATAATCAGCCTCCCTAGTGAAAATTTGGGTAATACAGGTAAAAATGGCAAATAAATAACTAGTTGATGAGTTTTTAATGTAGAAATTTGACAGTGTTACAAATTAAGTGACTGTTAAAAACTACAACAATCATTTGTGCTGCTTTCATAGTTATTGTGCTCTAGAACTCATCTTAGTAACCAATTTAGTGTTTGTTATTTTACAAGTAATTTCCTGTTTCATATCATTGAAATAGTAGTGAAGTTGTAGGCATTTCCTTATTGCTTTTTACTTACTTGTCAGTTAATTATTACTTTAAAGAGAAAATACACCAGAACTACACTGTAATATTCTTACTACAAAGCAAAATTCCATTTAAGATGGGTCCATCTGTAGTTCATATCATGGCAGTTCATTTACTATTGTGCCAACCAACCGGCAGCACCACCTCTAAAGTAGTTTCCCAGCATAGTCTCCAAGGACATTATGCCAAGGCTCTGATGTATTTCTTTCAGTAGTTTTTAAGTGTAAAATTTATTCTAAATGTTTTTATGGTTATTTTATATTTACTTTGTTAGTTATTGAATTAAGAATGACTATCATTATTTGAATGGGATTTGTGACCTAAAATATTTTATTAGGCCCTGAAAATTCAATAGATAGCTATTTCTGTTAAATTTTATTACTGTATGGCACAAGAAAGAAGTGATGTTGGATATATTAGAATTGAAGTAAGGAGTAAAATGCATTACTATTTGTTTAATAATTATCTTTACAGAATGCTAGTTTAATGACTTTTCTAACTGAATTTTTTGAAGAATTCAGAAATATTTGTATTGGTCACAGATCTATCATAATTGATTTTCTGATGCATTAAAAAATAAATGGAACGCTAAATGTAAATTACCGATGCAAACTGTGGATAAAGTTGAACGAAAAATTTTAAGTCTGGGATTTCTTTTTCTCCCTGTCTACCTCCTTTCTGACCACTACAGCATCCATATTTTGTCGGTATTTGATAGCTTGTGCCTGTGTTCCCTAGTATGGAAAAGTAGTCAGACTTTGAGTGGATATTCAAAGTAAGTTGTTTAAGAATCCTGATTCTCTTTACATCATGTTATTTTCAGTAGGTAATATTTTCTTAAAATAACAATAATTTTCTAAGATATCCTCATAAAATAATGTCACCTTTTTATAAGATAAACTTTATATAACATAAATGTTAATCGAAAACTTTACATAAAAGTTAGAATAGGTCAAACTATGATTATTTTTATTGTAGGTTTTAGTGTGTAATATGTAATTAAATTGTCCTTAGGCTATGTGATAAAAAATTAATCTTCCAATTTTAAGTAATTCTAATTTTAAAAAAAATTCACGTATTTTATTAAAATAACGGTTTATGATTCATCTTAAAATTAGAAAGTCATTTCGGGAAATAATATTAAAGATAATATTGCCCCCTGTTCTATAGTTACTCCCTAAAGTTTCAGATTTAAAGAAGTACTTAAGTAAGTACATATTTGGCATAAGTTGTTTGAAAACTATTATAAGTTTGTGACAGAATTTTGAATTATCTTTAGATAATAGTACTAAGCTTGTTTTCTGCTTTAGTAAATCTGGAGTTTTCATATTCTACATGGAATGGCCCTAGAATTCTCAGGAACCTATCCCAGCGTCCAGAGCACTCCATTACTGTATATTGGATTAATTTAGAAATACCCAGATATCTTCTGGAATTGGTAAATTGGAAAAATATCAAAAGCTATCTGTTTCTTAAGGTGCAGTCTTTTTTACTCCTGCATTTTAAAACTTAAAAATAATTCCTATGCTTATGGTGTTTAAATAGCTTAGAATTTCCACAGTAGTGTGTGTGTGTGTGTGTGTGTGCACGCGCGCGTGTGTGCATGCCTTGTACTCGATCTAGCTTCATAGTAATATTAATTTACTGTGTAAGAGTAGTTAGTATTTTAAGTGAGTGATGCTATAAGGTCTTTGCAACAGGTGCTGAACAGTTTTTAATAAGTCTCTATTCTGAAATGTGTTCTACTTTATTAAGGGCTTTGGGATTTTCTTTATGATTTTAAAAGGTGTACATGTGTTGTGATTAGTACTATTTCATATTTTTATTTTCTTTTAAAACATTTTAAACACACACGGCCATATAATTTTCAAGATAAAGGAAATTAGTCACACAAATACTATGTGATTATAAAATGGTCATATATATTCAAACAAGTTAATGTAATGTTAAAGTAGCAAACATTAAAGCAATACCTTCCTTTTTTGGAATGCTTAGAAAACATTAATTTTTTATGACCTTAATATCAGTCTTCTTGTTAGGCAACATCTCTTCCTGTGGTTTTAAGTTGAAAAATAATCATTCCTTCAGGCTACCGTGATAAATATAAAATGTAGGCCTTATACAAATGTACAAATATATATTTAATTCTAAATATTTATGATTTGTGATTGGCGCTCAAACTTTTAAAATTATTATTTTTATTGAAATGTAGTTAATTATACATATTTGTTGGGTACAGAGTTGACTATTAGTACTTGTGTATAATATATGATGGTCAAATCAAAATTATTATTAGCATATTCATCATTACTATATGTAATTATTCTCTCGCTGACCCCCCTCTCCCTCTGTCTCTCCCCTTTTCAATAACCCCAGTTCTGGTCTCTCCTGAAAGTACAATGTATTATTGTGATTGTTGTTTCCTTCCTTCTTTCTTTCCTTCCTTCCTTCCTTATTTAATTCTTAGCTCTCACTTATGAGTGAGGACATGCAGTATATCTTTCTGTGCCTGGCTTATTTCACTTAACATAATTTTCTCCAAGCTCATCCATGTTGCTGTGAATGGCAAAATTTCATCCTTTTTATGGCAGAGTAGTATCCTATTGTGTATATATACCACATTTTCCTTATCCAATAGTCTGCAGGTGGACATTTAGGTTGGTTCCAACTCTTAGTTATTGTATATAGAGCTGCAGTGAACATTGGAGTGCAGGTATCCCTTCCACATGATGATTGCCATTCCTATGGATGTATACCCAGAAGTGGTATTGCTGGATTGTATAGTAGTTCTATCTATAGTTGTTCGAGGAACCTCCATACCATTTTCTATAATGGCTGCACCAACTTACCGTCACACCAACAATGTAGGAGGGTTCCCCTTTCTCCACATCCTTGACCAGCATTTGTTATTCTGTCTTTTTGATAGTGGTCAGTCTAACTGGCATGAGATGATATCTCAGTGTGGTTTTGATTTGCATTTCCCTGATGCTTAGTGATACTGAGCATTTCTCCATGTGTTTGTTGGCCATTTATGTATCTTCCTCTGAGAAATTCCTATTCAGCTCCTTTGCCCATTGTTAAATTGGGTTAATTGTTACTGTTAAGTTGTTTGAGTTCCTTGTATATTCTGGATATTAATCCCTTGTTGAATGCATAGTTTGCAAGTATTTTCCCCCATTCTGTAGGTTGTTTTTTCATTCTATTAACTGTTTCTTTTGCTGTGCAGAAGCTTTTTAGTTCGATGTAATCCCATTTGTTTATTTTTTCTTTTATTGCTTGTACTTTTGGGGTCTTGTTCATAAAGTTTGTACCCAGTCCTACTTGCTGAAGTGTTTCCCGATGTTTTCTTTTAGGAGTTTTATAGTTTTTGGTTTTATATATGTCTTTATCCATTTTGAGTTGATTTTAGTTTATGGCAAGAGGTACAGCTCTAGTTTAATTCTTCTACATATGAGTGTCCAATTTTCCAGCACCACTTATTGAAGTGGCAGTCCTTCCCCTATATATGCTTCTGTTGTCCATGTCAAATATTTGTTGTTTGTAAGTATGGGGATTGATTTCTGGTTTCTCTGTTCTGTTCCACTGGTCAGAGTTTCTGTTTTTATGCCAGTAGCATGTTGTTTTGATTACTTTAGCTTTGTAGTATAATTTGAAGTCAGGTAGTGTAATGCCTCCAACTTTATTTATTGCTTTGGCTATATGGGGTCTTTTGTTGTTCCATATGGATGTTAGGATTGTTTTTTTTTTTTTTTCTGTTTCTGTGAAGAATGCCATTGGTATTTTGATCAGGATTGCATTGAATATGTAGATCACTTTGGGTAGTATGGATATTTTCACAATGTTAATTCTTCCAATACAAGAGCACAGAATGTCTTTTCAACTTTTGTGTCCTCTTCAATTTCTTTCTGCAGTGATTCATAGTTCTCTTTGTAGAGATCTTTCACCTCCTTGGTTAAATTGATTCCTAGGTGTGTTATCTTTTTTGGTGACTGTTGTAAATGGGCTTGCTTGCTTGATTTATCTTTCTGCTTGTTTGTTGTTGTAGTATAAAGATGCTACTGATTTTTGTATATTCATTTTCTATGCCTGCAACTTTACTGAAGTTGTTTTTCAGCTCTTAAAAGTTTTTTGGAAGAGTCTTCAGGGTTTTCTATATATAAGATCCTGTCATCTGCAGACAGTGACAGTTTGGCTTCATCATTTCCAGTTTGATTGCCTGTGTGCTCTGGGAATTACTTCCAATATTATACTAAATAGGAGTGGTGAGAGTGAGCATCCTTATGTTGTTCCTATTCTTAAAGAAAAAGCTTTCAGCTTTTCCCCATTCAGGATGATATTGGTGGTAGATTTCTCATATATGGCTTTTATTGTGTGGAGATATTTTCCTTCTATACCTAATTTGTTGAGAGTCTTTAATATGAAGTTATGTTGAATTATGTCAAATGCTTTTATGGCATCTATTGAGATGATTGTGTTTTTTATCCTTGACTTTGTTGATGTGGTGTATCACATTTATTGATTTGCATATGTTCAACAATCCTTGCAACCCTGGGATGAATCCCACTTGATCATGATGGATAATCTTTTTAATGTGCTGCTGTATCTGTTTGCTACTATTTGGTTGTGGATTTTTGCATCTATACTCCTCAAAGATACTTGCTTGCAGGTTTTTTGTTGTTGTTGTATCTTTGGTTTTGCTATCAGGGTGATGCTGGTCTCATAGAATGAATTTGGGAGAATGGCATCTGTTGCAGTTTTCTTTGGAACATTTTGAAAAGAATCGGTATTAATTTATCTTTAATGATTTAATACAATTCAGCAATGAAGCCATCCAGTCCTGGGCTTTTCTTTGTTGTAAGTCTTCTGATTACTGCTTCAATCTCCTTACTTGTTATTGCTCTGTTCAGGTTTTCTCTTTCTTTCTGGTTCAGTCTTGGTAGTTTGTATGTGTCTAGAAATCCATTTCCTCCAGGTTTCAAATTTGTTGGCACATATTTGTTCCTAATAGTCTCTAATGATTCTTTGTATTTTTCTGGTATCAGTTGTGATGTTTCCTTTTTCATTTCTCATTTTTGGTATTTCAGTCATCTCTCTCTTTTTTTAGTTAGTCTGGCTAATGTTTTGTCTATTTTGTTTATCTTCCCCCAAAACAACTTTTTGTTTCATTGATCTTTTGTGTTGTATTTTTGGTCTCTTTCATTAGTTCTGCTCTGATCGTAATCATTTCTTTCTGTCTAGTTATTTTGGGATTGGATTGTTCTCATTTTTCTAGTTCTTTGAGGTGTAGTGTTAGGTTGTTTATTTGAAATCTTTCTATTCTTTTGGTGTAAGCATTTATCACAATAAACTTCCCTCTTAGTATTTTGTGGTATCCCATAGATTTTGGTATGATGTGTCTTCATTATCATTAATTTCAAGAAATGTTTTGATTTCCTGTTTAATTCCTTCTTTGACCCATAGTTCTTTCAGGAACATGTTGTTTAATTTCCTTGTATTCATATGGTTTCCAAAGTCTCATTTGTTATTGATTTCTAGTTTTAATCCATTGTTATCTGAGAAGATACTTGAAATGATTTCAGTTTTAAAAATATGTTGAGACTGGATTTGTAAACTAACATGTGATCTATCTTGGAGAATGTTCCATGAGCTGATGAGAAGAATGTATTTTCTGTACTTGTTGAATAAAATGTTCTATAGATGTCTACCAAGTCAATTTGTCTAAAGTGTAGTTTAAATTCTGTGTTTTTCTTTTGATTTGTTGCCTTAAAGGTCTGTCTAATGCTGAGAGAGGGGTGGTCCGGTCACCCACTATTATCATATTGGAATCTATCTCTTTCTTTAGGTGTAATAGTGTTTGCTTTATATATCTGGATGCTCTGATGTTGGGTGCATATGTATTTATGATTGTTATGTCTTTTTGGTGGATAGATCCCTTTATCATTGTATAATGGCTTTCTTTGTCTTTTATAGTTTTGGTTTAAAGTCTGTTTTATCAGATAAAAGGATAGCTCCTACTGCTTGCTTCTGGTTTCTACTTGCATGATATATCTTTTACTAGCCCTCCACTATTAGTCTGTGTGTGTTTTTATAGGTGAGGTACATTTCTTGTAGGCAGCATATCATTTGGTTGAATGTTTTAATCCATTTGACCAGCTTCTGTCTTTTGAGTGGGTAATTCAGTCCATTTATATTAAGGGTTGTTATGAATGGTATTGTCTTACTCCTGACATTTAATTGCTTTTCATATGGTTGTTTTATATATCTTTTGTTCCTGTCTTTTTCTTTTATTGTTTGTCTTTGGTGTTCATTTGTTTTTTTGTTTGTTTGTTTGTTTTGTTTTTTTGAGGTGGTAAGATTTAGTTTCTTTCTCTTTCTTGTTTGCGTATTTGTTCTACCAGTGAGGTTTTTTCTTTCTCATGTATTCATTTTGGTGATTATTGTGTTTTTGGGTTCCATGTGCAGGATTCCTGTGAGGATTTCTTGTAGAACTGATTGTGCAAAAGTGAATTCCTGCATTTTTTTTATTGGCTGGCAAGTACACTGTATCCCCTTTGTTTCTGAAGGATAGTATTACTGGGTATAGTATTCTTGGCTGACAAGTTTTTTTTGTTTGTTTTGTTTTTCTTTTTTTTTTTAATGTACTTTGAATATATTATTCCATTCTCTTCTGGCCTGTAGGATTTCTGCTGAGAAGTCTACTGTTAGTCTGATAGGGACTCACTTATAAATGACTTGATGCTTTTCTCTTGCTGTTTTTAGTGTTCTCTCTTTGTCTGAGTTTTGGCAATTTGATTATAATGTGTCTCAGAGAGGACCTTTTTTGGATTGAATCTTTTTGGATACTTTGAGCCTCCTGGATCTGAAGGTCATTGTCTCTCCCTTTACCTGGGAAGTTTTCTGCTATCATTTCATTGAGTATGTTTTCAATGCCTTTTCCTTTCTCCTTTGCTTCCAGAACACCCATGATTTGGATGGTTGTGCACTTAAGGTTGTCTGCTAGCTCTCCTAGATTTTCCTCACTTTTTAAAATTTTGTTTTCCTTTTTTTTTTTTTTTTTGTCCACCTGGGTTATTTTGAAAAGACTACGTTTGAGATCAGAAATTATTTCTTCTGCTAGTTTAACTTCTGCTTGTTTACCTTCTGCTTATGCTCTCTATTGTAGTTTTTATTTCATTTAATGAGTGTTTCAGTTCCAGGAATTCTGCTAACATTCTTTTTTACAGTACTTATGTCTTTGTAAATTTCCTACTACGTGTCTTGGATTGTTTTGTCATTTTGTTTTGTCATCTATCTGAGTTTTCTTTATCTCACTGAGTTTCTTTATGCTTGTTACTCAGAATTCCATTTAAGACATTTCAAGGGTTTCCTGTTGTTTTGGGTCTGGTATTTGAGAATTATGGTATTTCTTTAGTGGTGTCATATTTTCTTGGTTTTTCATATTTCTAGTATCCCTATGTTAATGTCTGATCATCTGGTGGAGTGGTTGTTTCTGTTACTCTGGGGTGACTTTTGAGGAGAGAGACCCCCTCTTGTAGATTCATTTTATATTTCCCATTGGGTGGGGTGTTATAGTTTTGTTTCTGGGTAGAGGCAGTCTTCTATTTCCAGGTAGATTCAATGGTTCTATTTTGACTCAGTAGTTCCTGGTAGTCTCTGTCATTCTGGGGGACACTGGCAGCTACATCTGTGGCTGCAGCTGTGCGAGTGGCCAGGCGGATCGGCCCATGTGGGCAGGTAGGGCCATGTGGGCAGCTAGATGGCTGGGCCCATGTGGGTAAGTGGGACCACATGGGTGGCTGGAGCCATATGCAGGGGCTCTCTGGTGATGGGGGCCTGCACAGGTGGGGTGGGCCACATTGGTGGGACTGTGTGGGCAGCCAGGAAGTTTGAGCTATGTGGGCAGCTGGGGTGGCTCAGGCAGCTAGATCGCTGGGCTTATGCAAGCAGGTGGGGCCACATGGGCAGCTGTGCAGGTTGGGCCACATGGTTGACTGGTGGTTTGGGCCACTTAGACCTCTGAGGCCGCTAGGGTCATGCTGGCAGCTGTATAGCTAGACCCATGCAGGCACTTGGGGCTGTATGGCCGGGTGGTTGGAGTCATGTTGGCTGGGTCCAGGTGGATGGCTGGGTCCAGGTGGATGGCTGGGTGGGGCCCCATGGGCAGTATGGGCCATGTGATGGGATGTGCTGCATGTGATAACCTCCTGTGCAGGAAGAAGGGTCATGGCTCTGAGAGTAAACCATGGTGCACGTGAGCACGGTGGTTGTGGGAGTGGACTGGGGCTTGAGCAGGAGGAAGGTTACCTCTGGGAAGTGCTAACAGCTGAGCAGATTCTTTTTGCTGCAACAGAGAATTCCTCCTGTGGTGATCATGGTGTCAGAGGCACAGCAATGGCTGAAGCCACCTGCCTCTTTCTCCTCTCTACACCACCCTGCTTGGCTTTCATGCTCCACAGGTCCTCACCAGGTTCTCACTGCCCTCCCATGGTCTCCGACCAATGCTCTCTCCTGTGTTTAGCTGTCCATTCCTCACTCTGGTGTCTTTCTGTGGGAAGATCATGCATTCAACACCTCTAGTGTGCCATCTTGCCCCACCTTTGCAGGTCAAACTTGGAAGCACAGATTATTTTTCCCCTTCATAAAGCAAATGAGAAAAGGTATGTATTTCATTTATTTCTTTTTTTATAAAATAAATTTTATTGATTCAGAACATTTAGAATAACATTACTTGTTTTAATAGCTTTACAAAGGTGCTTGATATATTGCTAGTTAAAAAACAAATTAAAATCCAAGTTATTTTAAATATCCAGGGCAGTGAACTGTCATTCATGGCAAGTTGACCACAAAATTGGAAGATTAATAATTAAATATGAAAAAGGGAAAGCAGAGACATGGGAAGCATTAAACTAGATCCTTTTGTTATAATTGTATAATAAATAATGCAATTTATATGTTTTTACTTATGTTTGTCTCTCATTCATTATCTTTAACATCTAAGATTGACAAGTGAGTAGAAATTAATATTATCCTGTGACTCAAATTATAAAACCCCACATACTTGGATATAATTATGGTTATATTATTGAATGAAAGATACCCCAAAATACACATTTTAAGATATGGATATAATTTATTGGTATTACCACCAAAATTTCCAGTTTTTCTATGTATAAGATAAGAGTTCATGATATACTCCTAGGTATAATCATAAAAAAATTTAACACCATAAATGAATTGTAGAATTTGTGTACTGCCACTCTTTCATTCTTCGGACTAAGAAGCTGAGGCTCAGAATTATTATTGGAACAAGTATTTAAGCAGTGAACTTCTTTGTAACCATCCCTGGATCTTTACCTACTGTACTAAACCTCACCTTGTATATATGATTTTTGTTTTTTCCAAGTCCTTTAGTTTAAAAATTTTATATATCACCTTTGTTCACAATATGGTGATGTTATTATGCCCTGAAAATAATTTTATAAATTAATTAATTTAGAATACTTTTTGAGCACTTACTACATACCAGGTATTGCTATTGTAGACGTTGGGGGTATGGAGATGAATAAGACATGGTCTTTTTGTTGAGAGTTTTACAAAGTAATTCATTTGCTGGTTTCTGGCTGTTGTATTAAAATAAATACATAATCAAAATTTATAATATTAAATTTTTCTATTGAAATTTGTCATTCTCACGTTTTACAAGTAATTTTTTTAAAGTTTACTTCTCAGCAATTTTGTAATTGAATATTTATTACTCATAGTTGGTTCCATCAGTTATGATTCTTTGAGTAACAATCCTATTTATTTTTTCCATCTCATTTTCCCCAGTTTTATTGAAGTATAATTGACAAATTAAAAATTGTATATATTTAAGGTGCACATGATGTTTTGATATACGTTGTGAAATGATAACCACTATCAAGCTAATTAACATGCATCACAATTTTTTCTGTGTGATGAGGACATTTAAGATCTATTCCATTGGCACATTTTCGGTGTACAATATAGTATTAACTGTAGTCACCATGCTGTACATTAGATTTTCAGGACTTTTGATCTTGTATGATTTATCTTGTATAACTGAACATTTGTACCCTTTGACAAACATCTGTTTTCCCAAGCCCCAACTCCTGGCAACAACTGTCCATCCAGGATGTTATGGCAGAATAATATAAACTCAGTAGCTTATAAATAACAGACATTTATTTTTCCCAGTTCTGGAGGGTGGGAAATCTAAGATCAAGGTGCAAGCAGATCCAGTGTCTTGTAAGGGCTCACTTCTGGTTCATAGATGGCACCTTCTTGCTGTGTCTTCATATGGCAGAAGGGGTAAACAGTCTCTCTTCGGCCCCTTTTGTAAGGGCACCTAGTGCCATTCATGAGGGCTCCATCTGTATAACCCAATCAACACACAACAGTCCCACCTCTTAATACTCGTACCAACACACTGGGGATAGGCTTCAACATATGAATTCTGGGGGGACATAAACATTCAGAACATAGTAACCACCATTCTACTCTCTGCATATGTGATTTTAACTCTTTGAGATTCCACATGTAAGTGAGATCATGTGGCATTTGTCTTTCTGTGCCTGATTTATTTCACTTAGCATAATGTCCTCCTGGTTCATCCATATTGTTACAAATGACAGAATTTCCTTTTTTTCCACTGTTTGTGTGTGTGTGTGTGTGTGTATACAGTCAGCCCTCCATACCCATGAGTTCTGCATCCATGGATTCAACCAATGGCAGATTGAAAATATTTGAAAAAAACATTGCATCTGTACTGAGCATGTATAGACTTTTTCCTTGTCATTTTTCTCTAACAACAGTATAACAAGTATTTACATAGTATTTACATTGTATTAGTTATTATAACTAATGTAGAGATGTTTAAAATTATTCAGAAGGATGTGCATAGGTTATATACAAATACTGTGCCATTTTATATCAGGGACTTGAGCATCTGCGTAGTTTGATATGTGTGGGAGATCCTGGAACCAGTTCCCCACGGATACCAAATGACAACTGTATATATGTATACAAAAGACCATGTCTTATCTCCATACCCCAAGACCTGCAATACTACCATATGTGTTTGCGGGTGTGTATAGTGTATGTGTATATATATACATGCATATATATGCATGTATATATATGCACATGTACATGTATGCACACATGTATATACTCTTCAAGATACTAATTTTATTTCCCTTGTATGTATACCCAGAAAGTGGGATTGCTGGATCATATGTAATTATGTAATTCTATTTTTAATTTTTTGAGGACTCTTCATACTGTTTTCCATAGTGGCTGTACCAAATTACATTCTCATTAAATGTGTGCAAGGGTTCTCTCTTTTCCACATCCTTGCCAACACTCATCTTTTGTCTTTTTGTTAATAGCCATCCTAACAGGTATGAGATGGTAACTCACCATTGTATTAATTTGCATTTCCCTGATGATTAGAGATGTTGAACATTTTTTATCCATATACCTGTTGACCATTTGTATGTCTTCTTGTGAGAAATATCTATTCAGGTTCTTTGCTCATTTTTTACTCAGGTTATTTGTTTTCTTGCTATTGGGTGTCTGAGTTCCTTTTATATTTTGGATATAATACCCTCATCAGATGTACAATTTCCAAATATTTTTTTCCCATATTATCAGTTGTCTCTTCACTCTCTTGATTGTTTCCTTTGCTATGCAGAAATTTTTAGTTTAAGGCAATCATCCAATTTGTCTGTTTTTACTTTTGTTGCCTGCTTTTGGGGTCATATCCAAAAAATCATTGCCTAGACCAATGTGGAGATGCTTTTCACTTATGTTTTCTTCTAGTAGTTTTTATAGTTTCTGGTCTTATATTTAAGTCTTTAGTCCATTTTGTATTGATTTTTGGATATGTTGTGAGATAAGTATCCAATCTCATTTTGCGTGTGGGTATTCCATTGTCTCAGCACTGTTTATTGAAGAGTTAGTCTTTTCCCCATTGTGTGTTCTTGACACCTTTGTCAAAAGTCAATTGATGATAGATATGTGGATTAATTTCTGGGCTCTCTATTCTGTTCCATTGGTCAGTGTGTCTGCATTTATGCCAGTACTATGCTGTTTTGGTTACTATAGCCTTTGTAGTATATTTTGAAATTAGGGGTTCTGATGCCTCCAGCTTTATTCTTCTGGCTAAAGATTGCTTTGGCTATTCTGGGTCTGTTGCAGTTCCATATGAATTTTAGGTTTGTTTTCTCTATCTCTATGATAAATGTCATTGGAATTTTGATAGGGATTGCATTGAATCTGTAGATCATTTTGTGTAGTGTGACTGTTTTACCAGTATTGGTTCTTCCAAGCTATGAACACAGGATATCCTTTCATTTATTTGTGTTTTCTTCAATTTCATTCATCTTTTTTATAGTATTTGGTGTACAGATCTTTTATACCTCCTTTAATAAATTTATTCCTAAGTATTTTATTTATTTGTTTTTGATGTCATTGTAAATTGAATTGTTTCCTTCATTTCTTTTTTGGAGAGTTTGTTGTTAGTGTATAGAAATGCAACTGATTTTTGAATGTTGATTTTGTATCCGACAATTTTACTGAATTTGTTTATTAGTTCTAACAGTATTTTTGGTGGAGACCTTAGAATTTTCTATATATAAAATCATGCCATCTGCAAATAGAGGTAATTTTCCTTTTAATTTCTTATTTGGGTATCTTTAATTATTTTTCTTGCCTAATTACTCTGGCCAGAGCTTTTAGGACTGTATTGAATAGAAGTGGTGAGAGTGTGCATCTTTGTCTTATTCCTGAACTTAGAAGAAAAGCTTTCAAGTTTTCACCATTGAGTATCATGTTAACTGTGGGCTTGTCATATGTGTTTTTTATTGTATTAAGTTACATTCCTTCTATATCTAATTTGTTGAGGGTTTTAATCATAAAAGGATGTTCAATTTGTTAAATACTTTTTCAGTATCTATTGAGATGGTTTTATGTTTTTCTTCGTTCTGTTAATGTGGTGTAATCACATTTATTGATTTGTGTAAGTTGAACCATCTCTGTATCCCAGGGATAAATCCCATTTGATAATGATGTATGATCTTTTAATATGCAGTTGAATTCAGTCTGCTGGTGTTTTATTGAGGATTTTTGCATCCACAATAGTCTCACCTTATCCATGGTTTCACTTTCTGCAGGTTCGGTTGCTCATGGTCAGGATCTGTAAATATTAAATGGAAAACTCCATAAATAAGCAATTCATAAGTTTTAAATTGCACATTGTTCTGAGTAGCATAGTGAAATCTCACATCATCCCACCCCATCCTGCCTGAGACATGAATCTTCCCTTTGTCCAGTGTATATACACTGCCCACCCATTTGTCACTTAATAACCATCTGTTATTAGATATACCACCAAGGTTTTGCAGTGCCTATGTTCAAGGAACCCTTGTTTTACATAATAGTTGCCCCAAAGTGCAAGAATAATGATGCTGGCATAGTTATAATTGTTCTATTTTATTACTAGTTATTTTTGTTAATCTGTTACTGTGCATTATTTATAAATTAGAGTTTATCATACAAGAGATTGTCAAAAAGTGCATGGAAAGATTTGTATTATGTTTCAATTCTATTATTTCATGAACTTTTTGAAGTACCCTTGTACATATGTATCTATAGGAAAAAACAGTATATGTAGGATTAATGCTGGCCTCGTAAAATAAGTTTAGAAGTGTTCTCTTTTCCTCAATTCTTGACAGAGTTGAAGAAGGATTGGTGTCAATTCTTTAAATGTTTATGTATCTATAGGGAAAACCACTATACATAGGGGTTGTTCTTTTTCTAGTTCCTCAAGGTATAAAGTTAGTGTCATATGAGATTTTTTTTTTTAATGTAGGCATTAATCATTATAAACTTCTCTCAGAATTGCTTTTGCTACTTCCCATAAGTTTTCATATATTGTGTTTCTATTTTTGTCTATTTCAACTTACTTTTCGATTTCTGTTTTGATTTGTTCATTGACTCACTGGTTGTTCAGGAGCATGGTGTTTAATTTTCATCTATTTGTGAGTTTTCCAGTTTTCCTCTTGTTATTGGATTCTAGCTTTATACCATTGTGGTACAAAAAGATACTTGTTATAATTTCAAACTCCTTAAACTTTTTAAGACTTTTTTGTGGCCTAACATATGACCTGTCCTACAGAATGTTCCAGGTTGTCCTACAGAATCTTTCCAGTATATACATACTTGAAAAGAATGTATATTCTACTGGCATTGGATGGAATGTTTTGTAATATGTCTGTTAGGTCCATTTGGTCTATAGTATTGTTTAAGTCCATTATTTTTTTACTGATTTTCTGTCTGGATGATCTATCCATGGTTGAAAGTGGGTTATTGAATACTCCTACTATTATTGTACTACTATCTATTTCTCCCTTAAGTTCTGTTAATATTTATATATTTAGGTGATTTGATGTTTGGTGCATATATGTTGTTTTCTTTGTCTTCCTTTGGCAAAGTGGCTGCTGACAAATGTAAATATAAATGTTTTCCATCCCACTAGATATTTTCATGAACCAATATGCCTTTTTAATGGTGCTTCTATAATTTTCAGCCTGGTTAATCCACAGGAATTAAAGATAGGAATGCCACAAATTATCTTTTTTTAGCTGTATGGCCTAGAACCAAGTTTTTTTTCAGCCAGACTTGATGAAATAATGTCTCATTGATAAAGGAGTGAGGCAAAACTACTAAATAATAACACCTGACATTTATTCAGTTCTTACATATGTGCATAGCATTGTACTGTATGTTTTCAAGCATATCTGAGGTAATCCTCATAATAACCCTGTGATATGGGTACTGTGATTATCCTACTTTTACAGGTGAGAAAACTTAGGCTGGAGGTTAAGTAAGCTGCCCACGTTTACCCACGTTGGAGGTGGAAAACCTAGAATTCTGCCAGCATCAAAGAATGTTTATTCTACCACATTATCTTCTAAGGAATTAATTATTACACCTACTTTGTTTTGTACATTAAACTGTATTTGCTCTGTGACATGCATATGAGGGTACTTCAAAAAGTTCACGGAAAAATAGAATCAAAAGATAATCTGAATCTTTCCATGAACTTTTTGAAGCACACTGATATATATCTATTTTATGCGTATACTTCCACAGGCCACTAACCTGTATACATATTTGCATTTTAATGGTGGGTATTAAAATTTTTCTTATACTGAGAAATTTGGTGGGATTGCATCTTTGAAATAATAAACATTATGTACCATAGCATGTCTCAACACTTGAATTTTATATCATTCAGGAAATATTGAATACCTAATTTGTGCCAAGCATTCCATCCAAGGGCCAGGCATGCACTGGTGAATAGACAGATATTGTTACCCTCAAGAGGCTCACAATCATTGTCCTAATTCATATAGAGTGCCTTGTTTAAGAGTTCTCCTTTCTAAGCCTTCTGTGACTATTAAAAATGTAAATATGTTACTTACTGTGGTGTTTAATTTTATGTATCAACTTAACCAGACTAGACAATGTCCAGATAGCTGGTAATACATTATGTCTGGGTGTGCATGTGTAGGTGTTTCCAAAAGAGTTTGAATTGTTAAACTGAATGAAGAAGATCAACGTGAATAGGCATCATCCAATCCATTGAGGGCCCAAAGAGAACAAAAAGTTGGAAAGAAGGGTGAATGTTCTCTTTCTCTGCTTGAGCTTAAACATTCATGTTCCTCTCCCATTGGACATCAACACCCCTTGTTTTGGGGCCTTTTGACTTGAACTGGTACTTATACCATTTGCTCCTCTGATTCTCAGGCCTTCAGGCTTGGACTGGAGTACACCACCAGCTTTCCTGGGCCTTCATTTTGCAGATGGCAGGAAATAGGACTTCTCAGCCTCCATAATTGTGTGAGCCAATCCCTCTTAATAAATCTCTTTCTCTATATATCTGTATATCCTGTTGGTGGTCTATTTCTTTGTAAAACCCTAATACACCATTGTATTTTGGAAGTATATAACATGTTTGATTTCACATGTTCATAGTTGGAGGGGAATTTTCCTCAGAAGCATACCTTGAGTATCATCATACCTAATTTAGATGATATTTAGATGAGATGTTGGGCTTTAGACTTTTGAGTTGATGCCAGAATGAGTTAAGACTTTTGGAGATTTTGGTATGGAATTAATGTATTTTGTATGTGAGAAGGACATGAATTTTCTGGGGTGTAGGGGCAGAATGCTATAGACTGAATGTTTATGTTGAAATCCTAATCCCTGATGTGATGATTTGAAGGTGGAGCCTTTGGGATGTGATTAGGTCATGAGGACAGAGCCTTCATTAACGGGATTAGTGCCCTTATAAAAGAGACCTCATCACTTCTCGGCCTTTTGGCTAAGATCAAGTGTAGTATCTGTTCTTATCAGTTTAATAAAAGAGACCTCAGAAAGCTTTCTTGCTCCTTTTGACATATTTGGACACAGCAAGAATATGGATGTCTGTGAAACAGGAAGTGGACCCTCACCGGATACCAAACCTCCCAGTGCCTTGATCTTGGACTTCCCAGCTTCCAGAATAGTGAGAAATAAATGTCTGTTCTTTATAAGCTACTCAGTCTATGGTATTCTATTATAGCAGCCCAAACAGACTAAGACGCTTACTATTCAATTTATATCTCACCTACTTTTAAAAATAATATGGTGGTTTGCAATAAAAGTATTCAATAACCCTTACCCCATATATCCAGTTGATAAAGAACAAGAGCCATGTAATGAATGGGATGGGGGACTAATTATAGCAGAAAACCCAGACTACAGTAAATTACTACAGTATTGTTCAAAACTTAGCTCTGAGCCTCTTGGCAGACAAGGAATGCAGTAGTGCACCAAGATCATTGTTTTCTCTAGGCTTTGGAGATCATTCAGTACTGCATTTGCTGAAACTTAAGTGCAGTAATCTCTTTTATATATTGTGCAGAGAGCACGGGCTTTGCAATAGGACATACCTTTAAATGCCCAGTTCCTTTACTGGCTATGGAACTTTGTGCTAACTTCACTTGTCTTTATGGCTATTTTACTGTATAGAATTGAGTAGAGAAAATGGGAATTGTGTAGATTGTCTAGGATACCACCTCATGCAGAGTAGGTTTCCTCTATTTGGAGATGAAACATGTATGTGGCCAGAGATACTTTGTTGTGAAAATTATATTCTAATTTAGATGGAGACCTTACATTTTTCAGCCACAGTTTACCTATAGGTAGATATCAAACTTCCCTTGTGAATGAGTATCATCTATTTAAATGTTGGAATTCCAGATTTGCCCCATAATGCAAAAGAGATGGCTTTAGGCCAGAAAATACTAAGTTATTTTCCTTAGCAATGAAATAACTTTAATATGGTTTCTACAGAACATTTGATTTTTGAGCTGGAATGCTAGCTCAATGAGCCAACCAGAAGTAATTTATACCCTTTCTTCAAATTCATCCCACATTTTTTCAGTTGATGAATTTGCCTTACACTTCATTGAGAAACCATTAATTGGGTACTCCCAAATCTTTTTGCTTGTAAACTTAACTGCCCTTCCACATATTGGATTGTTCAGTACTGTTACAATGGAAGATGTGTCTTTCTACCTATTGAAGGCACGCATTCTCTAAGTAAGCAACTCCTCCTAAGTACTTCACTATTTTGGGTGATTATTGTTCCTGAATGTTTGATTTCTCCCTCTCTACTTGGATCATTACTTTCTTTTTTTTTTTTTTTTTTTTCAAAATTAGTAGTTTTTATTCTTAGTCATATGACATTTAATTTACATTTCATTTTTTTTTTGTTATTTTTTATTTTTTTTATTTTTTATTTTATTTTATTTTTTTAAATTTTATTTTGTCGATATACATTGTAGCTGATTATTGCTCCCCATCACCAAAACCTCCCTCCCTTCTCCCTCCCCCCCTCCCCCCCAACAATGTCCTTTCTGTTTGCTTGTCGTATCAACTTCAAATAATTGTGGTTGTTATATCTTCTCCCCCCCCCCCCCCGGTTTGTGTGTGTGTGTGTGTGTGTGTGTGTGTGTGTGTGAATTTATATATTAATTTTTAGCTCCCACCAATAAGTGAGAACATGTGGTATTTCTCTTTCTGTGCCTGACTTGTTTCACTTAATATAATTCTCTCAAGGTCCATCCATGTTGTTGCAAATGGCAGTATTTCATTCGTTTTTATAGCTGAGTAGTATTCCATTGTGTAGATGTACCACATTTTCCGTATCCACTCATAGTGTGTCTGTTTTTATGCCAGTACCATACTGTTTTGGTTATAATAGCTTTGTAGTAGAGCTTAAACTCAGGTAGTGTTATGCCTCCAGCTTTATTTTTTTTGCTCAGCATTGCTTTGGCTATGCATGGTCTTTTATTGTTCCATATAAATGTCTGGATAGTTTTTTCCATTTCTGAGAAAAATGTCTTTGGAATTTTGATGGGGATTGCATTGAATTTGTATATCACTTTGGGTAGTATGGACATTTTCACTATGTTGATTCTTCCAATCCAAGAGCATGGGATATCTTTCCATCTTCTTGTATCCTCTCTAATTTCTCTCAGCAGTGGTTTGTAGTTCTCATTATAGAGATTTTTCACCTCCTTGGTTAACTCAATTCCTAAGTATTTTATTTTTTTGGTGGCTATTGTAAATGGGCAGGCTTTCTTGATTTCTCCTTCTGCATGTTCACTATTGGAGAAAAGAAATGCTACTGATTTTTGTGTGTTGATTTTGTATCCTGCTACTGTGCTGAAATCATTTATCAATTCCAACAGTTTTTTTGTAGAGGTTTTAGGCTGTTCGATATATAGGATCATGTCATCTGCAAACAGGGACAGTTTGACTTCATCTTTTCCAATCTGGATGCCCTTTATTTCCTTCTCTTCTCTGATTGCTCTGGCTAGTACTTCCAACACTATGTTGAATAGCAGTGGTGAGAGTGGGAATCCTTGTCTAGTGCCTGTTCTTAAAGGAAAAGCTTTCAGCTTTTCCCCATTCAGGATGATATTGGCAATGGGTTTGTCATATATGGCTTTAATTATGTTGAGATACTTTCCCTGTATACCTAACTTATAGAGGGTCTTTGTCATGAATGAGTGCTGAACTTTATCAAATGCTTTTTCAGCATCTATAGAGATGATCATATGGTCCTTGTGTTTGAGTTTATTAATATGGTGTATCACATTTATTGATTTGCGTATGTTGAACCAACCTTGCATCCCTGGGATGAATCCCACTTGATCGTGATGAATAATTTTTCGTATGTGTTGCTGTATTCTGTTTGCTAGTATTTTAGTGAGGATTTTTGCATCTATATTCATCAAGGATATCGGCCTGTAGTTTTCTTTTTTGGTTATATCTTTACCTGGTTTTGGTATCAGGATGATGTTTGCTTCATAGAATGAGTTTGGGAGATTTGCATCCGTTTCAATCTTTTGGAATAGTTTGTAAAGAATCGGTGTCAATTCCTCTTTGAATGTTTGGTAAAATTCTGCTGTGAATCCATCTGGTCCTGGGCTTTTCTTTGTTGGGAGCCTTCTGATAACAGCTTCAATCTCCTTTATTGTTATTGGTCTGTTCAAATTTTCTACGTCTTCACGGTTCAGTTTTGGGAGCTTGTGTGTGTCCAGAAATTTATCCATTTCCTCCAGATTTTCAAATTTGTTGGCGTATAGTTGTTTATAGTAGTCTCGAATGATTCCTTGTATTTCAGATGAATCAGTTGTAATATCACCTTTTTCATTTCTAATTTTTGTTATTTGAGTCTTCTCTCTTCTTTTTTTTGTTAGCCATGCTAATAGTTTGTCAATTTTATTTATCTTTTCAAAAAACCAACTTTTTGATTCGTTGATCTTTTGAATTGTTTTTTGGTTTTCAATTTCATTCAGTTCTGCTCTGATCTTAATGATTTCTTTCCGTCTGCTAACTTTAGGATTGGATTGTTCTTGTTTTTCTAGTTCTTTAAGGTGAAGTGTTAGGTTGTTCACTTGCCATCTTTCCATTCTTCTGAAGTGAGCATTTAATGCAATAAATTTTCCCCTCAATACTGCTTTTGCAGTATCCCACAGGTTTTGGTATGATGTATCATTGTTTTCATTAGTTTCAATAAACTTTTTGATTTCCTGCTTGATTTCTTCTTGGACCCATATGTCATTAAGTAGAATGCTGTTTAATTTCCATGTGTTTGTATAGTTTCCAGAGTTTTGTTTGTTATTAATTTCTAGTTTTAATCCATTGTGGTCTGAGAAGATACATGGGATAATTCCAATTTTTTTGAATTTATTGAGACTTGATTTGTGACCTAATATGTGATCTATCCTGGAGAATGATCCGTGTGCTGATGAGAAGAATGAATATTCTGAGGTTGTTGGGTGGAATGTTCTGTAGATATCTGCCAATTCCAATTGGTCTAGAGTCTTGTTTAGATCTTGTGTTTCTCTACTGATTCTTTGCCTAGATGATCTGTCTAATATTGACAGTGGAGTGTTCAGGTCCCCTGCTATTATGGTATTAGTGTCTATTTCCTTCTTTAGGTCTAATAGAGTTTGTTTTATAAATCTGGCTGCTCCAACATTGGGTGCGTACATGTTTATGATTGTTATGTCTTCTTGATGGATCAGTCCTTTTATCATTAAGTAGTGTCCCTCATTGTCTCTTTTTATGGTTTTTAGTTTAAAGTCTATTTTGTCAGATATAAGAATAGCCACTCCAGCTCGTTTTTCTTTTCTGTTTGCATGGTAAATCTTTTTCCATCCTTTCACTCTTAGTCTGTGTGAATCTTTATGGGTGAGGTGGGTCTCTTGTAGGCAGCATATAGTTGGGTCCTGCTTTTTGATCCAGTCAGCCAGTCTGTGTCTTTTAATTGGGGAATTTAAGCCTTTAACATTAAGAGTTGTTATTGAAAGGTGTTGATTTATTCCTAGCATTTTATTGGTTGTTTGGTTGTCTTAGGTGTCTTTTGTTCCTTGCTTTCTGATTAACTGTTTGGTTTCTTTGTTTGTTGGTTCCTTAGGTTGTAGATAGTGTTTTTGTTAGCTTGTTTTCTCTTCATGAATGCCATTTTTATTGTACTAGCGGGTTTAGATTTTTCTTAGGTTTTTATGGCAGTGGTAGTTATTTTTCAGGAACCAAACCCAGTACTCCCTTGAGGATTTCTTGTAAGGGTGGTCTTGTGGTAGTGAACTCCCGCAGTTTTTGTTTGTCTGAGAAATATACTATTTTCCCCTCATTTCGGAAGGATAGCCTTGCAGGGTAGAGTATTCTTGGCTGGCAATCTTTGTCTTTTAGTATTTTGAAAATATCATCCCATTCCTTTCTAGCTTTTAGGGTTTGTGATGAAAAGTCTGATGTTAACCTGATTGGGGCTCCCTTATAGGTGATTTGATGCTTCTCTCTTGCAGCTTTTAAGATTCTCTCTTTGTCTCTGAGTTTTGCCAATTTGACTATGACATGTCTTGGAGAAGGCCTTTTTGGGTTGAATACGTTTGGAGATCGTTGAGCTTCCTGGATCTGAAGATCTGTGATTTTTCCTATACCTGGGAAGTTTTCTGCCACTATTTTGTTGAATATGTTTTCAATGGAATCTCCATTTTCCTCCCCTTCTGGAATACCCATGACTCGGATATTTGAGCGCTTGAGGTTGTCTGATATCTCTCTCAGATTTTCTTCAGTGTCTTTGATTCTTTTTTCTCTCTTTTTGTCTGCTTGTGTTATTTCAAACAGCCCATCTTCAAGTTCAGAGGTTCTCTCTTCAACTTCGACAAGCCTGCTGGTTAAACTCTCCGTTGTGTTTTTTATTTCGCTGAATAACTTCTTCAGTTCAGCAAGTTCTGCTACATTTTTTTTCAGGACATTGATTTCCTTGTATATTTCCTCTTTCAGATCCTGTATACTTTTCCTCATTTCATCATGATGTCTAGCTGAGTTTTCTTGTATCTCATTCAGTTTCCTTAGAATTATCACTCGAAATTCCTTGTCAGTTATTTCAAGGGCTTCTTGTTCTATAGGATCTACAGTATGAGATTTATTAACTTTTGGTGGTGTACTTTCTTGATTTTTTGTATTTCTGGTGTCTTTTTTTTGGTGTTTATTCATTGTGGCAGGGGGTTTCACAGTCCACCGGTTTGAGACTAATGACTAACTAGGATGTTGCTGTGGTTGCCAATTTGGTATGGCTCCCGCCGTGACTGCTCAGTTGGCCTCTAGTGTCATGTGTGTGTGGTTGCCTCGGGTCTTGGGCTTCTCCGGGGATCCACCTTTCTGGTCAGCTTGGACTCTGCTGGGCTGGTGGATCACGTACCACAGGGTGTGTGATCTCTGTTGAGCTTTCACTTTCTGTACAGGACTTCTCCCCGTTCCGTGTGCTCTGGCCCAGGCTGTTAGATCGTGCAGTGGCAACCCCACTGGGTGTGTGGTTTCTGTGGAGACTCCGCCTCCCTGGCCGCACGTCTCCCCCCTCTGTGCACACTGTGCTGGGCTGGGGTGTGTCTTCTGCACCCCTCGTCTATCAGCTGGGCCTTCAAGACCCTGCTCAGCACCGCCTCGCCCAGGAAGTCTACCAGGTTTCTGCTGGGCACAGACGACCGGTCTCTCTGAGTGCCTTTGTAGCACTGTGTAGATCTTTCTCGGGTCTTGTTCACCTTTGTATCCCCCCGGTATAAACCGAGTCTAGTGCCCGCCTGCAGCCTGCTCTCCGGCAGGTTCAAGCGGACCTGGGAACTCTCCTACCACACTATTCCCAACCAGAAATTCGTTAGGCTTTTTTCCAAACTGGTGGTCGCAGAGATGGAATCTGCCTCCCAGTAACAGGAAGTTTACCGGGGCCGGAGTCCAGGGTGTGGTGGAGTGACAGTCAGCCCGCCCGTACTTCCTAGCCCTCCCAACACTGGTCGGGACGCCCCACACCCCCAGCCCCACCAGAGAACCGCGGAGGGAGTGGGAGAGGAGGCCGGCCCGCAGGGTCCGGAAAGCCCCGCGCCAGGCCAAGCAAATGGGCTCAGTGATGGCCGAGCAGGGCGGAGCTGCCCGCACCTGGGAAAATGGAGGCAGCACCGGGGCAGTGAGTGGCCTGGTGGTGCAGGCGGGAGCCGCGTGGGCATCCACCCCCCAAACAGAGCTGTGCCAGGGATCACTCACAGTGCTGTGCCAGGTCGGGCGCTCGCTGTCTCTGGTTTGTTGCCTTCCGTGTTCTCAGCGCTGCCGCCTCGGGCTGTTCAGTCGCGGCGCCGCTCGGGCGCTCCCAGGAATCTTCTTTAATGCCGGCCTGAAACCTCGAATCCTGAATAGGGCAGCTGGCCGCCTTCAGTGCGGCCCCAGCCTCCGGGATCCTGGCTGCATCCACAGCAGCCCTGGCGCCGTGTTCCCTGTTTCAAGACTCGCTTTTGCAGCTAAGAATCAGTTCTTTTCCTGCTCCACACTTCAAAGCTGTTGCCTGTAAATGAGGCAGCCTCTCCTGCCGGGGGCAAAGTGGCGTTGAGCCCCCACGACCGGCCAGCAGCAGCAGTCCTCCCTTAAGAGATGGCCAGAGGAAGGTCCACAAGTTTCCCGGCTGCCTGAGGCCCAGTGGCCACCTTTTCCACCTCAGCTACTCCGCGCCAGCCGCGCAGCCGCCGCCATCTTGAAACTCCTGGATCATTACTTTCAACATAAAAACATATGCTAGTATCTCCCATTTGAAAACAACCATAAGACTTCCACAATACTTCAAGCAATTGGCCCGTTTTTCTGCTTGCCTTAAAATCCAAATCTCTTAAAAGAGTACTCTATATATGCTGTTTCTACTTCATCACCTCTCACTCATTCTTAAACCATTCTATTTTAGCTTCCTACCTCATCTCTTCACTGACATTGATTGCTCTCATCAAAATCATCGTGAACTCCATATGTATAGATATGTTCAGTTCTTCGTACTCAACTTTTTTGACCTCTCAGCAGCTTTCATCATAGTTGACCCTTCCCTCTTTGAAACATTATCTTCCCTCAGCTCGTTGTGATACTATAGTCTCCCAGATTTTCTTCTTATCCCCTTGGCTACTCTTACTCTACTTCTAAATAAGCATTCTCAAACTTTAGCATATACTAAAATCACTTTGGTTGATTGTTAAAATGCAGATTTGGGGGCCTTATCCTCAGAGGTTCTGATGTAATAGTTACGAATGAAGCCTAAGAATCTGTATCTTTATAACCAGCACTCCAAAAAATTATGATGTAGATGTCTTATGAATCTCACTTTGGAGAAACTTTGCTCCTTAGATCTCTTTTCTGTGCTTCTCCTGTCTATGCTTTCTCCTTTGGAGAGCTCATCCATTCCTACCAACCCTGGCTGAATGTAGAATCACCTAGGTAGCTTTTGAAAAGTGCCAGTGCGCATTCCAGACCAATTAAATCACAAACTCTACAGATGAGATTGGGGCTTTAGTACTTTTAAAAGCTTCCCAGCTTATTCCCATTTGCAGCCAGGACTGAGAACCACTGATCTATATCATTATAACTTTTATCTTTAGCTGAACCCTCTCCTCAGAGTTTCAAACCTTTGTATTCAATTGCCTACTCAACATCATGTTATGATATCTCACACATCTCAAACTTAAAATGGCCAATAAAGAACTATTGAATCTACACCCTGCCATCAAACACATTCATACCCATGGAAGTAAATGGCTCATGACAGGAAACAGGGAGTCATTTTATATTTTTTAACCTGTTACCATACTCGAATCATTTGTAAGACTTGTCAGTTTTACTCTCAGAATTTATCTCAACATTGTCTCATTCTCTCCATCTCTACTGTCAAAACTCTAGTTCAAGCCAGCATCATTTCTTGTCTGGACTGCTGCAATACCTCCTAACTGTCCTTGCTTCCACATTTGCTTCTCCAATTCATATTCCGCATGGCAAACTCAACTGACCTGTTAAACACATAAATTTTTATGTCATCCCCTTTCTTTAAACATCTCAGAATAAACCCTGGCTTACGTCTCCAACTTCAACTCTGCTCTCTCTTCTCCCAAGTCACCATGCTCCAGCCATATGGGCATCATTTTTGTTCACCAACCTTACCAATGTATCACGGCCTTTATATGCTGTCTGAAATGCAGTTCCCCCATCGCTGGCTTTTAATCATTCAGCTCGAAAGGGTCCTCCTCAAGAGTTCTCCCCTGTTACTCTAACACAGCAGCCTGTTTGTTTCTTTCATAGTACTTCTCACTGTGACAATTTATTTGGTTATAACACTTCCACATTAGATTGTAAAATTCATTAGAGCTTGGATCTTAATATATCTTTATTACTTTATCTTTAGCAGCTAACAATGCCTGGTACCTAGTAGGAGCTCAATACAAATTTTTGAGTTATGAGTAAAAACTTTAATTAATATTCCCAGATAACAAAATGAAATGACTTCCTGAACTTCCCTGTCTTATTCACCAAGCTTGGCAAATTCCAATTCCCCATTCAGGTGCAGGGTTTCTCAAGACACTCTTTGCCAACACTCCCTTCTTCCCACCATACACATATTAGTTTGAGTTCCCTTTCACACATTCTCATACTGTTTAAAAATGATTTCCCTAGTAAGCATTTGTTCAGTCAATGAATGGTATGTCAAAAAAACTAAATCTTTATAAATTTTGTTAGAAATGTTAGAGATGGGAGTCATTCCTACCTATACCAGTTTTCAAGATAGTATTACAATAAAGGCTGTGAAGAAATATTAAACCCAGGGAACTATATTTAGATAATTTAGCATGATTCATAGATGGCTTCAATCTATAAATTCACAGGTCCAAAGTTTTCTTATTCTTTACAATTCTTACATAGTTATTAACTTCTCAATTGTATGAAAATAGAGAGTTAAGTAATAGTCAAAAGATGACTGTGCTTTTAAAAGCATTGCAGGAGAGAAGGAGAGATACAGAAAGTAAGGGGAGGGAAAGAGGGCAGAAGATACTTTGAGGAGATACTTAGAAAATTGATGAGTTCTAAACATGGAGAGAGAGCATTTTGGAAATGGAGTGAACTGTACTTTGAATTCATCTGCCTAAATCATGTCTGAGAATTTAGAGTAAAATGTCTTCCAAAGATTGGAGTTCCCAATGATTTAAATAATTTTGGTGACAAACAGATCCTCCTTAGGGTTTTTAATCTTTAACACAAAGTTTTAAAGGGTTCCAACTTTAAACTTAAAGTAGTTAATAAAATGAACAGTAGCTGATGGAATAATTAGTTGTTTGATAGGGAGAATTCTGGAATTTGTAGAACAAGGGGCTATGAAACCAGAAGAAATAGCTCTTAGCCTCCAATGGGCATCTGTGCCTGTCACTGAATGAGATCAAGGGAAATGTGTTCACTATAGTGATAATTACTAATAATTTTTGTTGTTTGATTAAAATGTGAGTGAGCTCCTCTATTGACCTATTCCACAGTTTGTCATTTAACAAGCTTAAGTTGTAATTAGATAGATACAATCAAGCGTGCATCTGCATTTTTTTTTAACTGGAAAGCTTGGTGAGCCATCAAAGAAGTTGTGTTTTGTTCATACATCCTTCATTAAAATAGTACATTGTACAAGCAATTGATGATAGATACTGTATTAAAAAATATTAACCCAGTAGTAAGATTGGTAGATCGTATGGTAGTTCAATCTGTAGTTGTATGAGAAACCTCCATACTGTTTTCCATAATGGCTGTACTACTTACAGTCCTACCAGCACTGTAGGAGTGTTTCCCTTTCTCTGTATCCTCGACAGCATTTGTTATTCTCTGTCATTTTTATAATAGATCCAGCAATCCCACTACTTGGTATATATGCAGAGGAATGGAAATCATCATGTTGAAGGGATACCTGCACTCCCATGTCACAGCTCTATTTACAATGGCCAAAATATGGAACCGACCTGAATGTCCATTGATGGATAACTGGATAAGGAAAATGTGGTATATATACACAATGGAATATTACTCAGCCACAAAAAAGAATGAAATTCCGGCATTTGCAGCAACACGGATGAGCTTGGAGAAAATTATGTGGAGTGAAATAAGCCAAGCACAGGAAGAGAAACACCACATGTCCCCACTCATAAGTGGGAGCCTAAAAAGAAAGAAACAAAGAAACAAAAAACAACAACCACAATAACATATTGAACTTTCAAAAGGAGAGAACAGAGGTGTGGTTAGGTGGGAGATGGGGAGAAGAAGTGGTGTTAGGGAGAAATTGGGTAATGGACACAAAGAATAATTGCATTTTGTAATGAGGAGTGTGCTAATAATCCTGATTTGATCATCACATATTGTACACATATACTGATAGTGCTGTACCCCACAAATATGCATAATCAAATATGTTTCAGTAATAATAGTAATCAAAAATGCTCATTAGAGCCACAGGACCAAGCACAAGGTAGTAAAAAGATAAATGAAGACCATTTTATATGTTTGTTCAAATATGGATGTACCATATCATGTTTATCTGCTGAATGTCTAAGATAATTGTACTCATGCCAAAATAAATCTAAATTTTGAAAAAAAAATTAACCAATGGTGGTAGAGTTTGCAGGTACTATAATAAAAGTTGTAAGATTGCAAAGGGCCTGATTTTATTGCAAGTCAGGTGCAATTGCAAAGTGCTGCCAGAGCAAAAGAATTCCTCGACCTTTTTCTGTAGCTATATTTAAAATGCCTTATATTTAGCATGCTTTTGAAATGTTGTAATTAGATTGGAACCCCATAAAAGCCAGCTGACAAGAAAAGAAAAATGTTGTGATTAGGGAAATATTATTATGGTGTTTTTATAAAGACAATTTCTTTTAAAAAGAAGGGTTTTTGATCAAGATGGAGTTCTCTGACCCGCTTTTGGCAATAGGCATAGCCGTGGGAGGCAGAGACTATAAAGTTGTTTATTTTTCTTCCTGCAGAGAGTAAGTTTTCTCAGCACCACCTACTAAATGATAGATTATTTTTCCTTTGATTGTGGTGCCACCTTTATCATATATCAAATTCCCATATATACGTACATGTGTCTCTCAGCTGTCTACTTTTTTTCCATAGGTCTACTTGACCAGTTGCACCAATATCACAATTTTTAAGAAAGTAAAAAACTTATTATGGCCCTTCCCTCATCTTTCTTAAGGTTAGCATAAGAATTTGTGGACCTTTATTCTACTATATACATTTTAGTACATTTATTGACTTAAAAAGTTCAACTGAAATTTTGGTTTGAGATTACATTGAATTTAAATATTAATTTAGGAATAATTGATATATTTATAATGTCATCCCATTGAAGAGCATGAAATGTATCTCTGTTCAGTTCATCTGTCTCCTCTATTAGGGTTTTGTCATTTTCTCCATAGAGGTCTCAGGCCCTCTTGATTAATTCCTAGATATTTTATCATTTTGAGGCAATTGTGAATAGTATCTTTTTACTATATTTTTAGTTGGTCATTGCTGACCTGGAAAAAATGTTGCTAATTTTGCATCTGAAACTCTTGCTTAACTCTTCTGAGTTTTAATGAGTTGCTAATTCTACTAATTCTTCAGTGTAAGTGATCATATAATGGTGGTTTTAAGGTCTTCTTTCTAATCCTTAAACCTCTCATTTGTTTATAACATTGGCCAGGACCTTTAATACATTTAAAAAAAAGTTTTATTGAAACATAACTGATTGTACATATCTATGGGGTACTGCATTGAATATCAATACCTCTGTGCAATATGTGATGCTCAAATCAGGATAATTACTATATTCAGCATTACACAGTGTAAACATTTTGTCGCATTACACAATGTAAACATTTTGTCCTCTTCTTGGTCTTTACAAAAATGTTATTGTTATTCTATTAAGTATAATATTTTCTATAAGCTTAAAAATATTTAAGTGTCTTTGTTTTATAGATTTTAAAAAATAATCATAAATAGAGGTGGACCCTTACCAAATACTTTTCTTCATCAATTGTAATTTAATACAATAGTCTGTTATGTGGTGGTTTTACATTAATAGATTTTCTGATGTCGAATCAAGCTTGTACTTATGGAATAAATCTTATCCGCTTGTAATTTTTTAACACGTAGTTTTTCAGTTAGCTGTCCTGTTATTAGCCCTAGTCACGTGCACCTACTCTTATTACTATAGTGTAATGATTGCCTCAAGAAGACGCAGTGTTGAGGCAAAACCAAACTACGAACCTCTATTTTCCCAACCATTCTCCTCACTGCTGCCTCTAGCCAACTTTTTCTCCAGGCCACAGCCCACTGTCCTACCCCACATACAAACATTTGTGTCTTCACAGCAGGGTTTCAAAGATATTTTGAAGGCCTATGTTTCTGTTTCCCTTTATAGTTCCTCCAGAGTTAATTTTGAGGAAGGAGCCAGTAACTTATGCTAGTTTTCCACCATTGACAGGATCTTTGGAAGTCATCCTTAGGTATTTTATATATGAACTGCTATTAAGCTAGATTCTCTTAGTCTGTATTTGTACAATTTAATTTATAAACCTTTACAGTTTTTCTCGATATATTTTATTTTGTTATTTGTCAGATCTTTCCAAAATATTTTTGAATCTTGATTCCGCAGTGCAACAGATTAGCAATCCATCAGTTATCACATCCAAATTTTATAAGCATATCACTTATTTGTTCATATAAGTCTCTCTATATTATGTTGATTGCCCCTAAGACTGTTTACCGCTCATAGAGCCTCATAAAAGAAAATTTTAAAGGAAGCACTTTTGACATAAGGAAAATCATCTTAGATCATTGAGATACAAGAACAAATGACAAATAAGGGTATAGGTAAATCTGTGGGTAAATCAAAACAAATATTGAGTGTATTAAGTGATAACAACAATGGCTAATTTGAGGAATTAAAGAAAATATAAGATACAGCTAAAATAGCAGACCATATTTACACACCTTATGAGGGAGGTATGATCAGAGTTAATGTTCTATGATTTTTGTCTTCTCAGGAGAAGGTAAGATGTTGTTTAACTTTAGACTTTAAGTATGCATGAGAAAATACCTAGGGTAACCACTATACAATTAAAGACAGAGTATTCAAAAATAACAGGGAATATGGCCTGAGGAAAAAATCAACCAAGAAGCAAGGATATTGAGAAACACTCCTGCACTGGTAGAGCAAGAACCTTCAAAAAATCCACTCCTTTTTACATTGTTGGTGGGACTGCAAAATGGTGCAGCCTCTATGGAAAATGGTATGGAGGTTCCTCAAACAATTGCAGATAGATCTACCATACGACCCAGCTATCCCACTGTTGGGAATATACCCAGAAGAATGGAAATCATCAAGTCGAAGGTATACCTGTTTCCCAATGTTCATCGCAGCCCTCTTTACAATAGCCAAGAGTTGGAACCAGCCCAAATGCCCATCATCGGATGAGTGGATACGGAAAATGTGGTACATCTACACAATGGAATACTACTCAGCTATAAAAACGAATGAAATACTGCCATTTGCAACAACATGGATGGACCTTGAGAGAATTATATTAAGTGAAACAAGTCAGGCACAGAAAGAGAAATACCACATGTTCTCACTTATTGGTGGGAGCTAAAAATTAATATATAAATACACACACACACACGCACAGACACACACACACAAACCGGGGGGGGGGGAAGAAGATATAACAACCACAATTATTTGAAGTTGATATGACAAGCAAACAGAAAGGACATTGTTGGGGGGGAGGGGGGAGGGAGAAGGGAGGGAGGTTTTGGTGATGGGGAGCAATAATCAGCCACAATGTATATCGACAAAATAAAATTTAAAAAAAAAAAAAATCCACTCCTTCATAAAAACAATGATAACACTAGTAAAAATTGCCAAATGAACTTTCTCAAAACTTGGGAAATTAACCAAAGGCTTGCAATAATTCAATTAACATTTATTTAATAAAAATGGCTAAATTTTAGTAAACAGTGAGAATTATGAAGTTTTAACTTGCCTTATTCCCACCCTTGTTTTCCCAGCTCTGGATAGCTTTGAAAACTAACAGCCTCAGAACCATGTGGAGCTGTGAATATCTGCAGCCTAGCAGTCACATATGGGGAAAGAATAGGCTTGAAGCTCCCCAAAGAGTCCCATTTCAATAATTGTTGCTATATGACCTCACTGGAAGTTCCCTGGAAAAACCTTATTGTCAGGACTGGTCTTCATTCAGTCTGACTCATGACTAGCTCAATGAGGAAAGGCCTATCTTCAGGATATTTTTCATTAAAAAGGATAGTCAGAGGCAATTGTTTAACTTCACAGATTCCTGAGGTGGCAATAACAGTTGGGGCAAACAAACAGCAGGTCCCAAAACTTGAAATTTTGGGAATGAGAGGTCCATAGGGGTCTTTGAAAAGTTCTGACATATCTCTAGGGATCTAGATGGCCATACACAAGTGAAGGGCTACTTACCCAAGAACGACCTAAAAAGGCCCTAATCTCTTACTTATGGCTGTCCTTGAAACTGTAAAAACAAGAAATAAAAGCTAAGGCAGAGTTGTAAACTGCCAGAGCATTGAAACATTCCCCAACAAACAAAAAGAGCCCCTCAGCAGAGGGTGGGAGACTTACAGATTCAAGGCATTTAAGCTAATCTCTATTTAATCATTAACTGACCACTAAGCTATCTAAGTAGAGACTTCAGTGGCTGCACACATAAAGAATCTAATCTTTGACAAAGGCACCAAGCCTATTCACTGGGGAAGGGACTGCCTCTTCAGCAAATGGTGCTGGGATAACTGGATATCCATATGCAGGAGAATGAAACTAGACCCATACCTCTCACCATATACTAAAATCAACTCAAAGTGGATTAAGGATTTAAATATACACCCTGAAACAATAAAACTTCTTAAAGAAAACATAGGAGAAACACTTCAGGAAATAGGACTGGACACAGACTTCATGAATATGACCCCAAAAGCACGGGCAACCAAAGGAACAATAAACAAATGGGATTATATCAAACTAAAAAGCTTCTGCACAGCAAAAGAAACAATTAAAAAAGTTAAAAGACAACCAACAGAGTGGGAGAAAATATTTGCAAAATATACATCTGACAAAGGATTAATATCCAGAATATATAAGGAACTCAAACAACTTTACAAGAAAAAAACAAGCAACCCAATTAAAAAATGGGCAAAAGAGCTAAGTAGGCATTTCTCTAAGGAAGATATACAAATGGCCAACAGACATATGAAAAAATGCTCAACATCACTCAGCATCCGGGAAATGCAAATCAAAACCACACTGAGATACCATCTAACCCCAGTTAGGATGGCTAAAATCCAAAAGACTCTGAACGATAAATGCTGGCGAGGTTGCGGAGAAAAAGGAACTCTCATACATTGTTGGTGGGACTACAAAATGGTGCAACCTCTATGGAAAATGGAGGTTCCTCAAACAATTGCAGATAGATCTACCATACGACCCAGCTATCCCACTGCTGGGAATATACCCAGAGGAATGGAAATCATCAAGTCAAAGGTATACCTGTTCCCCAATGTTCATCGCAGCACTCTTTACAATAGCCAAGAGTTGGAACCAGCCCAAATGTCCATCATCAGATGAGTGGATACAGAAAATGTGGTATATCTACACAATGGAATACTACTCAGCTATAAAAACGAATGAAATACTGCCATTTGCAACAACATGGATGGACCTTGAGAGAATTATATTAAGTGAAACAAGTCAGGCACAGAAAGAGAAATACCACATGTTCTCACTTATTGGTGGGAGCTAAAAATTAATATATAAATTCACACACACACACACAAAAAATCCTGGGGTGGGGGGGAAGAAGATATAACAACCACAATTACTTGAAGTTTATATGACAAGCAAACAGAGGGGACACTGGTGGGGGGGGAGGGAGGAGGGAGGGAGGTTTTGGTGATGGGCAACAATAATCACCCACAATGTATATCGACAAAATAAAATTTAAAAAAAAATTTTTTTTAATAAATTAAAATAAAAGAATAGACTCTAGGGCCGGCCCCGTGGCTCACTCGGGAGAGTGCGGCAGTGGTAGCACCGAGGCCGTGGGTTCAGATCCTATATAGGGATGGCCGGTGCACTCACTGGCTGAGTGTGGGGCAGACGACACTGAACTGAGGGTTGCAATCCCCTTACCGGTCAAAAAAAAAAAGAATAGACTGTAAAGAATTAGTTCAGGGAAGTCACTAAACAAACAGCAACAACAACAAACCCTGGGGCACGGGGTGTCTGATTTACAGAGTTTCCACATTATATTATTTAAGATGTCCAGTTTTTTCAGTAAAAAGTTACAAGACACACAAGAAAAAAAATGTAGTCAATGGAAACTATCCTCAAGGAAGCCCAGATGTTTGATATACTACGCAAAAACTATAAATATGTTCACAAAGCTAAAGGAAACCATGTCTCAAGAATTAAAGAAATTATGAGAATGGTATTCACCAAATAGAGAATATCAATAAAGAGAGAGAATTTATATAACAGAACCAATTAGAAATTTTGCAGTTGAAAAGTGTAATTCAGATGCTGCTCACTGCTCCGCAGGCTCTGGGGTTAAATTCTTTGTCCTTGAAGATAATGTGTTGAATGTTTTGAGCTGGAGAATCTAGGGCCAAGTCATGCCAGTTCTTTCGTAACTCCACTCCATTTGCCTTCTCTTCCAGCTATGCTTCCAGAGTTCTCTGTGTTTCCAAGAGCAACAAAAAAATAAATCTCCAGCTGAATAATATTTCCATGTGGTAGGGTGACATCACCACAATGGCAGAGTAGATGATCCCTGGCATCGCGCCCCCCCCCCCCACAAGAGCACAATTAGCAATGATTAAAGCACAAAAATGTCCTCTTGAATTCACAAGAACATGGGGAAAGAGGTGAAGAGGCCTGCTGAACTTGTGAAAGTGAAAACAGCCACGCCACGTGGAAGGAAGGATCACATCAGACAGCAACATCCACTCCCCCAAGCTGTCGTAGTGCAGCTCACAGAGAAGTTGCCCAGAGCCTGCAGAACTGGCATAGCATTGTTTTGCAAAAACCTCCCAGAGCCTGCAGTGGGTAAAAGAGCTGCAACCACTGGAAGAAAAGATCACCTCAGAATGCTCCATCTCACTCCCAGAACCTGTGTAGCACTGCTCATGAAATTTTCCTGTGCTCACAGAGGTGAGAGGGACCACAATCAGCAGGGGAAAAGAATCACTTCAGATCCACTCCGTCCCCTCCAGATCAGCTTAGGACTGTTCATGGAGAAGGTCACTGGACCCGGTGTCCCATAGGTGAGAAGAGAGAGTAGGAGGTGGGTGTTCGATTTGCCCACTGGTCTGGGAATCTTCAAGAGGAACACACCAAGGGCATGCTCCATAGAAAATATTTGGAGTGCAAGGTAGGCTGATCCACCAGGAGTGCATGAAGGTGCAATCTTGGCAGCTGATCTGCATTCTGATCAGCAAAGACACTACACAGAAGAGACTAGCTAGTGCCATAGCGCTATGGTGGACACAATCCATGGGAAAATCCCAAGCTGAATTTTTCATACAGCCTAGTTACTCCTGCGGAGTCTTCCCTTTGCCCAGAAACGACTAAAATGTCAGCAATTAAATTCCAGTTAGTACAGTAAGCCTTCCCCATATCAGGAAACAATGGTCAGGTAGCAATTTAGTTCTGGATCACTGTTCAAGTTCCAGCACTTGCAATAACCATTCCCTAAATCTGGAAACAATGGCAAGACAGCAAGTTAGTTCTGGTGCAGTATTTAAGGGGAGGTGCTTGCTATAATGCTTCCCCGGAATGGTAACCGAAGACCAGAGAAGTTCTGATATTAAGCAGCAATATGTATTGAATTGTGTCCCCCAAGTTTTATGTATTAGAAGCCTGATCCTCACTGTTACTGTTAAGGGGGTGGGAAATCCTATTATGGTAACTGGAAAGTGGGGCCATGAAGAGGTGATTAGATTGTCAGGACCATGACCCAGTTCATGGATGTGGTTCTGAGGGCTTTAAAAGGAGAGCACATGAGAGTCTCTCTGCTCCACCATTCTGCCATGTGAGACTCCTGGGTCACTGTCACCACCAACAAGGCCTTCACTAGATGTGTTCTCTGGACTCTGGACTTCCCAGCCTCAAACTGTAGGCAATAAATTTCACTTTCTTACAAATCCCCCAGTTCCAGGTATTTTGCTATAAGCAGCAGAAATGGAATAGTACAGAAAAAATTGGTACCAGAGAAGTGGGGTGTTGCTTATAACAAACACTTGAAAATGCAGAAGTAGCTTTGGAACTGGGTGTTAATGAGAGACTGGAAGAATTTGAAGGAGCAGGCTAGAAAATGCCTAGCTGTTGGTGGGAGTTTAGAAGACAAGAAAACCAAAGAAACTTTGGAACATCTTAGAGAGTGGTTAAATGGTGGTCAGTAGAATGCTGATAGAAATATGAACAGTAAAGGCCATTCTGAGAAGATCTCAGATGTAAATGAGAAAAGACTTATTGGAAACTGAGGCTAAGATCACCCTAGCTATGAACTGTCAAGGAACTTGGCTGCATTCTATTTATGCCCAAAAGTTTTATGCAATGTGGAACTTAAAGATGCTGAAGGAGGGTATTTGGCAGAAGAAATTTCTAAGCAGCAAAGCATTCAGGAAGCTGCATGGCTACTAGCAAGAGCCTATACTGAGTTATAGCAAAAAATGGTGTGGTGTAAAGCCAGAATGCATAATTAACAAGGAAGCAGAGCATAAAGAACTGGAAAAATTTTAGCTTGGCCATGTGGTAAACAAGCAGAGAGCATTTTCAGGAGAAAAATGCAATCGTGTAGCCCAGCAACTGTTTGGTAAGGAGATTAGTACAGAAGAAAGGGATTATGAAGAGAAGAAAAAAGACTTTGAAGGCATTTCAGAGGCTGCCTCTCCCATTTCAGGCCTAATGACCTAGGGAGACAAAATGGTCTCAGGGAACAGGCCTGAGGTGCCCTCCATGGGCTCGCTGCCCAGGCCCACCTCAGGATGCTGGTTCCTGCACCAGCATCCTGGCTTCTTTGGATGCTGCAGCTGTGGCTAAATTGGCCCCAGCTGTGGCTGGACCCACAGCTTTGGAAGATACAAGCTTGAAACTGTATAGAAGATACAAGCTGGCCTCCATGTGGTGATAAGTCTGCAGGCTCACAGAATGTCGAAGCTGTGAAGGCTTGGGAGCGTCCACCATGATTTCAAAAGGTGTATTGAAAAGCCTGGGGGCCCAGGAAGAGGTCTTTTGTAGGGACGGATTCATCGCACTGAGCCTTTGCTAGAGAAATGCCCAGTGGAAGTGTGGGGTCAGAGTTGCAGCAGAGAAACCCCATCAGCGCCATATCTAGTGGAGCCATGAAAATAGAACTACGATGGAGACCCCAGAACTGTGGAGCCACCAGAGTACAATGCCAGCCTGTGAGAGTGAAAGTATGGCTGGGGACTAGAAAAGCCATAGGAGCAGAGCTGCCCGAGGACTTGGAGAACTAACTCTCATACCAGTTTGCAGATAACATCAAACATGGCATCAAGGTACATGATTCTTCAGCTTTAATATATTTGATGCCTGCCCTGCTGGGTTTTGGACTTGCTTAGGACCTGTTACCCCATTCTTTTGGCCTATTTCTTCCTTTTTGAATGGGAATGTGTACCCTACGTTTGTCCCACCATTGTATCTTGGAAGCAGATAACTTGATTTCACAGATGGGGCTTTGAACTTTGGACTTTTGAGTTGAAACAAGTTGACTTTGGGAAGGGAATGAATGTATTTACCTGTGAGAAGAACATATACTTTGGGGACCAGGAGTGGTATGATATGGATTGAATTGTGTCCCCCAAGTTTTTTGTATCCAAAGCTTGATCCCTACTGTGACTGTTAAGAGGATGGGAAATCCTATTATGGTAATTGGAAAGTGGGGCCATGAAGAGGTGATTGGATTGTAAGGACCATGACCTAGTTCATGGGTGTGGTTCTGAGGACATGAGAGTCTCTCTCTCTCTGCTCAACCATTCTGCTATGTGAGACCCCTGGGTCACTGTCACCACCAACAAGGCCCTCACCAAGTGTGTCCTCTGGACTCTGGACTTCCAGCCTCCGAAACTGTAAACAATAAATTTCATTTTCTTACAAATCACCCAGTTCCAGGTATTTTGTTATAAGCAGCAGAAAAGGACTAATATAAGCAAGCAATGAATATCTAATATCACCAAAGAACATCTGCAAAAGCTGGAAGAAGTAGTAATCTCCTCAAATGCATAGGCATCAATGTAAAGACACAAAGACTATGAAAGAACAAAGAAAAATGACATCACAAAAAGAAAACAACAAAGCTCCAGCAATCGACCTAGAAGACAGCAGATTTATAAAGTGTGTGACAGAGAATGCACAATAATCCTTTTAAACAGGTTGGTTAAAGGATACAGAACTATAGCTAGGTAGAATAATAAATTCTAGTGGTCTACAGTAGTGCTAGGCATCTATAATTAACAGTAATTTATTGTGTGTTCTCAATTGGCTGAAAGAGAGGAGTTCAAATGCTCTCATCACAAAGAAATAATACATTTTTACAGTGATGAATATGGTGATTACCCTGATTAGATCATCACACATTGTATACATGAACTGAATTATAACTCTGTACCCCATCAATATGTACACATGTTAATTAAAAAATAAATTAAAAAATTAAAACTAAAAAGTTGTTCAGGGAGCCACAAGAAAATACCAGTAGAAAGTTGAATGATAGTTGGAAAACAGTCTAGGAGCAGAATGATAAACTAGACAAAGAAATGGATTCAGTTAAAAAATAAAAATTCTAGATATAAAGAATACATTATCTTCATTGAAAAACACAATAGAATACTACAACAGCCAACTTGAAAAAACAGAAAAAAAGAATCACTAGCTCAAAGACAGAGCATATAAAATTACTGCTTTGAGTTAAATGTGTCCTCCAAAAGTTCATGTACTGGAAACTTGACCTCTGTTGTAACAGTGTTAAGAGGGTGGGAAATCCAATTATGGTATTTGAAAGGTGGGGTCTTTAAAAGGTGGTTGAATTGTGAGGACTGTGCCTTTGCAAACATATTGACCCATTCATGGAGTAATGGGCATAGTTCTGATGGCTTCATAAGGAGAGTGAGTGAGAAGTTTAGTTCTCTCTTGCTCACCCCATTCTCACCATGTGATAAACCTGCATTGCTGTGGAGAGTCATCACCAAGAAGAAGGCCCTGCCCAGATGTGTTCCTTGGACTTTGGACTCTGCAGCCTCTGAAACTGTAAGAATTAAATTTCATTTCCTTCTGTATTACCCAGTTTCAGGTATTCTGTTATAAGCAACGGAAATGGGCTGATAAAATCACACAATCAGAGGAGAAAAAAGAGAAAAGAATAAGAAAAAATGAAGTAGGCCTGTAGGAATTAGGAGACATCATCAAGCTAAATAAGATAAACATTCTGGGAGTAGCCAAAGGAAATTAGAGAGAAAAGGCCTAAAAAGCACATTTTGAAAAATAATGGTTAACTTTCCAAGTATGAAGAAGATGGCAGCATCCAGATACAGGAAAGCCAGATGTCATGATTCAAATTTAACCCAAAGAGTAATTCCCCAAGGCACACCATAATCAAATTATTAAAATCCAAAGACAATTAAAGAATACTGAAAGCACCAAAAGAAAAGAAATGCATTGCGTTCAATGGAGCTCCAATCTGGCTTTCAGCAGATTTCTCAGAAGAATCTTTACAGGCCAAGAGAGAGTGGGATAATATATTCAAAGTTCTAAAGGAAAAAACTGTCAACCATGAATACTGTATCCAGCCAAACTAACTTTCAAATATGAAGGAGAAATAAAAACTTTCCTAGACAAAAGCTGAAGGAAATCGTCAACACTAGACCTGTCTTACAAGAAATGCTAAAGGAAGTTCTTCAATCTGAAAGAAGATACCAAAGTGTAACAAGAAAACATCTGACGGTATAAAACTCACTAGTAAAGTAAGTACACAGACAAATTCAGAATACTCTAATGCTGTAATTATGGTGAGTAAATCCCTTGTAACTTTAGTATGAAGGATAAAAGACAAGCTATTATTTATAGTAACAAATAAAGCTGTATAAGAGAGAGGCAATGTACAAAGATATAACTTGAAACAACAAATTGTAGAAAGGTGGAGGGAAAGGACATCACAGTGTAGAGTCTGTTTTGGTGTCTTCTCTTTTCTTAGCAATCACAGTTGAGTTGTTAGTTTAAAATAATCTCTTATAGCTATAACATGATTTTTGTATGTTTCAGGGTAATCATAAAGCAAAAACCTATAATAGATATACTAAAAATAAAGATTTTGAAATCAAAACATATGACTAAAAAAAACCCCACTTAATCACAAAAGAAAAAATAAATTCATGCATTTATAGCCAACTGATTTTGACAAAGGCTCCAAGAATATATATTGGTGAAAGGTGAGTCTCTTCAATAATGGTGCAAGGACAACTGGATATTCATATACAAAAGAGTGAAACTAGACCCCCATCTTTCACCATATACAAAAATAAACTCAAAATGGATTAAATAATTAAATGTAAGACCCTAAAGTATGAAACTGCTAGAAGAAAACAAGAGAAATGCTTCATTAAATTGAATTGGGTAAGGCTTTTTTGAATAAGACTTCAAAGGCACAGGTAGCAAAAGCAAAAACAGATAAATAATAGGTTACATCAAACCAAAAAGCTTCTACACAGTAGAGGAAAAAAAATCAGCTAAGTGAAGAAACAATCTGCAGAATGGAAAAGTATTTGTAAACTATGCGTCAGACATGGAGCTAATATTCAAAATCTATAAGAAACTAAACAGCAAAAAAACAAATAATCTGATTTAAAAATGGGCATAAGAGTGTACGTCCCCCAGAGAGGGCCCCAGAGAGGTGTGGAGATCTGCTGGGCCCATGCACCCTTAGGCACCCATGCCAGAGCAGGTAGGCACTGCCACGGGACCGCCCCCAGCCCAGGCCAGTGCATGCTCCCAGAGAAGCCTTAAAGCCACCAGGCTCACAGGGTCCCCAAGCCACCCACATTGGAAGAGGTAGGCACCACTGTGGGACTCCCAGCCCAGGCCAAGCCCAGTGGCCCAGTGAGGCCCGAGCCTCCCTCCCACAGGCACAGAGGCAGCCGTGCCAAATTGGCACTACTGTCAGGATCCTAGCCAGACATTAGGGTCGAAGGAGTGGACTGTGAAATTCCCTGCCACAATAACTGAATATCAAAGGAAAGATACTAGAAATATGAAAAATCAAGAAAGTACACCACCAAAAGGTAATATTGAATCTCAAGCTCGAGATCCTATAGAACAGGAAGTCCTTGAAGTGATTGACAAGGAATTTTGACTGATAATTCTAAGGAAACTAAAGAGATACAAGAAAACTCAGACAACACAATGAATGAGAAAAAGTATGCAGCTCCTGAAAGAAGAAATGTACAAAGAAATCAGTGCCTGAAAAATAATGTAGCAGAGCTTACGGAGCTGAAGAATTCATTGAACAAAATAAAAAACACAACAGAGAGTTTAACCAACAGGCTAGAACAAACAGAAGAGAGAATTTCTGACCTTGAAGATGGGCTATTTGAAATAACACAGGTGGACAAAAAAAGAAAGAAAGAAAGAAAAAAGAATTAAAAACATTGAAGAAAATCTAAGAGAGATAACAGACAACCTTAAACTCTCAAATATCTGAATCATGGGTATTCCAGAAGGGGAGAAAAAAGGAAATGGCATTGAAAATATATTCAACAAACTAATGGCAGAAAACTTCCCAGGTATAGGGAAAAACACAGATCTTCAGATTCAGGAGGCTCTAAGATCCCCAGACATATTCAACTCAAGGAGGTCCTCTCCAAGACATGTTATAGTCAAACTGGCAAAACTCAAAGACAAAGAGAGAATCTTAAAAGCTGCAAGAGAGAAGCATCAAAACACCTATAAGGGAGCCCCAATCAGACTAACATCAGACTTTTCATCACAAACCCTGAAAGTCAGAAGGGAATGGGATGATACGTTCAAAATACTAAAAGACAAAGATTGTGAGTCAGGAATACTCTACCCCTCAAGGCTATCCTTCTGAAATAACGGACAAATAGTATACTTCTCAGAAAAAAAAAAAAAAAAAAAAAAAAACTGTGGGAGTTCACTACCACATGACCAGCCTTACAAGAAACTCTCAAGGGAGTACTGGGTTTGGTACCTGAAAAACAATCACCACTACCATAAATACTCAATGAAAAACAAAATTCACTAGTAAAATAAAAATGCTAACAATAAAGAGAAGAAAAAGTTTATCTACCACCCCAAGAAACCAACAAATACAGAAGACAAACAGTAAATCAGAAAGAAAGGAACAAAAGATACTTAAGACATCCAAACAAAAATCAAAAAAATGCTAGGAGTAAATCAACACTTTTCAATAACAACTCTTAATGTAAAAGGATTAAATTCCCCAATCAAAAGACACAGACTGACTGACTGGATTAAAAAGTTGGTCCCAACTATATGCTGCCTTCAAGAGACTCACTTCACCTGTAAAGACACATTTAGACTAAGAGTAAAAGGATGGAAAAAGATATACCATGCAAATAGAAATGAAAAACGAGCTGGAGTAGCTATTCTTATATCTGATAAAATAGACTTTAAACCAAGAACCATAAAAAGAGATAAAGAAGGCCACTATATAATGATAAAATGATTTGTCCATCAAGAAGACATAACAATCATAAATATATAGGCACTCAACATCAATCAGCCTGCTTTATAAAGCAAACAGTTTTAGACCAAAAGAATGAGATAGATACTAATACCATAATAGCAGGGGACCTGAACACAGCACTCTCAATATTGGACAGATCATCTGGGCAAAGATTCAGGAGAGAAACACAAGATCTAAACAACACTTTAGACCAATTGGTATTGACAGATATCTACAGAACATTCCATCCAACAACCTCAGAATATTCATTCTTCTCATCAGCACATGGACCATTCTCCAGGATAGATCACATGTCAGATCACAAATCAAGTCTCAGCAAATTCAAAAAAATTGGAATTATTCCATGTATTTTTTCCTATCACAATGGATTAAAATTAGAAATCAATAATAAACAAAACTCTGGAAACTATACAAACACATGGAAATTGAAAAGCATTCTACGTAATGATATATGGTTCCAAGAAGACATTATACAGGAAATCAAAAAATGTATTGAAAATAATGATACATCATACCAAAACCTGTGTGATACTGCAAAAGCAGTACTAAGGGGGAAATTTATCACATCAAATGTTAACTTACGAAGAATGGAAAGACAGCAAGTGAACAACCCAACACTTCACCTTAAAGAACTAGAAAACAAGAACAATCCAAACCCAAAATTAGCAGAAGGAAAGAAATAATTAAGATCAGAGCAGAACTTAATGAAATAGAAACCCAAAAAATGATACCAAAGATCAATGCATCAAAAAGTTGGTTTTTTGAAAAGATAAATAAAATTGATAAACCATTACATGGCTAACTAAAAAAAAGAAGAGAGAGGGCCGAGCCCATGGCGCACTCGGGAGAGTGCAGAGCTGGGAGCGCGGCGACGCTCCCGCTGAGGGTTTGGATCCTATATAGGAATGGCTGGTGCACTCACTGGCTGAGTACCGGTCACGAAAAAGAGAAAAAAATAAATAAAAAAATAAAAAATAAAAAAAGAAGAGAGAGAAGATCTAAATAACAAAAACTAGAAATGAAATACAAAAAATCATTAGTGACTACTATAAACAGCTATATGCTAACAAATTTGAAAATCTAGAGGTAATGGATAAATTTCTGGATACATACCAACTACCAAGACTGAACCAAGAAAATGTAGAAAATCTGAACAGACCAATAACAGTAAAGGAGATTGAAGCTGTTATCAGAAGGTTCCCAACAAAGAAAAGCCCATGACCAGATGGGTTTACTGCAGAATTCTACCAAAACTTCAAAGAGGAATTGATACCAATTCTCTTCAAACTATTCCAAAAGATTGAAACAGAGGCATTCTCCCAAACTCATTCTATCAAGCAAACATCACCCTGATACCCAAATCAGACAAAGATACAACAAAAAAAGAAAACTACAGGCCAATATCCTTGATTAATATAGATGCAAAAATCCTCAATAAAATACTAGCTAACAGAATATAGCAACACATACAAAAAATTATACACCATGATCAAGTGGGATTCATCCCAGGGACGCAAGGTTGGTTTAACATTCAAATCAATAAATGTGATGCACCATGTCACTATAATCAAAGACAAAGACCATATTGTCACATCTATAGATGCTGAAAAGGCATTTGACAAAATTCAACTTTCATTCATGATAAAGACTCTCACTATACAAGTAATGTATAGACGGAAAGTATCTCAACATAATTAACACCATATATGATAAACCCACAGCTTTTCCCCAAGAACAGGAACTAGACAAGGATGACCACTCTCACCACTCCTTTTCAACGTAGTGTTGGAAGGACTAGCCAGTGCAATCAGAGAATAGAAGGAAATAAAGGGCATACAAATTGGAAAAGATGAAGTCAAACTGTCCCTGTTTGTAGATGACATGATCCAATATATCGAACAGCTTAAAGCCTCTACAAAAAACTCTTAGAGTTGATAAATGATTTCAGCAAAGTTGCAAGATACAAAATCAACACACAAAAATCTGTAGCATTTCTATACTCCAGCAGTGAAAATGCAGAAAAAGAAATCAAGAAAGCTAGCCCATTTACAATAGCCACCAAAAAATAAAATACTTAGGAATTTAACCGAGGATGTGAAAAATCTCTACAAAGAGAACCACAAACCACTGTTGAGAGAAAGTAAAGAAGACACAAGAAGATGGAAGATATCCCATGCTATTGGATTGGAAGAATTAACATTGTGAAAATATCCATAGTTCCCAAAGTGATCTACGAATTCAATGCAATCCTCATCAAAATTTCAATGATATTTTTCTCTGAACTGGAAAAAACTACCCTAACATTTATATGGAATAACTAAAGTCCATGAATAGCCAAAGCAATTCTGAGGAAAAAATAAATATTAAATACACCTGAAATAAATAAAAAAATAAATAATAAACACTACCTGACTTTAAACTGTACTACAAAGATATAATAAACCAAACAGCATGATACCGACATAGAAACAGACATACTGACCAATGGAATAGAATAGAGAATCCAGAAATCAACCCATACACCTATAGCCAGCAGATGTTTGACAAAGTCACCAAGCCTACACACTGGGAAAGAGACTGCCTCTTCAGCAAGTGGTGCTGGGATAACTGGATATCCATATGCAGTATAATGAATCTAGTCCCATACCTCTCACCATATACCAAAATCAGCTCAAAATGGATTAAAGAATTAAATATTCAATAAAACTTGAAACAATGAAACTCTTTAAAGAAAACATAGGGGAAACAGTCTAGGATGTAGGATTGGGCACAGACTTCATGAATATGACCCCCAAAGCAAGGGCAACCAAAGGAAAAATAAACAAATGGGATTATAGCAAACTAAAAAGCTTCTGCACAGCAAAAGAAATAATTAACAGAGTTAAAAGACAACCAACAGATTGGGAGAAAATATTTGCCAAATATACATCTGACAAAGGATTAATATCCCGAATATGCAAGGAACTCAAACAACTTTAAAGCAAAAAAACCCAAGTAATACAATTTAAAAATGGGCAAAGGAGCTGAATAGGCATTTCTCAAAGGAAGATATACAAATGGCCAACAGACACATGAGAAAATGCTCAACATCACTCAGCATTCGGGAAATGCAAATCAAAACCACACTGAGATACCATCTCACTCCAGTTAGGATGGCTAATATCCAAAAGACTGAGAATGATAAATGCTGACAAGGTTGCAAAGAAAAAGGAAACCTCCTACACTGTTAGTGGAACTGCCAAATGATGCAGCCTTTATGGAAAATGGTTTGGAGGTTCCTCAAACAATTGCAGATAGATCTACCATGTGACCCAGCTATTTGGCTGCTGGGAATATACCCAGAAGAATGGAAATCATCATGTCGAAGGGATATCTGTACTCCAATATTTATTGCAGCACTATTTACAATAGCCAAGAGTTGGAACCAGCCCAAATGTCCATCATCAGATGAGTGGACACAGAAAATGTGGTATATCTACACAATAGAATACTACTTTGCTATAAAAAAGAATGAAATACTACCATTCACATTAACATGGATGAACTTATAAAAAATTATATTAAGTGAAATAAGTCAGGCACAGAAAGAGAAATACCACATGTTCTCACTTATTTGTGGGAGCTAAAAATAAATTAAAAATACACAAACAAGTTGGGGGGTGGGGAAGAAGACACAACAATCACAATTTCTTGAACTTGTTAAGACAAGAGAACAGATATGATGTTGATGGGCAGGAGGGAGGATTCGTTAAAGGGACACGAAAGTCAACTACATTGTATACTGATAAAATTTTTAAAAATGGGCATAAGACATGAATAGACATTTCTCAAAAGAAGACATACAAATGGCCATCAGATGTGTAAAAAATGCTCAACATCACTAATCATCAGAAAATTGCAAATTAAAACTACAATGAGATATTTTCTCACTCCACTTATAATGGCTGTTATGGAAAAGACAAAAAATAACAAATGCTTGCCAGGATGTGGAGAAAAAGGAACTCCATACACTGTTGGTGGGAATGTAAATTAATACAACTGTTAGTGAAAACAGTATAGAGATTCCTCAAAAGACTACAAATAGTTAAACTACTTTATGACCCAGCAATTCCAGTACTGTGTATATATCCTAAGGAAATGGTATCAGGATATCAAAGAGATGCCTGCACTTTTATGTTCATTGCAGCACTATTCACAATAGCCAAGAGATGGAATCAACCTAAATGTCCATCTACAGATGAATGATTTAAAAATATGTTATATGAGTATGTACAAAATGAAATACTACTCAGCTATAAAAAAGTTTAGAATTTTTTAATTTGCAGCAACATTAATGAAACTGGAGACCATCATGATTAGTGAAGTAATCCAGGGACAGAAAAATATTTCATGATCTCATTCATATGTGAAATCTAAAACAAACTAACAAAGGAAAAAGAGGTTCACATGGAAGTAGATAGTAGATTAGTAATTACTGTTGCTTTATGTTGCTTTGCCCCCTATGGATTTGTCACCCCTCTTCCCCTGGGTGACAGAGATGCAAAGGATTACTCAAAGCCCATCTCTTCTGAGCAGTGAGAGACCCCAAAGTGGTTAATCTTCCCAGGACCCTCCAGTGAGAGGCATCCCTTCCTTGGGAAATTAACCCCAAATTGTGGTTCTCTTCCTGCATTTATTTTCCAGACCAGGAAGTTACAGGAAGAGAACATAGGTGGGGTTATAGTTTAACAATATAGGCTGGTAACTTTCAGTGAAATAAGTCAGATGACATTCCATCAGACAATTAAGTGATCCACCAACAAAAGCTTGATCTTAGCAAAGAGTCCTTCTCCCTCCACAATTTTCCAGGATCTTTACACATGAATCAGTAACTAGTCTGTCTTTGAGCCAGGAACCTTGCTGTGCCACAAATCTTTATTTTACACCAGAGACTTTATAGCCTGAGGAAAATTTCCAGTTCTCTGGAAGGTCAATATTTGAAACTGCAAGGCTTTGGAAAACCAAGCCCTGAGAAGTACATTTGCTTTAAGAATCCTCTACAAATTACCAGAGGCTGGGAAGGGAAAGGGAAAGATGAGGAGGGGAAGAAGTTGGTCAATGAGTACAAAGTTACAGGTGGCTAGGAAAAATAAATTCTGGTGTTCTAGGGTGACTATGGCTAATTATATTGTATTGTGTACTTATTTTTTTTTTTCAGAGTATACTTTTCCAATTTTTTTTTACTGTGGTAAAATACACATAAAATTTATTGTTTTAATTATTTTTTAAAATACTTATTTATTATTATTATTATTTACATTCAAAGGTGGTATTGTGGAACAGTGGGAGGGTTAGGTGGGAGGGGGGCAGGGAAACAGAGGTGGAGTTGGGGGTGCAGGACTGGCCCATAGCCAGCTCCTTTGCTGGCTGGTTGTGGAGGGCAGGGGGTGTAGCTGAGGCCTGCAGGCTCTCCCCACTCTGGCTTGGGAGCCTGGGGGTCTTCTGGCAGTGGCTTGGTTGTCACTGGGCTGAATGTGAACATTGGGGGTCATGGCTGAGGCCCTCAGCCTCCCCCACCCCAGCTCGGGAGCCTGGGGGGCTTCCAACAGTGGCACAGTCATTGCTGGGCTGGATGCAGATGTTGGGGGAGACGTGGCTGAGCCTCTAGGCCCCCACCACCCAGTCACTGCTGGGGCCCTTTTACCTCCCCCAACCTGGCTTGGGAGCTTGGGGGCTTCTGGTGGCTGCTTGGTCATCACTGGGCTGTATATGGTCATCAGGGGGGCATTGCTGAGCCCCCAGGCTCCCCTCATTCTGACTCAGGAGTCCAGGGGGCTTCCGGCCTTTTTAGGTTTTATAGGTGTTCTTGGGTGGTGTTAGACATTTGCTGGTTAATATCAGAACTTTGTTTCTGATGTGTGTGTGTTTTGTATTTTCTTTCACTTCTGTGTTGTATAATTAGCTACTCCCACCACTTAAATTCTGCACTGGAACTAATTTGTTGTCCTTTGCTTACTTCTAAAATGGAGGAACTTCCTGTGGGGACCAGCATTTGAGCCCTGTGGTTGAGCTAAATTGCTTCATTGCTACTGATACCCTGAGCAAAGCTTTTTGTGCAGCTCAGATTTTAATTGTTGACCTTTTAAGTACTTCCAGGTCTCGTGAGGTCCAATAAACCTGGGTTGTGGGGAAACTCTGGTCTGGGCCTGAGTCTTTTCAGCAAACTGCTCCCCTGCAGTTCTGTACTCCTGACCAGTCTCCACTAAGTGGGCCTGTGCTGATTGGAGGGCAGAGCAGCTGTCTATGCTGTGCCCTAATGTTCCCTCAGTGAGCACCTCTCCTTCACCCCTCACACTCCAAACACTTCCCATGGGGTGGGCTGTGTGCCCGTCCCTTCTGATGACTCACTGGCTTTTCAGTGGCTCCTTTTTTTCAGTTGTCTATGGCTCCTGGCTCCTTTGTGGGCCCATGGGAATTTTGTCAGTGGTCTTGCTGGCCTAGGATCCACAAAGGCCCTCCTCTCCCCTGCAGTCTCCAAGCAACTTCACACAAAGGGCTCAACTATGATTTTTGCCAGCTCTTGCTCTGTGTGCTCACCAGAGCCAGCACTGAAATGGCTGGAATTTGAAATGGTTGGAGGGGTCCCTTCTTTCTCTCATTGCAGCTTCTTCCACCTTCATGAACTCCGTAGGTCTCTCCTCCTCTTCTGCTGAGCTCTAGCAACCCTAGCTTGGTAGTTGTTGCTTTTTTAATAGTTGTAAATTGGTCAATTGTGGGAGCGAGTGATGCTGGGTACTGTCTATTCTGCCATCTTGATTCTCTGCCTCCATTTTAATTTTGTATTGTGTACTTATAAATATCCAGAATAGAGGATCTTGAATGTAATTACCACAAATAAATAATAAATTTTTAGGTTACTGATGTGCTGTATACCCTGAGTGGACCATTATACAATACATGCATGTATTGAAACAACACACTTCACCCCATAAATATGTACAGTAAAAATAAATAAAATAATTTAATACATAAATAAAATAAAATAAATAAAATAATTAGAGGGGGGGCCTCAAAAGCAGACTGAAGCTTGTAGAAGAAGTACTCAGTGAACTTGAAGATAGGACAACTGAGATGATTACTTGGAGGAACAGAAAGAAATGAAGAGGAAGGAACAGAGACCTGTGGGACACCATCAAGTGTATCAACTTACACATGATGGAAGTTTCAGTAGAAAGGAGAGAGAGGGACAGTAAGCATATTTGAAGAAATAACTGCTGAAAACTTTGCAAATTTGATGAATACATTAATCTACACATATAAGAAGCTCAACAAACTCCAAGTAGGATAAGCTCAAAGAGATCTAAACCAAGACAAATCATAGTCAAACTATCAAGAGAGAAAGAGAGAAATTTGAAAGCTGCAAAAGAAAAATGATCAGATACACGTAATCCCCAATAAGATTAACAGCTGATTTCTCATTTTTCATCAGAATAAATAGAGGCCATAAGGCAGTGGGATGACATTCAAAGTGCTAAAAGAAAAAAACCTAAACTAAGAATTCTGGAACTAGCAAAATTATTATTCAAAAATGAAGGAGAAAGTAAGATATTCTGAGATAAACAAAAACAGAGAATTCATCACCAGCAGACCCATGCTACAAGAAATACTAAAAGATAATTCTTTAACCTGAAATTAAGGGATGCTAGAACTGCAACTTGAATTTATATGAAGAAATAAAGAACACCATTAAAGGTAACAAGATAGGTAAATATAAAGGTCAGTGTAAATTTATTTTTGTTTGTAATGCTTTTCTTCTCCTATCTGATTTGAAAAACACTAATATAAAGCAATAATTAGAAAGCCATGTTGATGAGCTTATAATATATAAAGGTGTAATATGTATGACAAAGTTAAACTAAAGGATGGGGGAGGGAACAAAACTATATAGGAGCATTTTGTATACTATTGAAATTAAGTTGGTGTTAATCTGAACTAAATTATGTAAGATAAGATGTTAATTGTAACTCCCAAGACAACCACTAAGAAAATAACTAAAAATAAAATAGAGTAAAAGAAACAAGGGAATTAAAATGGCACACTAGAAATGATCTATTTTTCAGAAAAGAAGGAAGTAATAGAGGAAGAGAAGAACCAAAAAAGCATGAGACATATAGAAAATATTATATTTACATTTAGCTTAGTAAATAAAAAACCACAATAAGATACCACTTCACACCCACTAAGATGACTGTGTTCAAAAGGACAGACAATAACAAGAGTTGGTGCAGATGTGGAGAAATTGAAACCCTCATGCATTGCTGGTGAGGATCCAAAATGGTGCAGATGCTTTAGAAAACTTCCTGACAGTTCTTCAAATGGTTAAAAATTGAATTATTGTATGACCCAGGAATTCCATCCCTAGGTGTTTACCCAAGAGAAATGAAAACATCTATCCATACAATATCTTGTACATGGATGCTTATACCAGCATTATTTATAACAGCCAAAAAGTGGAAACAACTCAGATGTTTGTTAACTGGTGAACAAATGAGAAAATGGGGTATATCCATAGAATGGAATGTTATTAGGCAATGAAAAGGAGTGATGAAATGATAACATGCCACAGCATGGATCAACCTTTGAAAGCATTCTAAAAAGCCAGTTACAAAAGACAAACATTGTAAGATTTCATTTATATTAAATGTTCAGAATTGGTAAATCTATAGAAACAGAACATAGATTAGTGGTTGGCTAGGGCTGATAGGGTGAGGGCAGTGCATGGGGCATGCTTGCTAATGCACATGGGATTTCTTTCTGTGGTGATTAAAATATTCCAAAATTGATAGTGTTATTGATTGTACAACTCTGTATCTATTGTTAAAGTTATTGAATCGTGTACTTTAAAAGAGTGAATTCTATGATATGTGAATTACATCTTAATGAAACTTATTTAAAAAGATGACAAAACATAGAAAAAAGCAAGAAAAAAACATAAAATAACTTTATATAATAAATGTAAATGTAGCTAAGTTTCAAGTTAAAGACAAAGATTGTCAGACCGAATTAAAGATATGGGATAAAAATATCCAAGTATATGCTGTTTAAAAGATACACTGAAAGGCTGAATGCAAAATCCTAGTAAAGGTAGCAGGCAAAATTTTAACAATAGAGAGCTTAGGCATTATAGTTTTATGGGGCAAAAATAGACATTAAGTATGGCAAATTCCTAGAAACAGTTGCCATATAACAAATGTATTAACTCATCATGAAGTTGTAAGTCCAAACTTACATGCACCCAATATCTTAGCCTTAAAATATATAAATCAAAATTTTGGGCAGGCCCCGTGGCTCACTCAGGAGAGTGTGGCACTGGTAGTGCCGAGGCAATGGGTTCGGATCCTCTATAGTGATGGCCGGGGCGCTCACTGGCTGAGCATGGTGCAGACAACACCATGCCGAAGGTTGCAATCCCCTTACCAGTCAGGGGAAAAAAAAAAAAAAAAAAAAAAAAAAAAAAAAATATATATATATATATATATATATATATATAATCAAAATTTATAGAAACAAAATTAAAAATTAACAAATTTACTACTGAAGTTATTTTAACATATGTTTCTCAGTGTTTGGTTTATCAAGCAGACAAAAAAGTCAGTAAGGATAAAGATTTTAACAGCATTATTAGCATGTGTGATTTAATACACTTACATAGAATACTGCAGCAACCAAGTGTTAGTCCACAAAAAAAATGGGAGTTAAGGATACTGGCAGTAGAGGATTGAAGTTATAGACCATGAAATCTAAGTTTGATAGGGAAGAAAAGAAAGACAAAGGAAGGTTCATTAAGATGAAGTAGATGGGACTATGATCTAGTTGTTGAAGAGCTAATGTCTTAAGATTGGTAGAGTGAGAATCTTAAAGGTATTGTCAAATGGTACAGTGGTTAAATTTATTTCAGAGGTAATTAATCCTCAGTGATTATAAGATTCGGAGTGTTGCCATGGAAGTGACTGCTGAAATGGGGTAGAAGTAATGGGAGATAAAGAGATTAAGGTACTAAAATTCGAGAATGATGAATGGGTCATTAGTGTAGATGTGAAATTTTCTGGGATGTTAAGACTTGGAGTGAAAAAAGAAGACTGAACCAACCATGAGTTTAATCTTCATCGAATGGGAGGACTCTACAACCAAAGTGGTCTTTCGAGCTGTATGGCATGAAATGAAGTTAGCACAGGCAACTAGATGTGTAAAGTTCTGGAATAAGTAGTATGACATGAAGAGGATACCAATCCTATCACTTGACCAAGAGTGAAATTGAGTGTGGGAGAAACAGCAACCTCAGCTTTATTATCCAGAGATAAATATATTCAAAGTCAGAGAAGAAAGTTACCATTAGTGAAGGAGCTTAAATTGTAGCACAGTTTGTTAAAATGTAATGGAGGTTTTAAAAGGCACAGGGGCGAGGTAAGAGATTAAGAGATGAGTGGGAGATTTAGTCAGAAGAAAAGAAACAATAGTTAGAGGAATAGACAGCTGAATAAATTCACATCCTGGGAGCTGATCAAGGATGACAGGGATTTGTGGATTTAGCTGCTTGACACTTACAGGAGAATGCTGGCCTTCTAGTGGATGGCAGCAAACAGGTGTAGATGGGATATGCTTCTGAGAGGATTTGAGACTTGGTGGATTCAAGGGAAGGGGCTATTATCTGGCTTGAATTCAAGGGCTCTGGCTCAAAGTTCTAAAGATTTAGAGTAGATGTGAGGTTCCCACCACTTCTCTCTTTTTCATTTCGTTGAGTCTTTTGAAGATCCTAGGCCAGATGTTCTGAACAATGTCCCACATTCTGAATTTATTTGCGTGCTTACTTGTGATTAGCTTCAGGTGAAACATACCTAGCAAGAAGTTCACATGGGCTGTGTGTATACCTCCCAGAGCATCACATCAGAAAGCACAGCACGTTAAGTTGATCTGCTATTGATGATGTCAACCTTGACCACTTGGTTAATGTGGTGACCACCAGATCTATTCATTGTGAAGCACTGTTTCCCCTTTGTACCAATCAGCTATATTGTGGGGGTTAACAGGGTTATTTGGTATAGACCATGGTGATATATAGTGGGCAGGGATGTGAGAAAGAGTTAATAAGGCATGAATAGTTACACATAATTCATATAATATAAATTGATAAGAGCAAGAAGAAAAGTGCTTATAAGAACGTACATGAGGGAATAATTATTTCTGTGTGCCTAGGGTAGGTGATGGTTGTGGAGGAAATGAAGGGAAGCTTAGGAACAAAGGTGATATTTGAGAGTTGGATCTGTAAGCATGAGTTAACAGTGGTTGAAAGTGGTGAGGGCATCCCAGGTAGAAAGAAAAAGCATGAGGGGGAAGAAAAGCAGGCCTAAAACTACATGGTTCAGCCAGAAGAACAATAAATCCTGGGCACTGGCATATAAGATGCATGGAAATGAGTACTTGGAGATAAGTTTGGAAAAGTAGATTAGGTTAGGTTATGAAAAACCTTGAACTTCATGCTAAAGAATTTAGCCATAATTCTGTAAGTAATGAATGCTAATGGAGGATTGTAAGCAAAGGAATATTCAGATTTGACTTTTAGAGAGATGGGTGGATGGCAGTGTGACAGATAGGTTAAGAGGGAAGATTGGCAAAGAGGAAATCTGAGAGACTAATTAAGAGGTTTTTGTGAGAAATGATAAGGGCACAGACTAGGTCAGTGCCAATAGGGTTAGGAGAGAAAGGGACTGATATGAGAGATTTTTTAGAGGTGAAATCAACAGAACTTGATAAATGACTACATGTGGGTATTAGAGGAGAAATTAAGAATATTGTACGCTTTCTGAGTTGAACCATACTGATGGCGATGCCATTACCAATATAAGGAAGTTAGTAGGAAAAGCAGATTTGTAATAGGGAAGATAAGTTCTACATATTTTGAATTTGAGTTGCCTAAAGGGTACAATTTCCTATTGTAGTTTTATTTTATTTTTTTTCCCTTTTTATTTATAAAGCTTTCCTTCCACCCCCATTTTCTTTTACTTTCTTGCTTGGATCACAGAGAGTAAACTGGAGCGATATGAACACACACAAGTTCCAGATAGGCATGACAGAGGGCAAAATAGTTTAATCCAGAGATAACCGGGAATCAATCAATCTGACTTTGCAATATCTGAGCAAACTTGGATTAAAACTCTAGGGAAGGCCTGTTCTCAAAGAATTTGTGTATCCATACTTTGACATGCTTTGTGGAATAACTTGGGCCATTTAATTTCTTGGTCAAATAAGAATAATCAACCCACAGAATAACTCCTAACTTTTAAGGATTTGCAAGGGTTAATTAGATAAAACGTTTCTCTTTCCTTAGAAGCCAACGGTTTGTTATACCAGTCCCAGCAAAGATAAATTAAGTACTTTCTTTTTCTTGAATTTCTTTGTTATTCTGTCAAGCTGTTTTTATTTACTACATCCAATTCCACTGAACTCTCTGATTTCAAAAGATTCTAAAAATAAAACCCATAAAAGAGAAAAAATAATGAACAAAGAGAAAATATCACATGGAGCAGCATACGTAGCTGGCTATGCACTAGTAAACAACATTCAAGAAGACTCTGGGTTCTTAAGAATATTTCCTTAATTATGGTCATGATCTTCCCTATTCCTAGGGAAGTAAGATAAGTTTTTAAGCTATAAAGTGTTGAGTTCATTTTGAAAATATTTTTTAAAAGAAATTATAGATTCATAAAACTTTACATAATATCTCATGAGTTCAGGATATTCAGGAGTTTCAAGGAGTGGTTGCTTTTTCCCCCTCTAGTCTAAAGCAAGCATAAAATAGCATGAGGAAACTGCAGAAAAAGAAAACAGAGGGAACCAGAAGATCTGGAGATGGGCCCAATCAAATTTATGAAGCAATCTCTTTACCTTTTGTGCCTTCTATTCTTCTTGTCCAGCCTCTCTTCCTACTCCCTCCATCCTACTTTTGTTTTTTACTCCCCTTCATGCCTACCTGATTTGCCTTCTTATAGGGCCTTGCCCTTTGCTGTCTTGTCAGCTATTTCCTCTAATAGACTATGTTAGAGGGCACATATAAAAGTATCCCTACCACAGGCATTTGCATTTTACTAAAAGTCTATTACAGATTAGAATGCTTTCTAGGCCCAACGAATGAATTCCTAATGATTTAATAGAATTTGCTTCACCATTTCTGTAAAGTGTTCTTTGTGCCCCTACTTTCATACCTTTCATATCTGCTTCCCTCCCAAAGCTCATTCTGCCAGCTATCCCAGTCTGATCAGGCTTTGTACATGGTCAATTTCCAGAAGATATTAGTACTCTCACCAGGACAGTCAAAGTGAAGTGTGGTGTGTGTGTGTGTGGAGTAGGGGGAGGGGCGATAATACGTAAATGTACACATTGACACATACATGCAGAAACAGGTTTACAAACTTTACTGAGAGCTGTAATTCCAATTCTTCTCAATGAAGACTCATCCAATCAATCCAGATAACAAACAACATAAAAACTTCTCCTACAGGGACATCTGCTCATCGTTGCATTCAGGAAAAGAGAATTTTTGTCTATTTCAGGAAACTCTGCTTGTATCTATGATCACCTGATTGCTAGCTTATTCTTGGATTCTTTTCCAGAGAAATATGATTATTAGATCTGTGATGCCGGCTTGAAAATAAGCTTTATTTGCTTATACGGAATCTAACTATTCCGCAAGTGTCTCTCTTTTTCTGTGTGTTTGTGTATGTGTGTGTGTGTGTATTCACTTTGAATTGGCTTTTCTATGCTTTTTCAAGAGAACAATATGTATTGCAGGGGCAGATAGTTCTCCCCTATTGTTCTAGGGAACTATAGAAGGCAGCCAAGATAGCCTTAAGAAATATGAGAGGAGAGAGAATAAATACATAGAGGCTTAATTCTTCTTAAGGTCACCATGATCTTAAAGATGGAATAAAAAGAGAGAGAGAGAGAAAATACAAATCCTGCCAGGCCATGAGGAAACCATCTGCTTTAGTATAAGGTTCTTCTATGATCCCTTAAAAAGGGATAGTTTGAATAAAAGTACGGATGGGGCTATAATAAATTGGAAGATATAAAAACACAGTGATCTGTGTTGTGAGACTTTCCTCCAATAGCAGGAATGTGAATATATCCCTCCAGCCTTTATATAAACTCTGGTTCCCTATGCATCTGGACATTGTTGTCTCTGTTATGTTTCTTCTCCAAAAATCAACTGCAAACTCAATGTTTACCATTCTCTGTTCTCCATTTTTTCCTGTGCCCGTAGCTAGACTATATTTTCTAGTCTTCCTTGCACTTAGGTTAGGCCATTTGACTAAGTTCTTTCTGATGGATTTAGATCAAAAGTTACCTGTGTCAATTCCAGGACTTGCCCATGGAGGCTTCACACATGCACTTCCAAGCTTCATTTGTCTCCCCATGGGAGAAAATGGTGACAACCAAGCCAACATTGAAGACCACATGTTAAAAGTAGAAAGGCTACCTGGTGACCTGAATACTGACCTTGGATTGCTACATGAACAAGAGGATTGATCCTCTGTTGCATCTGAACCATTACATATTTGGGTTTATTTGTTACAACTGTTTATTTTCTTCTTCTTCTTTTAAATTTTAACATTTAGTTGTACATATTTGGGTACAGTGTGTTGTTTCAATACATGCATACACTGCACAATGATTCACTTAGGGTGGATAGCATAGTTTTGTACCTGTTATTCTACCACTTCTTACAGCAGTTTAGTCTTCCTTACTTCCTTGATAGCACTGTATCCCCTATAATATGTGGCACAATGCTCAGCATAAAGTAGGTGCTTAATAAGTTATCGTTGTATTAATAAGCCCATTCATGAAAGGTCTTCTACAAAGTGTAATTTCTGTGGAATGTTAGCCCATTCATAAAAGATTTCCTACAAGGTATAATTGCTATGGAATGCTGAGTTACAAAATTCCTCCATTCACATGTGATTTCATTCTTTTTAAATGATAATTGATATTCAGATATCAAACACCTATTGATTGCTATGTTTTACAAAAAATCCTGATGAGGTAGATGATATTATCTCAATTTAACACATGAGGAAACGGAGGCTCAGAGAGTTAAGCCACTCTCCCAAGGCCACACAGCTCCTGAATACCTGAACCAGGATTCAAATTCAAGCCCGTCTGACTTCAAAATTCTTTTCAATACACCATGTTTCCCTAAAGATATGTTGGATTTAATGTCATATTCATTATTTAGATATGTAATCCTGAAGATATAATATTGAGAGCAAAGCATATCACTTGGAACTCAGTAAATCACTCAAAAAAGTTGTCACACATGAGCTATGTAATCTTAGTCAATTAATAGAACCATTTCTTTAGTCTGATAATCAACTTATGACCTTCTCTTACACTCTAAGTGATCTTTAAAAATATAAAGTAAATATAGTAAAGGCTCAGCTAGAAGGCTCTATTATTAAATTTTAGACACCATGGCTAGATAATTTTGTGGCGAAGGATCAGACAACAACAGAAACTATTTTGTGTTTTAGTCCCTACGTTTTTGGCAAATCTTTCAAAATTCAGAAATTTATTTTCTGACCATAGAACAGACTGGTGCAGTGGTATCCAAACCAGAGAAATGTACTCTAGAGGCTGTTTTAGATGGACATTGGGGTTGTGAGTAGAAATATAAGAATACCTATTTATATTTATTTTTATAACGATAATAAATCTATGTTTTATTACATATAATAACAGAATTATATGTATATAATAACTACACACACATGCATATATAAAAACAATGTTACCTTCACTTGGTCTGTTTGATGACAGAGTGTCACATGGAATGTCTTATAATATTTATGAGGTATCTTGGGGCAAAAGTGTGGAAGATCGGACAGAGACATTCTCATTTATTAGTTTACTTTCACTATATTGTAAGATATGGCAGTTTACATGTTCCCAGTTAAATTTTCCAATCACATTATCTAGTTTGAAATAAACTAACCCTCACAAAATTCCTGCAAGGAGTATTGAAGGTATTAATAATGTAAGCACAAATGAATAATAAATTGACAGCATTCTTTGTCAGCTATATTATTAGGATAAATACAAAACAAAACAGATTTAAAAATCGTGATGATCTTATCATACATGCTAAAATGCTGACCTACAAATTTCAAAATTAACAAGAGGACTTTAATATATAAATTTATATCCTGTATGGTAACAGTAAACTTTACCCTAAATATGTTTTGTGCCTTAAGATATTAGCTAATTATGGCACTACATGTACATAATTTATAAATAAAAATAAATCTACTGAGGAGATGTGTTCAAAATGAGAAAACACTGTGGGGTATATTACCTACAAAGTTTGGAGACCACTATCGTAACACAACCCCTTACCTTAGGGTATTGGCAATATATACTTAACACATCTCTTTTCTATACTAGCTGCTAATTTGTAGGGAGAGGGACTGTGTCTTATGTTTGTACTTAGAGTATGTACTTCTTGATTTCACAGTGGTAGGTTTCATTCAATATTTGTTAGACAGAAATACAAGTTAATAGCCAACATTAAAAGGCAGAAAAGAATGAGACAGCCTGATTTTTATTACCAAATGAACAACTTTGACCATGTGATCTTCAAAAATGCACTTTTATTTTCCTCATCTAGAAAAAGAAGTGAATAATTCCTATTCTACCTATCCCAGTGGTTTTTTATGAAACTCACATAAGAGAATAAATATAAAATTTAAAGCCAAGTACAGCTCTGATACATTAACATTATTTTTAAAATATAAATTGCTTTGGAAATTTAGTATCACAAAAACCTAAGATAAGAAAATGACAGAGGAGAATAATGTTAGATATGTCCTGGACATTAAAAAAAATGCCTTTTGGTATGTTTAGCCTTTGAAATGCTGACACTTTCCTCCAATTGTTTAAACACATAAATTGTTTCAATAAACATGCTTTAAGTGTTACAAGAGTTTTTTGAAAAGGAAAGAGAGGGAAATGTAGACATTTCTAAATGCCTCTTATAGTCCAAGTACTGTCAGCATTCTCTTTGTTCTTGTTTCAGTAAATTCTACTAAAAAAAAAAAGAGAGAACAAAAACAAATACTCATGTAGAGATAAGAAATAAAAATGGAAAGCACAAAAGGGAAACCAATGGGTATCTCACCTGTTCTGTTTGAGGACTCATTTCCTGAGAATTTGAAGGCTTATAGTCCCAGGAGAGTGTGAGTCTAACGCTTCATTCCTATTTCGTTAAGGAAAGTAACTGAATACCTTTTGCATTATTCGCTTTTCTATTGCTCATAACAGAATACCTGAAACTGGGTAGTTTATAAAGAAATAGACTTTATTTCTTACAGTTTTGGAGGCTGGGAAGTCCAAGGTCCAGGGGGCACATCTGGTGAGGGCCTTCTTCTTGGTACAGAATCGCATGGAGACTCAGGGTATCATATAGCAAGGGCTGGGTGAGAGCACTCATTAATGTGCCAACTTGCTCTCCTTATAAAGCCACCATCCCACACCCATGATAACCCATTCAACCATTAACCCATTATTCCATAAATGGATTCACACATTCATGAGAGCATAGTTCTCATGATGATCCAATAACCTGTTAAAGGCCCCACCTTGCAATACTGCCACAATGGAAATCAAGCTCCCACATGAGCTTTGGAGGGGACATATTTTCAGACCATAGCACCTTTTTTTTTTTTTTCTGAGTTTCAGAAAATGCACTATAGCAATTTCATGAAACCAGAGAGATGTGGTACCTTGGGAGAAAAATATTGGTATTAAAATCTCAGGTTTTCAATAACTGGGGATCTCAGGATCAGGAATGAAAGAAGTGAGGTTTATGTGGAGTGAGGCTGACCTATCCTACCTCATCTAAGAAAAGGTTCATGAGAGACTCAGGTGAAATATTTCCTGACTGTTCTCTGACATCACCTCTCATTTCTTTTCCTGAACATTATTGTACTCTCTCTTCTGTTCCCCACAAACCACTTGCTGTCCTATCACTTCCCAAACCAGCCCATGTTTGTCTCCATTGTATTCTCATTTTCCTTCTACTATATTCCTCCTTCCTCTGTTTGCTTCTTGTATGCGTGCCCTTGTCTAAGTGTTTATAAATAATACATATTTGTATATAAATGGGTATATCTACATAAATGATGGTACACTGCAACTTGAGAGCACTGAATACATGTTTTGAAATAAATAAATGAATGAAAGCAACATCCAATAATAATCTGTGATTAAATGAATTTACTTGCTATTTCGGTTTTCAACTTAATGATTTAACTGCTTTCACTAGTTTATCAATATAGCACATGTCATAGTGTCAATCTAATATATTAGGTATCTGTATTAGTCTGTCTTTGTTGCTTATAACAAAATACCTGGAACTGGGTAATTTATAAAGAAACAATATTTATTGCTTACAGTTTTGAGGACTGGGAAGTCCGAAGTCCAGGGAACACATCTGGTGAAGGCCTTGTTGGTGGTGACAATGATGCAAGGTTCTCATATGGCAGAATGGCAGAGCAGAGGGAGAGTTAGCTCCTCATGCACTCTCCATTTAAAGCCCTCAGAATCATGCCTATGACCATCATTAAACCATCAACTTATTAATCCATTTACGAGGGCATGGTCCTCACAATCTAATCATCTCTTCAGGGACCCACTTTTCAATTACCATAATAGGATTTCCCACCTTCTACAGTTACAGTAGGAATTAATCTTCTAATACATGGACTTTGGGAGACACAATTCAACCAATCCACAGCAGTATCCCTCATAGGGATTGTTTAATTCATTCATTCATTTAAAATATATTTCTTGAGTACTTAATGTATGTCTAGCACTATTTTAGGTACTTGGGATTCAGTCAATGAACAAAATAGACAAAAGTACCTGATGCATAGAGCTTAGAATCTAGAAGAGGGAGACAGGCAATAAATGACAAACAAACAAACAAATGAATATTGTATGTTAAGAAGAAATACATGCTTTAAAAAAATAGAAATGGTAGATGTCTTTTAGAATGGCTGTGATCAAAAAGACAAAAGATAACAAGTGTTAGTGAGGATGTGAAGAAAAGAAAATCCTTGTACACTGTTGGTGGGAATGTAAATTAGAAGAGCCATTATGGAAAACAGTATGAAGGTTCTCAAAAAACTAAAAATAGAATTACAATATGATCCAGCAAACCCACTACTGGGTATATATTCAAAAGAAATGAAATCAGTATGTCTAAGAGATATCTGCACTCCCATGTTCATTACAGCATTATTCACAATAGTCAAGATATGAAATCAACCTAAGTGTCCATCAACAGATGAATGGATATAGAAAAATGAGGTATATATATACAATGGAATATTGTTCAACTCTTTCAAAAAAAGGAGAGAGTCCTATTATTTGCAACAACATGGATGAACCTGGAGGTTATTATGTTAAGTAAAAAAAGCCAGGAACAGAAAGATAAATACTGCGTGATATCACTTATCTGTGGAATCTGAAAATCTTTTTAAAATTTTTTTTTGGTGGCTGGCTTATAAGGGAATCTGAACCCTTGGCCCTAGTGTTATAACACTGTGCTCTAACCAACTGAGCTAACTGGTCAGCCCTAAAAATATTAAAACTCATAGAAGCAGAAAGTAGAATGGTGGTTACCAGGAACTGGGGAGGGTGGGGCTTGTCAAAGGATACAGAATTTCAGTTAGACAGGAGGAATAAATTCAAAAATCCTATTGTACAACATGGCGACTATAGTTAATAACAATGTGTTGTATTCATGAAAATTGCCGAGAAGGTAGATTTTAAGTGTTCTCACCACAAAAATTGATAAGTATGTGAAGTAATGCGTGTTAATTAGCTAAGTTTAGCCATTCCACAGTGCATACATATTTCAAAACATGTTGTACACAATAAATATATACAATTTTTATTTGTCAATTAAAAATTAAATTAAAAAAGAGAAATTGTAGGTATGCTGTTGGGGAGGGGGCTGGGGGCGTCGGTGCAGGTTTCAGTTCTAAATAAGGTGACCACAGTGTAGGTCTTATTGAAGAGACACTTGAGAACCCAAAGAAACCAGCTCCTGAACCAGACTGATCTTTTAGGACCTCTCAAATCTCACTACAAAGGTGACACGTATCCTGCCTATGTTTAGGGTTGGTTCCAATTGTAAGCCATGTCAGTGTTAAATCCAGAAGGCACCATTCCCTTCTCTCCCTGACAGTCTGATTCAGCAAGGGAAGACAAAAGCTTTAGAGGGGAATTAGTTCTCATGGTATTGAGTAATGTATAAGAAGACTGCTTTTAAATTGGCAGTACCTTCATAAATTCCAAAAGTTCAAATTTAAAATATATAACATATGACAATTAAACCATAAAAATGCACCTTGCGATGCACTACCTAATTCTGCAAAGAATATGCCTTCATAAGCTGAAGTGGTCTGGAAATGAGGACAAATATCTAGTGCTGCACCAAAATATTTCTCTGGTGACATGAGAAGTGGGAGCCAAGAACTGCTGCAGCACCACTCCAGCTTTCTGGCTTCCTCCCAGGAGTCTAAACATTTGATTCCTGAGAAATACCACTTGAGTCATTTCTTGGCATCTGGACAGAATACTGGAGCCAGGAATTTTAAATTTTTTATTTGTATTTTTTACACTGTGGCAATGCAGCTCTATTTTGGATAATGTGAGCAATATTGCTTAATATTATTTCGGGAGATGAAATCTTAGGGAAGGAGCACATTCTATAGACACCATCAAAATTCTAAATACCAAGTGTTGAGTGCAAAACAGAAAGAGAAATTCAGTTCCAGGCAGATCTTACCAGTGTCCTGAAGTAAAGCATTTAACTTGAGAAACAGAAGACCAGTCACAGAGTATAAGAGATGCCTGTGAAGGGAATGTTGAAGGAACTGTATTCATTGACCCAGAAGAAGAGAGGCCTGAGGGATAATTTAATAATTGTCTTAAAATGTATCAATGACTCAGATGCAGAAGGTAGTCAGTAAACAGTCTCTTTATTCTTAGATGATGAAATAGACTGAAAAAGAGCCATGGGAGATTTTGATTAGACTTAAGGAGGAATCTTGATTGTGAAATACTGGAAATAGTTCCTGAGGAACATTGTGGGATCTTTTTTCTACAGAGTTTTATCTGTCTGTCATGGTTTGAATGTAGCAGCAAGACCTAGCAACGCTTAGGTTTCTTCTAGGACTAGATTTGGTACACCAGCTCTTTTGGAAACATGTTGTCCTTATATAATGCTGGAGTATAGTAGCATGACTTGCATTTAATCTATTGGTTAAGTGATATATATATATTTTAAAAATATGTCTTGTGTAATAAAATTATAACCTTCGGCTGTCTCCTATAATTTCCAAACATAATATCATGACAATCTGAATAATATGCTCGGTATGTTTCTATACTGTCTCAGTAATTATTATTTCATCAATGATGATTAGTATTAATATTACTCATTTTGGAGGGGAGGAGGGAAAATAATGTGAGCTACGCTAGTTCACACAAGTTTTATTGCCTTGAGCATTTTGTAAAAGAAAACAATATTTATTTGAATAATTTCCTTTCCATAGATATCATTAGAAGGTTACCAGATTAAAAGTACTTTTCTATAAGTTCATTTACTTTTAACCCATATTATTCTCTTTACATAGGGGTTGTAGAGACAATTCACAAGAAGTGGCTGGATCACACACACATTTGTAAAGGTAAGATTCAATTGTCTTAAAATTTATAATAAAATTGTATAAGTGTATCTGTATTAAAACACAATTTATTTTAAAGTATTTTTTGGCGAGTACAGATGCTCTTGACTTACTATGAGGTTCCATCCTGATAAACCCATCATGAGTTGAAAATATCATGTCAAAAATACATTTAAAGCACCTAATGTATGGAATATCATAGCTTAGCCTAGGCTACATTAAAGGTGCTCAGAACACTTACAGTAGCCTACAGCTGGGCAAAGTAATCTAACACAAAGCGTATTATATAATAAAGTGCTGAATATCACATGTAGTTTATTGAATACTCTACTGAAAGTGAGAAACAGAATGGCTGTATAGGTACTCGAAGTATGGTTTCTACTGACTGCATATTGCTTTTACACCATTATAAAGTAAAAAAATTGTAAGTCGAACCATCCTAAGTTGCAGACCATTTGTAATGAGGGCTGGATCTGACTTTGAAGGTCATCTGTTGAGGAAACTGAAGTTCTGAGAAAAGCAAGGGTGTATCCAAGATAACAGGAGTAGCATTAGGGCCAAAACTTAGGTCCTCTAAAACACAGTCTAGAGCTCTTTATAATACACATTACTACGTTTTGTTCTGTTTTGGTGGTTGTCTATTGAGGTAGCATGAATTTGTGCATGTCTGTTAGGGCTAAGAGTCTGTTGGTCCATAGAAGTGTGACAGTCATATGAAGTGAGAAATGATTTAGAAGATATGTTCCTTAAGGAAGAGGAACGCAAGAAGGGTACCATGGCAGAGGGAGACTCATACAGAAGACATTTCTTAGGACTTTAGAGACAACCTTTTCCTTTTGGAACTTTTTTAGAATTGGGGGGGAGAGGAGGAGGAGAAGAGAGAGATACTGATTTACCATGCATGGAAATACAAATTGTTGATATCATGAGAATTTACTTTGTATTAAATACCAGAGACAATGGTTAAGAAATTAAATGTGGCATATATTGGTCACCTCAAACCCCCAGCAAACTTTATTTAAAAAAAGTGTTCACAACTATTGAGTTCTTTTCTAAAATGTTCGTGGTGAGCAGCATCTATGTAGCTGAGAATTAAAGAGCCTGTCTGGGTCATCAAGTATTTGGGTAAGATAGCAAATGAGAACTGTCAAGCAGCTGGGCAGTCTAAAAGCTTCATGGTAATGGGAAAGGCCAATATCACTCATCCATTAAATGGATTAAAAGTAAATAACCAAAATTTACACACCATCACTTATTTTGTCATGAAGAAAAAACATGTTTGCTGGATCCATCTCAAGTTCTGCCTTCCCAGACAATTCTAGGCCTCCCTTCTTCCCCCCACATCCTCCCTCCTTCCTTTTCTCCCTCTTATTTTTCCTCCTTCTCACCCATCTTCTCTTGCCCCAACAGATATGCAATGCAATAACTTAAATATGAATTAAAATATATTTCCTGTCCTCAAGAATCTCACAGTCCAGTACAGGAGGTAGAGAGATAAACAGACAATTATGATGCAGTCTACTAAATAGAAAGAAGCATTTTTTCATATGAATCTGTGGAAACCCAGGTTATGGGTTTCAGAATGGGGATGATGAGTGAGTGGAGTTTTGAACAACAAATAGGGAGATCTCATTCTCTTCTCTTTGGATTATTGAAAGTAACTCATAACTGGATTTTTGCCAATATGCTTGCCCTCCTGCATTTTGAGGGATCTTCCAGTCCAGAGGTAATGAGGCATAAGAATTTCATGGAATATCTTTTGAAAGGCAAAATGTTTGGTATGACCTCACTGAGGTGTGAAGGTATCCAACTAAAGAAGATAAGCAGAGCCTAAATCATGACGTGCCTTGTATACCATGAGCCCCATCTTGTAGAAATCGAGGAGCAGTTGAATGTGTTTAAAGTGGAAGATTAACCCAGCCCAATTTGCATGATGATCTTGTAGTTGCTAAGTGGAGATTAGATTGGATTGAAGGAAGGTAAGCTTGATGGCAGGAGGCCTAGTTTTAAGAGTCATCATGGAGAATGTAATGACATTTGCAATTAGGACAGTGATGGTAGAAATAGAGAGCAGTAGACAGATTACAGAGATATTTAAGACTTGGTGTTGGGTTGATTGTGGCGGATGAGAGGAAGAGAGAGGACAAGGATTATCTTGTGTGGCTTGAGAAACTAGATAGTAGTGCCACTCACTGAAATATGGGACAGAAGGAGGACCAGTTCTGAGTAGGGGAGGAAGATGATGAGTTCAGGTTTGGACATGTTGAATTTGACTTGCCTGTGAGACATCCAGGTGAAAATTTCTAGTAAGCAATTTTATATGTCTAGAGGTCAGGAGGGTAGTATGTATTCTTCCTTCTTTGCCTCTTCTGAATGCCCTGAGAATCCATTTTCAAAAACTTGGCTCTTGATTCCATATTGGCTTGTCCCAGTCCTTTATTTTTCTTGGTTTCCTTCTGCTTCTCAGAGGCAGACATTGTATATCCGTCTGTACATTTTGCAATGCCTAACTTCACTTGTGGGCATGAGTAAGGACTTTGTAAGGCTTATGAATACTTGCATTTGACCACCTCACCACTGAGGTTATTCAGGAAAACAAACAAACAAACAAAACCCCCCAAACTGTCATTTTAATACATATTAAAGAGTGTAAAAGCTATTTAAGCCTCTATAAGTACCTAAACAAATGTCACAAATCAGGTTTACATGTGTGAGCAATTTTACTTGAAAGACTTGTAGGACGGTCTTCATTACTCTGTTTCCCTAATTTAGGCTTTCAAACTTTTAGGAGGAAGTGGAAATGGTATCTGCTTTTCTACACTGGCTTCCTTAAAATTCTTTTCTATCTTCTGGGTTCCCGAATTTCTGCAACCCACTCTAGCATATGGAACTGATAAACCAGGGAAGAGATCTGGTCATTGTCATCTGATGTTTTGGTACTTAAAATTATCTGTGGATGTTGTATCCTGAGACACTCTCTACTTTATTTTCTCCAAAGGAGGGACCTTGTATGTACCAACAGTGAAACATGAAGAATTTCTGTTAAGAACTTACTGGAAATGGTCCCTTTACTTAAAAAAACATTCAGAAGGCTTAAGCACTATTGCCAAGTATAGCAATGCGGTCTTCTGTGGCTTAGCAATCCTTGCTGTCCCATCTCCCTCCCTTGTGATATTTTGTCATTATGTTTATCCTCCCTCTTCTGATAATTATTTTATTTATGCACACATTAATGTATTCATACATTCATTCCTTATGCATCAATAAGATTTACCTGTCGTAGTCTCTGTGCCTTGCAAAAAACTCAAGATAAGAATTAGTCACAGTGTGTAAAGGTGAAAGACTGACACATACCTGTTCTTTCCCCACATAGCCCTCTTGAGTACTTTACGTGAATATCAATGGGTTTTTTAGAGAAAATAATTCCTGCTTTGGGAGCCAGACACAAAGGAATGATGCCAGTATTGGAACTTGCAACCCCAGTAGATGGCAAGTGGTGAATCCCAGCAAGTTAATGGACATGCAGAGCTTTATTGCATTCACCCTGCTGCCCACCTTTACGATCAAAACCTTCCATTACCTAATTTACACATAGGCTTACTATGTGCCAGGCATAGAGTAGGAGCTTTAAACATATTAATTTATTTAATTCTCTTTCAACCCTTTCAAGTAAGCCCTATTACTATCCCTATTTTAAAGATGAGGAAACTTGAGAAGGCATAGAGAACGTTAGTACATTCTCCAGGGGCACATGGCTAGTGAATGCGGGAGCTGAAATTCAAACCCTGGCAGTTTGGCTCCAGATTTAATGTTCTTAGCTACTATACTATGGTATGAACCTGGCTTGATTAATTTAGTGTGTAAATCTGTATTTCTGTCAGCCACCTCATGTCTCTAAATGTGGGCCACGCATGTATGCTAGAGAGCAAGTCAGAACCAAGGAAAATGGTATGCAGCTTTGCTCTCAGCAATTAAATGTAGCACACAAGTATTAATGGGGACTCTACCAGAAAGATCAACTTAAACTGGAGGTAACAGAAAATCAATGCAGCAATTTATTGACATAGAAAAGAAGGATTTTTTCAAAGGTGTCTTTTGAGTCCTGAGATCATACAACTTTGAACAGCTTTCTCTTCAGGGAAATCTTTAGTTATTGCCCCCTATTTGTCACATTAGCACAAAAATTGTTAATTGGTCTTTAAGCTTGAGTTGAAAAGGAAGGGAATGAGGTGTCTAATAGCAAGAAAGTTTTATATTTTAATGTGGTAATGTCATCAGCCAGGCAAGGAAAATTACTAGAAAAGTGTAAGAACTTTTCTAAGAACAAGTCTTATCAAGTGAATAAAACACTATCTGGCTTTTAGAAGCATAGTGATTACTAATGTAGTGTTAACATTGCTGAAACTTTGACTATTTAAAACTTAGGATAGGTTAAAAGAAAGAGTACAGTATTATTAGTCAGACAAGTTACTATGTGAGATTATATACTTTTGTAATAGAGAATAAAGGACACAAAGATTAAAACCAACAAACATCATTTAGTTCATCTAGTGATATTTGATAATTGTTCCCATCAATAAATGTTAATCTTTTTTTAATGATTTGTTAATTTTCTAGAGTTCCTAATTTTCTAGTTTCAGAACTACCTATGCCTAAACCTGCTATACAATCCAAACAAATGATCACCAGGCAATCTAATTCAGTGTCAGGGCTCTAAGTACCATTTATATGTTATTAACTCTCAAATTTTTATCTCTAGTCTTGAATTGTCCCCTAACCTCCAGACTCATGTATCCACTGTCCACTTTGTATTCCCACTTGGAAATCTAACGAATACCTCAAACCAGAATTCTTTATTCTCACACCAAGCCTGCTCCTCCCCCAGCGTGCCTCATTTCAATAAATGGCATCACTACTTACCTAGTAAATGCTTAGACTAGAATCTTTGGCATCATTTTTGTGAGTGTGTATGTTTTAAATTTATTTATTTATTTATAAAGGAATTTATTTTTTAATTTAAACATATTTATTATAGATATTTATGGAGTAGAGAGTTATATTTCGATACATGTATACAATGTGTGATGATCAAAACAGGGTAATTGGCATATTCATCATCACAAAACTTTATCATTTCTGTGTGATCTCTTCTAGCCATTTGAGAACATACAATAAATTATTAATTACAGACTTGGCATCATTCTGATTACCCTCTCTCTCATAAAACCCAAATCTAATCCTTTAGAAAATCACACCAGTCCTACCTTCAAAATATATTCAGAATATATTCAGACTATGGCGTTTTTCACCATCATAGTGCAAGCCACTGTCATCTCTTAATTAGACAATTGTAGGAGCTTCTTAAGTCATCTCCCTGCTTCCATTTTGTACTCATTCAGTTTATTGTCTGCTCAACAGCCAGAGTGATCTTTAAAACATCACTAATATCATTCACTTCACTGATCAAAATCTTTCAATGGCTCCCCATCTCACTCAAGTAAAAGCCAGTCTTTATTTTATTTATTTACTTTATAAAGAATTTTTAAATTGTTATTTATTTATTTATTTTAAATTTTAATTTATCAATATACAGTGTAGTTGATTTTCATGCCCATTTACCAATTCCTCCTTTTCCTCCCTCCCTCTCTCCACCTCCCCATCAACATCATATCTGTTCACTTGTCTTAACAAGTTCAAGGAATTGTTGTGATTGTTGTGTCTTCTTTCCCCAACCCCTTTTGTTTGTATATTTACTTATTTATGTTTATTAACTCCCACAAGCAAGTGAGAACATGCAGTATTTCTCTTTCTGTGCCTGACTTGTTTCACTTAATATAATTTTCTCTAAGTCCATCCATGTTGCTGTGAATGGTAGTATTTCTTTTTTTTTCTATAGCCGGTCATTAAAATGGCCTATGAGGCTCCACACAAACTGCCCCCCTACATCTCTGCCCTTTCCTCTTCCTACTTTTCTCTTTGTTTACTCTGCCCCAGCAACACAGACCTCTTTGCCACAACCCACCAGTTACAGTCCCTCTTTAGGTCCAGTGCACTTGTTATTCCATCTGCCTAAAACATTCTCTACTCAGTTACCTTCATGGGAGAGAGGCCATTCCTGATCATCCTTTTTAAAATAGCCTCTTTCCCTCACTCCACCTCTTACCTGGATTTTTTTAATGATATTATCATTACCTAATATATTTTTGCTTGTTTATTTGTTTAGGGTCTATCTCCATTACTGAACTGTAAGCTCAACGAGTGTAGGAATTTGTTCGTTCCTTGCTGTATCCCAATTACCTAGCATGGAACACAGTAACTATTGAATAAATAGCTGACTGACTGAATGAATGAATGAATAAATCACTAAATGGCAGTAACCTAGGGAAATAGTAGGTCTTAGTCTTAGGAAAGAACTAAAACATTTCTTTAAAGATATACTACCAACCTAAAATAGTTCACAAGGTCACCCCTATATTACCATAAAAGATCCAGTTCTCTTTTCTGGCAGTACTGCCACTTTAAAAATAATGTTAATAAGCAGTGAATCTGAACTATAAAATTTGTGGTTTCCTTCTAAATTAAATGAAAAAATTTATGGTGAGATAATTTTGAAACCCTGTTTAGTAACTCATTTAAGCATTTCAAAACCCACATGCCACTAATAAAATGACAACCTGAGAAAATTAATATGTAATTTTGGTCTTTGCTTTTCCTGGAATTACGGTTTGCCCTGGCTGTTAGGAACTTTTTTCTGGTTGTCCGGTCTCCAGCTGGGACTTAACTTGCTAATTTTATTAAGGCTCAGTCCAAGAATACACATGTGTACGGTCTGGTTTCCTGTTAACACTTCATTAATAAATTCTTTATGTGTTTGTTCCTGTCTCAGCATTACCAAGGACAGACTGGGAAAGATCACAGTGTTATGGTAAAATTCTATATGATTGTTTCTCTAAATTCTTTTGATTGAAGAATTGTTTATTTCATAATATATTTTAGATGCTAAAGGGGATAAATGGAAACAAGTTGTTTTATAATTTCTATTCTTGGGAAAAAGATTAGGTAGAAAAGACTCACCTGGTAATGCTGGAGAATAGCTTAGTCTGTTTTAAAAATTTATGGAGAAAAGGGTTTTACTATATTTCATTAATAATTTTCAAATGATTCCAATAAATTAAAGAGTATTTAATACTAAATGGCAGTGTGATATAGTGGAAACGAATTCTTATATAAGCTCTGTCACTAACTACATAAGTTTTGTTAGATCTTCTCTCCTTTTAGGGCCTTTGTTGCCTTGTCTGTAATAGAGGGAGTTAGACTAGAGTTTTTAGCTTTGTTTCAGTCTTACCAGTTTAAGATTCTGTGAATATGATACTTTCTGACTTGTGAGAGTAGGAATATCAGTTCTCATGATATGACAGATTAGTAAATATTTTGTCATCTTGATACTTCTTGAATTTAGATAATGGGTACATGTGATTTCATTGTACTAATTCTACTTTTCTATATGTTTGAGTATTCTTAAAATAGCATATTTAGAAATATAACTCATTCTATTATATAATTTTTTATTGAAATATAATTGATTATACATATTTGTAGGGTACAGAGTTGATTATCAATACTTGCATATATGTGACTATCAAATCACGATAATTATCATATTCATCATTACAAAACGTTATTATTCTTTGTGAAATATAATAAATTGCTTGATAGATAATTTATTGCATTCAAACTGTTTTGCAAAGTCTATTTCATGTCTATAATGGTTTCTTTTATTGTCCTCTGAAACATTTATATAATGTAGCAGTCCCTCTTATGATCATTCCAGGACAGTTTTCTTCAGTATTTAGATAAGTGTGCCAAAGTTCAGACCAGATTAAAAATTTTCCCCATGTACAGATTTTCAAGGTGAAGACAGTTATTGATCAGGAAACTGGCAAAAGTTTGTAATAAGCATGATATGATTTGTATTGGCTTGGCAATTCCCAGAATGTGATTAGGTTGGATTCAATTATCTGTAACTAATTCTTTTTGTTTGTTTTTGGTGGCTGGCCAGTACAGGGATCCAAACCCTCAACCTTGGGGTTACAAGGCAGCACTCTAACCGTCTGAGTTAATCAGTCAGCTCTTCTATAACTAATTCTTAAACCCAGGCTGATTTTTCCCCATGCTGTTTCTGGAAGATAATGTGGCAGACTACATTGCAGCTAAGAAAATGGCTTTTGATATCAAGCAATCCTGGGTTCAAATTCCCATTCCAGCCATTTTCTAAGTGTGAGATCTTGTGAAAGTTACTTAACTTCTCTGAACTTCAGTTTCTTCTTCCATGAAATGGGAATGTCAGTAGCCATATCTACATCATGGGGTTATTGTGAGGACTAGAAAACATGAGTAATCATTGAACATACTGCCTGACATGCAGTTTAAATCAATATTAGCCCATTCTGTCATTATTATCCTTATATTTAGTTATTTGCATATTTATTAAAATGAAAGTTATGTGTGGAGAAATTAATAAAAAAGAAAGGAAGAGATATGGTTGCATTCAATAAACATTTACTGAATATCTACTATATTCTAGAAACTGGATTTATAGAGGTAAGTAAGGCAAAGTTCCTGCCCCTAAGGAAATCACATAGTACGAGGGTGAGAAACAGACATGTTAAAGCTTAGTCAGGGCTGAACTTAAAAAAGTGACATAGGAGGAGAGTTCTGGTCAAGATGGCAGAATAGACAGTCCCCAGCATCACTCTTTCAAACATATCAACCAATTTACAATTATAAAAAATGCAATAACAGTCAAGCTGGGGCTGCTCGAGTTCAGGGGAAGAGGAGGAGAAACCTACAGAGATCATGAAGAGGGAGAAGCCATGATGAGAAAAAGAAAAAAACTGTTGGAGTGTTTCGTTCCATGGCCACTTTAATGCTGCAGCTGCTGAGTGCTTGGAGCAGGACCCGGCAGAAGCTGCAGCTATGCCCTTTGGATGAAGTTGCTTGGAGGCGGCAGGAGAGAAGAGGGCCTTGGTGGCCCCCAGGACACCAAGACCACTAATAGGGTTCCCGTGGACCCACACGGGAGCAAGGAGCCAGAACAGCTGAAAAAGGGGAGCCATTCAGAGGCCAGTGAGTCACTGCAAGAGATCTCGTAGGGCCTGTCCCGTGGGACGTGTTTGGAGCATGGGCAGTATGGGAGACAGGCCCACCTGGAGAACAATGAGGCACAGCAAGGACAGCTGATTGGCCCCCCAACCAGCACAGGACCACTCAGAGGAGACTGGTCAAGAAGGCAGAATTTCATGGGGTGCAGTTTGATGAAAAGATTCAGGCCCAGATCAGAGATTCTACACAACCCAGGTGTGCCCAGTCTCTGGAGAGCCGGAAGTACCTATAAGGTCAGCCATTAAACCCTGAGCTGCGCGAAAAGTCTTCCCCAGGGAAACAACAGCAAAGCAGCAATTTAGCTCAACCACAGAGCTCAAGTACTGGTTCCCATAGGAAGTTCCCCCATTTTAGAAGTAAGCAAAAGACAAAAAATTAATTCTGGCCCAGGCACAACACCAACGTGTTGGGGATCTGCCTGGGGGCCTAGGACATGGAACTGGGGACCAGGCCCCCTCCCTCCCCAGCTCACAAGCAGCTCCAAGGAGCATGCCAAAAACATCACCTCCATGTGGGTGACCCACCACAGTGACCATGGCTGCTGCGAAAGTGGCTAGACACCACAACCACCACACAGATGGTCCACCAATCACTGGAGTGCATTGGCATGAGAGTCACCAGCAGAGAAAAAGAAAAGAAGAGGGTGTTTCTCTCCACAAAGCCCATTCCAGAGTGACAGAAGAAGCATCTGCTCTATGATAATATTGGGGGACCTGAACACACCTTTCAGCATTGGACAGATCATCTAGGCAACAAATCAACAGAGTAACCATTACTCTTTCAGAAGGAGAGAAGAGGGCCGACCCCGTGGCACACTCGGGAGAGTGCGGCGCTGGGAGCACAGCGGCGCTCCCGCTGCGGGTTCGGATCCTATATAGGGATGGCCGGTGCGCTCACTGGCTGAGCATGGTGCAGCCGGTCACAAAAAAAGCCAAAAAAAAAAAAAAAAAAAAAAGAAGGAGAGAAGAAATCTAGGGTTATCAGTGGTGGGAGGGGGGAGGGAGAGAGGGAAAGGGAGAGATTGGACAAGGGGAATAAAGAATAAGTACAATTTGTAACAATATGCATAGTAGAAATATTGATTTGATCAACATATGTCAAAATGGAATCCCCAAAATATGTATAATCAATTATGATTCAATAAAAAAAAGTGACATAGTAGGCAATTGCTGCTATGCTAGGATTTAAAGGGAGGTAAAAACAAAACAAAACAAAAAACATCTGGCCTGTCACTGGGTTTGAAACATTATTAGCATACTTTTCCTTTGGATTTGGCACAATCTTTGATTTTTGGATTCCATGTGTGAATATCCTCGGTCAGAGTAACACTTTAAGTAATATCAATTACCGTTTTAATGAAGATTTGGTTCTGTTTTAGTCAGGATACAGGGTAAGCTGCTATAATCAAGATACTTCAAAACATGATGACTCAAGCAGCAGATCTAAAGGTGGGCAGGCAGCACTGGTGCAGATCACCCAAGGCCCAGGGTCCTTCTACTTTGTTGCTTTGCCATCTCCTAGTATGTTGACCTTGTCTATGTGGTCAGATCTAGCTGACACTATTGTGTTTGGGCTACAGCCTGCTGGTTGAGGGAAAGAAGAGGACAGGTGATGTTCTTGTCAAAACATCATTCAAAGATTGCACATATCACTTCTTGCATGTCATTGTCTAAATTTCAGTCATTTATTCATACTAAACTGCAAAGGAATCTGGAAAATTCAGTCTGTAGCTGGGAGGCTGTGTATACAGCTAATGCTCATGAGTTTCTGTTAGTAAGAGGAAAAATAGGAGAATGGATACCGGGAGACAATGAGCAGTCTCTGCCAGTTTATCAGACAACTTTATCTTGATGAGCTTCCTAAAAGATTTAGTCAGTTAGCAGAGAGATCCTAACCTCGCATGTGCGCTTCTTATAAAGAACCACACCCATGACCACCATTTTTAATCCATTTACTATGGCATGGACCTACAATCTAATCAGTTCTTCAAATACCCATCTTTCAATTACCATAATAGGATTTCCCACCCTCAACAGTTACAGTGGGAATTAAGTTTTGGGGGAACATTCAACAAAAGGCAGTTCATTAAATATAACTTTTACTGATTGCCTCATTTGAACAGCAGTTCAGAAATACTGATATCCTGTTTTGATGGTCAACAGAATACTTGAGAGTTATAGAGCTTTACACAGCAACAGAGATATCATGATCCTTGCCACTCAACCATTCTAGCTACTGTGGTGTCAGAAAAAATCCCAGCAGTGCAGTGACTCTGCAGGAAAAGCACTAAACTAGGTGTCAAATCTAGGTGACTTAGATTTTATTTCTCCTGAATTTTTGACTTCTGGAAAGTAACTTAACCTATTGAAGCTTGAGTTGTAGACATTTGTAGAAACTGAAATAGTATCGACTTGACTATCTGAAAGTACTTGTCTACCCCAGCCCCATCCTAGCTGCACTTAATGGTGTCAGCCTGAGAATTCTCAGCTCTGACATGGCTCTGGCCCAATGAGAACCATTCTCTGTTAGCAGACAGAAGTGTGGTAATAGCCTAGTGCATGTTATGCCTCTGGAATTAATTTGGGCCCCTGGAAATCTTTGTAGCATCAGGCTTAGCTCTTACTTCTTTCCTCACTATCTGCTCTTGGTTGTTTATTTGACTTTGATCTGGAAGCTCAATTCTTCCTCTGTCTCTTTTGAAATTGAAGCTGAGGCTTAGTTTCTGCTGGCCCTTTTCCAGGGACTGCTCACTACTTGCAGAATCATTCATATAATCTTGCTCAGCTCCCCGCCCCCCCCAAAATAAAAATAAAAAAATACTTGATCTCAACTGTCCTGAAGAATTTCTCCACCCTGAATCTTTTTTTTTTTTGTCTTTTTGTGACCGGTAAGGGGATCGCAACCCTAGGCTTCGAACCTGCGGTGGGAGCGTCGCTGCGCTCCCAGCGCCGCGCTCTCCCAAGTGCACCATGGGGCCGGCTCCACCCTGAATCTTTGATATACTTCTCCACTCTACATCCCTTAGGTGACACTGACCCTGGAGTACATCAAATTTGGGTTTACACTCTCTCCTGATTTGGGGGTAGACCAGCTTCTAGTTATACTCTTTTCTCTGCTCCATTTAGGTTTACTCCCAAATCTTTTTTTTCTTAGGAGTTGTAATATGCCTTTTATCTAGAGCAGAGAGTAATGAGTGCTAAGGTACTAAGTATCATTGGCAACTTCCCAAGGTAAGAGTATATTTTTTATTGATTCTGCTAGAAAGCATTCAAATAGGACTTTTAACAGATTAAAATGAATTGTCTTTTTAGTGTATTTCTCTTCACACCAGGAAGCAAAGCTTAACTTATGCTTTCACTGACTAAGCTATCAAATCAAGGTGGAAGGAAATATCTAATGGACTTTAACAACTGAGGCATGATGCATTACTGTTTCCAACTATATTTTATTAACTAAATTTAACTTATGGTTTGCATATCTACAAATAAAAGCAAAATTCCAAGATATTATTATGCTTCTATTTCTTTGAATTGCATCTCTCTAATATCGTGGTATATAATAAGAATATCACAGAGATGGATCAGTGGCACTGAAAGATGTTTTAGTATAGTGAAGTATTTGCAAGGACCAGAAAATTTGAGGGAAACAGGAAGCTGGAAGAAAATTTCCTAGAGGTTGTTGTTTTTAAATAGAAGACACTCGAGTTCATTGGAATTGCAATCTCAGGAAAAGGAAAGAAAATTTTGAATCTAGGTCTTTTTCTTTCCATCATGTCAGCAAATTCTGATTATAAGATTCTTCACGTAGGCCCGATAATTTCTGACAAAAATGATTGTGAGAGAGCCAAACTAGCTGATATCTGAAAAGCAAATGCCAAACTCCTTAAACAATTCTGTTTTTTTTCTGTTTTCCTAATTTCAACTAAAGGAGAAGGATTAACTATGGAAATGAATAAAAAAGAAAAACACTTAGGGGTAAAAAACATCTCGAGGTATAACATAAAGTTAATAATGGAGAGAAGATTGTATACATGGTCCCCTCTTCATTCAGACTCCTTGCCTTCACATATTTAGTGTAAAATATATCTTTAGAATCTGGGAGAAGTTATCAAGTCTGAACCTGTGTTCCAAAGCAAGGAAGATAATTTTTATCAATTGTAATATTGAGTGGTATAGAAACTAGATCCGATCTCAATCTATTCCCCTTTTGGAATAAATCACTGACATCTCATCTACTCTAGAAAAGCATCAAAAGTATTCTGGCTTCTTATGACTATGGTTCCTGGACTTGAAGATTAAATCAGGGGCAGACAAAAACTCTGTGGAGATTTGAAGGATGAAGGACAATTTGGTGGTGGCCTGAGTTTATTCATTTTATCTGGGCTGAAATAAAATCTGGTTTGGTTATGTAAAGAGTAATTTGATAAACTTTGAATGGGAAACGGAATGTATACATGACACTTACTGAATTTTAATTACAACACCAAGGATTTTAGTAATCAGAGGAACATTAGACATTATCTAGGTCTATCAGCTCAGTTTACATATGGAAGACAATTTTTTAGGGAAAGTGCAGAGGCAATTTTTGTTTGGGAATAGAAGGTTAAACTAGATTACTTCTGAGGTCCCGTTTAATAAATTTTGTTAAACTGAGGTCCAAAGAGTTTAAGGAAATTGCCCAAGATCACAGAGCTGACTGTGGGAAGGGCAGCCTAGAGTTGAATTTAGGTTTCCAGATTCCTTCTCTATTTATGACTCTTTTCATACTTAGAGGCACTTGAAACTCAAAACAATGATGCCTTTGGGTAGTACACTATGAGGAAACAGCATAAACATGGCAATCACACACTTACCTTTGGATTATCCTTTAATGTCTGGTGTACTGAGTCACATAGTAAAATAACGTTGGCATACTAAGATGCCATATCAGGAACTAATTAAAAAGAAAAGAAAACCACTAGAATGAACTTTGTAATTTCCTTTGAATCTTTTGACAAATGCAGCCTTAAATGCTGACCTGCTTTGAATCCGAATTTTCTCATGACAGTTGGTACTTTTCTTGGATAAAGCAGAGCTCCGCCTACATAAAATAAAGACTTTAGTTCTAAGGTCACTTAAATTTCATTAAATTAAGAAGCTGTTCATTGAGGCAGACTTCAGTGGTATTGCAGAAGAATTTGATTACAATTGGACACATTATTCACGTACAGTAAGTCTGGAACTTTAATTTGGGGGGAGGAAGTTTTAAATAGTTGTTTGTTTCACTTTCTTTGCCTTTTCTTAATGGGCTCATGAATCTTTTTTGTGGCAAAAATTGTTTGTTTGATGTGATATAAAAATAATTTGGGGAAATACAACAATTTTTTTTTTTTTCATGGAGATAATGGGTTCTGGATCATCAGTATGGACAGTATTACTTCTTTAATTTTTATTGCTGCTTTATTAGCCTTTTTTTCCTATAAAAATCATACGTCTTTTAAGCAAATTTGATCCTTTGGAGATGGTAAGGATAGTTGCATTTTAGAATTAGGCTGTTTTCTGAGATTATACTCTATGTGATTTTATTTAATAAATGAGAATCCTCCACTTTGCAACAACTTTTCTCTCTTAAGCTCAGAGGATAACCACAGCGCTCCTCTAAAATGAATGATTTCATTTATCTTTGTATGATGTTTTGACTTAATTTACAGAACATGAACATCCTCTATATGTGTGATTTCATTTGTTCACATATAATGGTTACATATTTAGTAGGGTTATTAAAATACAAATTCCAATTTTCACTGCTTTTGCTCTGAAATGAATTAATATTTGATGCTTGTTTTTCTATGAAAGAATACATAGTGAAAACTTAACTATGACCATACTGTTACACACTGCACTCACTTTGGATGCTTCTGTATTAGTTTTCTTCTTTAAATATGTAGGAAGATACATAAAATCAAGACATGAACACCAAGGATTTACCACCTATTTTCGATTGAAATTTTATTAAACTATAGAATGTTTTAGAGAGCTCAAGACTCAAGTAAACTGCATGGATCTATTATTATCATTATCATTATTGTTGTTTTAAGTGTGGAGATTACTAAACTAAGGACCAAGAGATCTGGTTTCCAGTTCTAGATCTCCTCTGCATAGCTGTGTGACCTTGGCATAAACATCCTACCCCTCCTTACCTTAGTATCTTCGACTGTAAAATGAGCCAGATGTCCTGACTCTGCCTAATGTTATGAAAGATGATAAAAATGTTAGAAATCATCATTTAAACAGTAGGATAAAACAAAGGAGAGGCAGAACACCTATTGAATTGTTTTTATTTTTTCAGTACTAAGATCTTACCTGTAGATGAAAGCTGATATTTTTTGAAAATCAGAGAAGTATATCACCTATATTTTGTTACAACTTAGAGTAGTTGGGGTGGAGTGGGTTGCTTGTTCCTTTTGATGTATTTCTCAGTGCCTTCAAGGAATTGATAGGACGTGCCTCCTGAATATGGGAGAAGCAGAAGGCTTCTAGCAATTTAGTTATCATGCCTACTGTGCTGGACATTTTACGTGCACTATCCCATTTAATCATTTCCTAAGCCCTATGGTGGCAAGTATTATTGCTTTCATTTTACAGATAAGGAAACTGAGATACAGAGAGCTGAAGTGTCTTGCCTAGATCTATGTGGCTCTTTCCGTTATTCCTTGCTGTTTCTATGGTCACTCTGAGGCAATGCTGAGAAGATAAGCTCTTTGGAATTATGTCTTCCATTCTGTCTGTGGGGTCAAGACTTATGCTGGGGAGATAGATAACCTACAGGGTCACATAGAGTAGGTTGGCAGGTGCTTACATGGTGTGATTTGGGAGGCAGTTGACAAGTTCCTGTCCAAAATATTATTGTCATTGGGTTGTCACAGTCACTTTGCCTGAGATTTTACCATTAAAGTCATTACTTTGGATGTGGAATGATTTTTTTGTTTGTTTGTTTGTCTGTTTGTTTTGTTTTTCCTTGCCAGGTGGCAAGTTGGGTGGGACTTTCAAATGCACATGCCCTCGGGAGGGTTCATGTATGAAATCTTTCATCATCTCATGTCTTAGTAGACAGTGTGGAATAGGAGAAAGAGCTCAGATTTTGGAATGAGGCAGACCCAGGATTGAATTCTGATTCTACCTCTTACTAGCTGTTTAACTTGCACATGATACTTAATTTCTCAGAGCTTTACTTTTCTCTTGAGTAAAACAGAGAAAATAATGCACATGCATAGGCCCTTAGTATAATAACCATAGTGTATTGGACATATGCTATGGGTAGCTGTGGTAGAGTGGGAAGAGCACTGGAATGGAAGTCAGGAAACTTGGTATCTTGCCATATTTGTTTCATTCATTCAGGTTTATTGAGCTTCGTCTATGTGTCATGTGCTAGGCACTGGGGATACAACAATGAACAATCTAGAGTCCCTGTTTTCTTATATCTAAAATTCTAGTTTGGTGCTAACTTAACTACAACCATATCCAGGTCACGTAGAGATATAAATGTTCTTCATATTTTACAGATGGGAAATTAAGGGTTAAGTGATATAATGGTGAGCAGAATAAAAATGATCCCTGATCTCACCGACTTTATAGTCTAATGGAGCAGTAATTAATCAGAAAATCTACAAATTAATGGAGGATTAAAACCATGATAAGTCTCTAAAGAAAAGGTAGTTAGTGTTCTGAAAGCATGTAATGGGGGCCTCATTTCAGCATCTCTGAGCAGGTGACAGTTGAGCTGAGATCTGAAAAATGAATCAGTGCTAACAAGTCATCCTTCCACATGTCCTTACTCAGATGCTTCTGGATTTTCCTTGGCTCTTTTACATCTTCTTTGGTGGCTATTGCGAACTTTCTCCTCTTTGTGTAGTAGCCTCCTACTCAGCTACTACACATTCATTCTCAGGAAGTTGGTTTGCCTCCTATTTCTCATGGAAAATAAAAACCATTAGGTGTGCTTATCCACCCACCTTCCCATATTTTACACACACATTGATTTGCATCTTCACCCATGCTTTGGTCCTGTCTCAGAGGAAACACTAGCCCTCCATCAGTCCAAGTTCAATCTCTCCATCTGTGTTTTAGATCCTGTGCCATCCTCTTGCCTTCTCAGGGATTGCTTTTCATAATTACCCGCTTTATTTTCTGTATTTTTAATCTCTTCCTCTCTTTGAGTTCTTTTCTCAGGAAAAAATAAAAAGAGGAAGCACCTTTTCTTGACCCTTCCCTGTATAACCAAGCTTGTGCAACCTATATAAACAACCTTGTATAAAAAGAAATCCACACACATTATTGCCTTTACCAAGGCCAATTACTTCTTATTTCCAAATGCAACAGACACAATTCAATTCTTGTCCTATTTTCTCTAACTCTATTCTCCACAATTTATTTATTTATTTTTTGGCACACAAGGCACTTTGTTTTTATATATCATCTCTGAGATCTTCTGTGTCCTTAGTTTCTGTGATACCACTTTCTCCTGTCCTTCTGCCTACTTTTCTAGTCACTCTTCAGTCTCATATGTGAATTACTCAATTGCAAATTCTACCTGCAAATTCAACTGCCCAAATATCTCTACAATCCTTCCAGTTCTCTTCTCTGTTTTGTGCTGGTCACTAAGGCCTGTTTATTTTACCTTCTTACTAAGATGTTATGTGTTCCATCTTTTTTAGGGCATTACTATTGACATAGTACAAGCCTTTATCATCTCTATCCTGAGCTATTACAAAAGTCTCCTAACTTGATGCTCTGTCTCCCTTCTTGCCCCCTTCAGATCTTTTCTCCTAAGGGTGACAAAAGCCATATTCCTAAGGTTTGTATGCATTAAACTAGCTCTCTATCAGACATAACCCTCAGGTTTAAAAATTCTTCAGTACCCACTTATAACTCTCAGGATTAAGTCCATAGTCTTTGAACACGGCTCAGAAGGCATGCCTTTGTACCTCTTATACTGCAGCCAAAACAAACTACCCGTAGATCCTTGAATTCCCTCTAAGCTTTATCAACACCCTGCATTTGCTTAATCAGTTCTCACTGAGGAGAAATCCTTCCCCCAAATTTCCCCTCACCTCTTTGACACACACCTACTCCTTATCTATGAGTTAGCTTAGGAACTACTCCCTTGTAGGACTCTTACCTGACCACCGCTCCCAATACCAGACTGGGTACCTGTGCTCTGTGCTTCTAAGTGCTTGTCTCTTTCCTGAAACTTACTACACTTTATTATAATTGATGTCAGTATGAATCTAGTCCACAAACACAGTTATACAACAAATTTCACATTTTAAAATATTCTTTAAACTACCTGTATTCAATATTCTGCTAAGTAAGAACTTTTAGTCAGTACTTGAGCCTCCTGCAGGGTTATGCAAATATTTTCAGGCCTTAGGTAACATCAAAATACAGATGCTTTTCAACTTACAATAGGATTATGTCCCAATAAATCCATTGTAAGTTGAAAATGTAAGCTGGAAATGCATTTAATACATGTAACCTACTGAATATCATAGCTTATCCTGGCTTACCTTAAATGTGCTCAGAACACTTACATTAACCTACAGTTGGGAAAAATCATCTAAAACAAATCCTATTTTATAATAAAGTGTTGAATATCTCATTTATCACATATCACTAACCAGGGAAAAGATCAAAATTCAAAATTTGAAGCATGTAAAATTGTGACAGTTTCACATCATCATAAAGTGACAAAATTGTGAAGTCAAAGTGTGGTAAGTCAAGGATTGTCTCTACTGGGGAGGCCCTTCTGGTCATTGATCATTACTCTTCTATCAAGTCTCTGATATACTCTCTGCTATACCATTTTGTCTCAACTTGGAATAGTCCTTTCATGTTTGCTGCTGCTGCTCCTATGCTATGCTTGGGGACTGGATCATTGCTGAGATCATTGCTGGATCATTGCTGTCTAGGACCCACCGTACTCATTGAAACTCCTCTGAGCTTTTGCCTCCTTCCTAGGCTGCTGCCATCACATGTTGAACTGTTTCAAGTTTTTCTGCCACCCTAACCCCTACCAGATCCCCGACTTCCTTTTGTCTAGTGTATATGTCCCTTTCCCTCCCCTTAATACCTAAAGGAATTTCTTCTGTTTTCTTGAGACCCTCACCAGCATTCCCAAGCATAATCTCTTTCATGAACTTGGGCCTTGAGAAAATAAAAGCCAGGAAGGTAGGTGTCTGTGGATAAGTTCCACTTTTGGTCCTGGCAACAGGGGAAGAAGGGTCCCCTCAGGGAAGAGGGATCCCCTCGGGTAAGAAAGAATAAAATGGCCCAGCTATCCTCTTGAAATGGGAGGGAAAAGAGAAAAAAAAGTTAGAGCAAAACACTAATGATTATCTCAAAATAATGTTGCCACGTACTTGTCTGTTTAGAAAACTTTCTTCACTAAATGGTGAATGCCTTTTAAAGTATTGCAGAATTTCATTCCCTAATATTTCAGTAGCAAGTATAGAAGAGACTCACAAAAGCCAGTCTGGGGAAGGAAGCACGGAAAGCTTATAGAAGGAAGTACTATCTGAGCTAAATCTCAATGAAAGTGCTAAGAGTAATCTCAATGGCTGTGTAAAGCAGGATTGGTATCAGTGGAACTACATCATAAACAAAGGTTTAGAGATAAAACAAGACCCTACTATTCAAGATCTGTAAGTAGGAGGTGAGTCTGAAAGTGGGGGAGAGTCAAGATAATGGAAAGCATTGATTGCCATGCTGAAGAGTTTGTTCCTTACTTTATGAGAGGCAATACAGCACAGAGGTCAAAGGCACAAACTCTGAAATGACAATGCCTGGCTTCGAATCTTGACTCCAGCACTTACTAGCTATGAGATACTGAGCTAATCATATAGCTTCCCTGTGCCTCAGTTTTCTTATTGGTAAAATGTGATAACATCAGTACCTATCTCATAATGCTATGGAGAGGATTAAGTGAACTAATACAATGAAGTGCTTAGTAAACACTGGCACACCATGAGCACATTGAATTGTGAGTTATTATTACAAATTATTCTTTAAAGTAGTGGGAAGCTAGTAGAAGAGTTAAAACAAATTTGAATTTTAGAAAGGTCACACCCTAGAATGGCCTAAACCTGATTACTGTAAGGTGGAAAGTGCAGTAGGAGGTTATTGCTGTGGATCAGTCAAGAGACAGTGATGGCTACGATTAGGGTCACAGCAGTGAAGATGGAGTGATATGAACTGATGGCAAAGGTACTTAGAGAATGGAATCTTTAGGACATTGTGTATGTGCATGAAATGGTGGTTGAGGATAAATGAGAGAGGAATCTAGGATGACTCCTAGGTTTCTGGCTTGGGACACTGCTTGAGAAGTCATTCTACCATTTGATAAAGGATTAAATAAAATAGAGAAAAGAGAGATAATGATAAGTTGCAGTAATGTTTTGAGTATTTATAATCTTCGTGTACTTCATGTTCTTTGAAACAAAGAACATTGATTACATCATCCACTGTTATTTTTAAAACAAGTATTGAAGAATATCTGGATATTTTAAGCTAATCTGAGTAAGTGAAATTTAGCACTGTTCTGGGAAAGGCATACTTCTCCATGCCTTTTTTTGATAAGTTTGTTATTTACGTAGCTTAAACATTTCATTAAGAAAAATCCTTTAGTGACTGAGGAATGATATTTGAGAAATGGACAGGACTTGATTATTAATGGACATGGGGGATGTAGATGTTTAGGCTATCTCTGGTTTCTGGCTTGTACTGTTGAATGGACACTACAAGAGCATTCATTTTCAGATGAAAGGTCATGATTTTGGTGTTTTACATTTTGCATTTGAGATATATTTGAGACTTCCAAGTGAGATATATGTTGAGACAATTGGATATATACATCTGGAGCTGAGAATAATAGTTCAGGTGGGAGATACACATTTGAAAGTCATTGGCATATAGATGGTAATGGAAGCTGTGGAGACAGATAAAATTACCTAGGGAGAACATAGAATCAGAAGACATGAAGGCTTGGACCAAACCTCAAAGAACTCTGACATTTACTATTAGGATAAGTAAAAGATGCAGGTGAAAATGAAATGAGAAGGTGACCAGAGAGGTAGAAGTAAAACTGGGAAACTGGTGTCAGAAAAGCCAAGGGAAAAATGTTTCAAGAAGGATGATGGTAAACAAGGATGATGCTGTTGAGAGATAAACAAGTAAGGATAAAAAAATGTCATTTGAATTCAGTAGCATAGAAGGCATTGGTTACTCTAGTGAGACCTGTTTCAGGAGAGACATGGATTGATAGTGAGAAGGAAGAACCCAGAAGGGAATGGAGTGATGAAGAGAGGGGAGGATTGAAGAAATTAGCAAGAATAGGCAACTCTTTCCAGAAATTTGAGTGTGAAGAAGATGGGAGTATTGGGGCAGTAGCTGGAGTCAAATATGTGGGCAAGGCAATTTTTTTTATTCTTAAGGTTGGGGAGAAATGATCATGTTTAAATGCTAATGAGATATATTCAGCTGAGATGTGTGTATCCATCCATACATCTCATGTATTTTGAAGATATATAAGAGAGAAGAAAATTTTTTAAGTATAAGATTCCTGAAAATGTGGCCAGAATAGGAATTCAAAACACACATGAGGAATTTTACCTTAAATAGTAGGAAATATACTTCCTATATTATATCAGGAGAGAAGGAAGAAAGGGGAAGTTTCTTGTTTCAAATCAGGAAGATGAGGCAATTTCTATCTGATAATTTCAATTTTTTTTTTTATGGTAGGAGGCAAGGTCATGTGCTGAGATGGAGGGAGAAGGGAGGAGAAGACTGAAAAGGTCTGTAATTTTCAAGAATGGAATGAAATTGAATGGAAACATAATAGGTCTTCTGAGTAGTACTGTGAGCTTATTTAAAATTGAATATCATGAATTCATCATGGAACTAACCTATTGTGGGACTTCTTTCATCAGCACTCACTTCTTAGGTAATGGCACAGAGAAAATCTGAGAGTTAGATTCATCTAGGGTTGGGATTTTGTTAGGAAGTTATGATACAGTGGCAGAGGGGAAAGTTTAGTTTGGAGGATGGAAGCTGATCTGGTTTGAATAAAGAAGGGAAGAAGGCGAAAATCTGCCTGATGGATTTGCAAATGACAGAGAAGTCTGTGAACTTAAAGTTTTGCAAAGCTAAAAAATGACCATGGTGGCAATCCTTAAAAAACACAAGCTAGAATGAATGGAGGGTGTGGAAACATTTAACTTCTCTGGCCTCTGTTTTTGCATCTGTTTATGAGTCATGATGATAGATGATGCAAGCCAAAATGTGTTTGTGTGTGTAAATTTGTATCTATACCTCATCATCTTTTGGTAGTAAGTTTCAAGAAAATCAAGAGGGTTTAGGAACTCTTGAAGGGCATCCCACCCTCTTCTAAGAAATGAAGTGGAGCTGGAGGGTAAGAGGTACCAGTCATTCTATCCCTCCCATGGATGCTTAGCCAAAGGAAGACAAAGCCGTGCTCTATAGGTGTGATTCTACAGCAAGTAGTTCTCTTTACCCTGGGCATGTTTGACGTTGCTCATTCAGCAGTGATAAATCTGTAATTATGAAATCAGCTATTTTCTTCATCTAGCACTTTTGCAGGAAGAACAGTGCACACTGCTGACAGAGTTAGCACTGATTCATTGCAAGGAAACTTGAACTCCAGGGCATTCAGATGACAATCAAAGCATGTGGGGTGAGCTACTAACCATCGGAAATGTGGAGACAGCACCAGAATAAAGCAGTGCACCATCAGAATATCACTCAGAAAACTGGGGCAACAGCTTGTGATGGTGGCAGAAGTGCTGTGGTTCCTGTGAGCAGCTCATATTTGCCACCAGAGGGGCGAGAGGAGGACCTACAGCACTTATATCCTCTTGTGTACAACATTAAGGACTTTGAAGGCCTCAGTGGGGGACATAGAAGTATTGTCACATTGTAGTTTGTCACTGTGAAAAGTTTCTACTTCAGTACTTTGTGGTTATAATATTTGCAAGTGGGTGGTTCAGGTGATTTATTTTCCAGATACTTTATCAGAGGCTTTAGCCAAGGGAAATGCTACACAGGCTAGACATGGTCCTTCGCGGGAATGCTGCAGGAGATTCAGACTCAAAGGTTATGTAGAAAATGAGGGGTTGGACTGTATAAATACATACTTCTTTGATTACCTGGAAATTTGGGGATGAAAGAATATGACCTTTTAAAGGATTTTGATACACTTTGCTAAATACCCTTCTAATTAGTGTTAAGCTATAGGTACTTTTTTAAAAAAAATAGATCATGTACCTTTTTTAAGTATGTCACCTTTATGTTTTTTTTATTTTAAATTTTTATTTATTATTAGCATATTCATTCTTACAAATTGTAATATTTCTTTATGCCCTTTACCCGATCTATCACTTCACAAACCCCCTCCTTCCCTCTCCCCCATCTCTATTATCCTTAGGTTTGTTTTCTCCTTCTGAAAGTTCAATGTACTGTTGTGGTCTTTTCTTTCTTTCTTCCCTTCATTCCTTCCTTCTTCCCTCCTTCCCTCCCACCCTCCCTTCCTAGCAGCCAGTTATGAGTAAGAACATGCAGTAGTATTTCTGTTTCTTTGTCTGGCTTGTTTCAGTTAACATAATTTTCTCCAGACTCATCCACATTGCTGCAAATGGCAGAATTTCATTCTTTTTAATGGCTGAGTAGTATTCTGTTGTGTGATATGTAAAGCAAACACTCTTAGACCTGAAAAAAGAGATAGACCCAAATACAATAATAGTGGGTGACCTGACCACCCCTCTCTCTGCATTAGACAGAACTTTCAGGCAACAAGTCAACAAAGAAACACAGGATTTAAACCATATGTTAGACCAATTAGACCTGGCAGACATCTAAAAAACATTTCATCCAGCAACTAGAGAATATACATTCTTCTCATTAGCACATAGAGCATTCTCCAGGATAGATCACATGTTAGGTCACAAATCAAGTCTTAGCAAATTTTTAAAAATTTAAATCATCCGAAGTATCTTTTCAGACCACAATGGATTAAAACTGGAAATCAATAACAAGCAAAATTCTGGAAAATACTCAAGTGCATGGAAACTGAACAACAGACTCCAGAATGACCTGTGGGTCTAAGAAGAAATTAAACAGGAAATCAAAGTTATAGGTTCTGCTTAAATAAGAAAGTGATAGGATAAGGCACGATCTCACTTATATGTGGAATGTAAAAAACAAAAGTTTTCATAAAAGTAGAGTAGGATAGTGGTTACAGAGGCTGGGAAGGGAAGTGGGGAGAAGAGAGGAGGTTGGTTAACCAGTACAAAGCTACAAGTAGATAGGACGAATAAATTCTGGTGGTCTAGGATGACTATAACTAGTAATATAGAATTGTATATTTTAAATAGCTAGAAAAGAGGATCTTTAATGTATTCACCACAAATAAAGATAAATGTTTAGGTGATAGATATGCTATCTACCTGGTACTGAGTGAATCATTATATAATATATGCATATATTGAAATAATATACTGTATCCCATAAATATGTACAATTAAAATTAATTTTAAAAGAAAGCAGTATATTTTGCTCTCACATAAACTGTCTGGGGATAGTTAATCCATGGCTGCTTGAAGAGTATGCATCTTTGCTGCATGATGTCAACAGGGGTCTTGGGCTACTCTGGATGTGTTGTTCTGCCATGCTTAGGAGTGTTTTGCTCATTTGCTTCATCAAAGGTTCCTCAACCAAGACCACATTCTAACAAGCAAGATGAAGGAAAGGGGGAAAGAGGAATGAGATGAAAGGTCTGTTCTCTTTATAGGCCTGACTCAGAGATTGGAGATAACACTTCTAATTACATCTCTTAGGCCAGAACTTAATCACATGCCACATACAGCTGAAAGGCTGCTCAGAAATGTAGTCTTCATTTTGTGTAGCCATGTGCCCACACATTATAACTATTTTTTGTCTACCTCATCAATAGACTTGAAGGCAGGGGACACTATGTCTTGCTTGGTTTTATATCCACAACAGTGACTACGAAATGGATGCTAAGGAAAATGCCTGTGAAATGAAGATCTGGATGGATGCCTATGACCATGTCGGCACCAATACAGCAAGCAAAGGCATAAGTTAGGCACAGGTTATAAAAACAGAGAATCTGAGGTTCTGTTTTGATAAGAAGACTTTAAAGTCGCTTAGGAAACATTGTCTAGCCCAGTGTCAAAACAGGCATCAAAAACAGCGGAGAGTGGGTGAAGGAAGCAGACATATCACTTAGGATTAAGAGGTGGATTTAGACCTTTAAGCAGATGATTAAAAGAAACTAGTCCTCTTACAGCAGGAAACTCATTTCTATAAAGGGCAATCAGTCCACCGAAAAACAATAAAGCTCTGCCCACATACAAGTGAAAAATAACTTTTTGGAAATATTTCCTAATTGATGACCTGGGGCACAATTTTATCATTCGGCATGTCTTCCGTTTTTGTAGGAAATGACTTACACCACTTGACTAATGGAAAACATGATGAAACTGATTCAAAGCCTTTTTTGTGCTTGAAAGTATACAAAATCATCTTCGGCATTCTTTGTAAGCTACTCTACTACAGGGCATGTTATTTGCTAGTTACCTTATGAATTAGATTTGATTCATCACCAGGTCATAGGCTGGTTGTACTGTAAGTGAGCCATGTATTGATCTCAGCATGTGTCAGGCCTCAAGATTTGGCAGGTTGCAGAGGTTCTAATTATAATGCTGTGTCATGGCTGCACAGAAGCTATGAACAGACATTTATACATGTTGCATGGTCTCCTTAAAACAAGAGTAGTTAGTCAGGGAGCCAGTGTTCTTAAGTCACATACTGAAACCATGGGTAGATACACTGCAGATTAACGGATGCAAATGAGAATGATATTTTAGGAATAACTTGTATGAGAGGAAATTAAACTTCACAGAGACTAGTCGAAAGATAGTAACATATGTTAAAAAGAGCGTGTTCTTTAAAATCAGATACAGACATCTTTTCTTGCTTAAGTTGTATGATTTGAGAAATTTATTTAACTTTTCTGAGCCTCAAATGCCTCATTTGTAATATTGGGACTATAGCAGTAGTAGCTATCAATGTTTGTGAGACTTAAATGAGCTAATTCATGTCAAGCATCTGGCACAGAGCTTGACAAATAGTAAGGTCTAAGTAAACTATAGTCCCTATTATTATTATTATTTTCCAAGGCCCCTGGCAAAGCTGGCTGTTAGAGCCCAGGTCTTCTAGTCAACGCCTTCTTATTTAAGACCATTTCAATTTATCGTTTCACCTGCAGGTGACGTTTAAATCTGTAGCCACACTAGTTTTCCATTTTTCTCTCCTCTGCTTCTATCTCTTTACTCTATTTTCCCATTTTTTTTCTCACCAAGCCCTGTTCAAAATGCTTTGGCTGATATTTTCAGATTTCCTTAAACAATGTTTAAATTTTAAGCATTTAAACATTTAAAGTATCGAACTTTATAACACTTGATTTTTTTCTACCCAAAGGCAAAAAATAACATGTCTACGCTTTTTAAGGTTTTTTAGAAGCCAATTCAGTGACAGTTCAAAATTCCATTCATCATTTTCTAATAAATATTTATTTAGCTCTGCAACTTGATCACTGCCTCTATAATCAAATAAAACCAAAAATCTATGGGTCATTTCAGATACTTTAGAAAAATCTTTTTTTTCTTTATCAACATAGAGAAGCAACATTTCTGAAAAACTGTGTTATGCATTACTAGCCTTGCAATGTTTTTCTGTCCCTTGCTTATTTTTTGTTTCTGTTTTGTATGGATTGTACCAGCTGTGAGACCTTGTGCTAGTCACATCATTTCTCTAATATCCAGTTTTACTATTTGTAAACATGCAGTACTGACCTTGTACACCTACAGATTTGTTAAGAGAACTCAGTAAATTTTTTATAAAGTATAAAAAGCTAAACAAATGCAAGAAATTATTAAGACAATGATCAGTAAAGGCAGCATAATGGTTCAACAAGGGTGGTGGAAATAGGAGATTAATCATAAGTGCCTAGTTATCAACTGTGGATAGGTCTATTTTGCTGAATGCGTGGGGCCAAATGTGTAGGTTGAAGCAAGTTATTTTCAAGTTTTCCTCAGTGGCAAGGTCCTCAGAAGCAAATCCCTCTCATAGCACTTTCACATACATCATCTCATTTAATTTTCAAGACACCCCTGCCAGGCTTGTATCATTACCTCCATTTTATAGATACAAACTGAGATATAAATTGCCTCTAAGGAATGGAGGCTCTTAAAGAAATTGTGACTACCTGATGACCCAGCCCCAGCTTCTGCTGGCACCAAGGAGCCTAGTTACCTAAGATCTTTATGGAGAGTCAAAAGAAACACAGATTTCCCCTTAACTTCCCTGAGACTCCTTCCTCACTTACCTCTTAGCCCTATAAAATTCCTTGCCTTCTGTTTCTATAGTAAGAAGGAAATCAGAGAAACTTGGGCTTGCCTGTCTTCCCACTTTGGATAATTTGAATAAACCTTTCTCTAGTTCAAAGAAAAAGAAAAATTGCCCTAAGTACATTGGTTGAAGCAGGAGTGAAACCCATGTTGATACTTACACCATTGTGCCTTTTATTATAACAAGCTCCTTGGCTATATATCTGTTACTTTATCCAAAGAATAATGAGTCCTGTTAGCTTCTACAACACCTTAATTCTAAATTACAACACAGCAGTAATTTTAAATTTGCTTTAGATGGTGATTAGCCCCACCTCTAACCTCCCCTGTCTGTGACTTGTAGAATCTATTTCCTGGACCTTTGGCTGTTTCAGGAACACCTACCTAATTTTTTCAGTGAGCTTGATTATCGGACAGGAAGGAAAGTATTAGAGATTCTAATTAATATCTTTAAAGAGGAGTGAAGAGAAAAAGAGGGCCTGTGATAACTGACTATGAAAATCCATTTCTTGAGAAACCATACAATTGGTAAGTACCTGGAGTTTCTCCAATAACGCAAGGATTATCCAGCCAACTCTTAGTGTGAGGGGATTATGTTGCATGATTTTGAAGAGGTGGGGAAATGAGACTGAAAAGAGGAAATCTCTGTAGGTTTGCCATTGCAAAGGAGATTCTTAGTGAAAAACTGTCTCAGCAATAGTGTTGTGTGAAACTGAGTGTGTAAGAAAGAAAACGCTGCCCTCCACATTGATCTTAGGCATGGAAAATGCCTAATGTAGTGATTACTGTCGAGGGCTGTGGTACTAGATTGTCTAGATTTAAATGCAAGCTTCACCACTTATGGCCATATGACTTGAGGGAAGTTGTTTAACTTCTCCATGTCTCAGCTTCTGGTCTTTAGAATGGGACTAAAAATAGTACATACATCCGAGGCTGACTGTGAAGATTGTATGAGAGAATGCATGTAAGGTGCCAGAAATGTCACGATGATTAAATTGTGTGGTAGGGTTGAGGGTTCGGGTGGTGATGGTAGGCTGAGGAAAGTGGGGTTAGGCTTCTGGTAAAATAGGTCCAGGACAGTCTCCTTATGATAAGAAAATTTACTTGTTAGTTAGTGGAAAGGGTTCAAGAGACCTGGCTTTTAGTCCTAGCTCTGCCACCGATAAAGTTGTGTGAGCTTGGACAGCTTACCTTCCTCTCTGGCTATTATTTTTAAAAATGAGGAGTTAAGAGCTGGCCAGCTAGCTCAATTGGTTAGAGTGTGGTGTTGATAACACCAAAGTCAAGTGTTTGGATCCTCATACTGCCATACTAGCCAACCACAAAACAAACAAACAAACAAACAAACAAACAAACAAACGAGGAGTTAAGACCAGATGACAGGTTGTAAACTGTGGTCTGGGGCTGTGGAATATATCAGAAACTATTTCAAATTTTGTATGTCTGCATTTCCTTCCCCCATTTTCCCTTTGTACTCAGGTTCCCTCCTCCGTTGTGAGAAACTAAGGTCTTCCTGGTAGCCACTCATTGTGCTATTGACAATCCTGTAACCCTGAAGCCGAGGTTGGAATTATCTTCATGCTCATTTGGGAAAGAAGGTCTACATTGGACCCTAGGTGTAATTTGGGAACTCATTTTGTGGGTTTATCCATAAATGACTCTAGAAGCCAGCTATCCCATTTCTTACTTTTGCTTAAATATGCTGCGCTGATCTAGGAAATGCTATTTGATAACCTGAGTCAGATTTCAGTAGCCTATAAATGGAATAGAAGCAAATGATTTTAAACTCTTTACTTAGCATTTATGCTGTACATGACACAGAGCTATGAAAGTTTTAAGGACAGATTGATACGGAAGAGAACTTTGTTAGGATAGCTCTGAGAGCATTTTAAGGGAGGCCTGATTGCCTTAGTCTTTATAGGTAATATGAAAGGATTTCTCTTTGTCAGACCTATCACTTTGGACCCAACAGTAACTGATGTGTTTATCTTAATCTATGAGAGTAGCTCTGTGGATGATCTGTAATCTTCTGGCAACTGAATCTACTTACAGATGCATTAGTGGGCAGCCACAAGCTAGTGAGTGGGGAGGGAGGAATTTGATGAGAGATTTGTTGGACCTCAGTAAGAGAAATGGTATCCTCTTATGATCTTATGAGGCATAGCATAAAAAAAAAATAGCCTGGTGAGCTAATTGAAGGAAGACTTAAACATTGAGATCCCAGAGGAAAAGCTTTCATAATCCTGAGTCAAGCATATGGGACCCTAACATAGTCGGGTGGAAGTACACAGGACTGGGAATTCTGAGGTGTCTGTCCTACTTCCAGCTCTGTTACTAGATTGCTGTGTAATCTTGCGCAAGTCTGAGTTTTACTTCCCAATATATAAAAGAGAATTTGACCAGCATTGCCTCCAGTATACCTGCTGGCTCTAACAGTTTGATCCCAAGATTCTATTATGTAATAACTGAAGCTTACCGACATATGGACTTTACAGACGGACCAGGTAGGATGAAGAGGGTAGGGTGGGGAGAGAGGGTCTGACCTGCTGAATTAATCTACTCAGATTAAAAGAAAGGTAGTCCTTGAATATTGGAATAAGTGACCTTTAATCTTTAACTTTCTGTGAGACTTTTGTTTCCAGAAATATAGACTTAAAGAGAAGTTTGTGGAACTGGGAGTGGTGATTTTTCTTTAAAAGTAGAGTATTCTTTGAGTGGGTATGTGTGAGCATAAATTCTTTAAATTTTGATCACAAAACCAATATTTTTCAAGAATAAAAAGATGAATAAATTCTATTCTGTGACAGTGAAATTCTATTATAGTTTTAAGACAGTGGTGATAAGTTGAGATTTGCCCTTTGGAAAAGTCACTCTTGCTGTCTGTGGTGTGGAAAATGGATTGGAGGCAGGAAAGACTGATTAAGGTCATCCTTGATGATAAGATCAGATTAGAAAGTGGTAGTGATAATAGAGAGGTTGGTGGGGAGAGGGAGAAGTTGAGGAAGACTCAGGTTTCTGGTTTGGGCAACTGGGAGGAAGGTGATGACATTCACTGATACAGGAACCAAAGACAAAAGTGAAACAGGTATGAGAGTAGAAGATGATAATTTAATATTTGTGAAGAAATGGAACAAAGTTCTGAGTCACCTGAAGCTTTGGTGAAGGTTCTGAGCTTTCTCAGTAGTCAGATGACTTTTAAATGCTTTTGGTTTTGCTTGGAAGAGTATGTGTCAGTGTGTTTTATTTGTTGCAGGGAGAGAGGATTGCTATGGAAACTAATGATGTCATAACTCCCTCTGAGCCCCAATAAGACCGCTCTGTTGGGTCCGACTCAGTCTTCAAAAGGAGGGCTATTTGAAGTCACCATATCCTCGTCATGTCCTGGTCGTAGCAAGTAGAAAAGTGTGTGTGTGTGCGTGCGTGCGTGCGTGCGTGCGTGCGTGTGTGTGTGTGTGTGTGTGTGGTGCGCGCGTACGTGCTAAGTGAGAAGTTACAGGGTTTTTTGTTTGTTTGTTTGTTTTGCTTTCTTTTTACTCTTATTAGAAGAATGAGACTAGAATCTTCCCTTTCCAATTATATTGGTTCCAAACTTGATTATTTCCATTTCTGTGATCCAAGGGGACACAGTTTTCCCAATTCTTGGTAGAAAACCCACGGAGAACTCCCAAATGTATTTTTAATTACATTTAGTAATTTGATTATTTGAATTAAGGTAAGGTTAAAATGTTACATTTTTCCTTCTTAGGAGATTTCACAATCCTAAGCCTTGAAGAAATGGCTTTGATTTGCTTGGCTATCGGATGCCTGAATACCTTTCTTATTTGCACAGCTTTTGGCTATACTTTGTCTCCAAACACCGAGATAAAAGGTAAACCAGTAAATTAAATAGAATTTTAATGGAGTAGTTTTAAATTTAGGAATATGAACTGTCTTTTCAACCTACCTCATGGAAGTGCCTAAATAGTAGATGGATTGTCACTGGAAATATTTCAGGAAGTCAGTGTACAAAAAATATGTTCTTACTAGTCAAGCCTCAAGTAATAAGGTAACTGATGATGACAGACATTTTGTGACATAAAAGCCAAATTAAAAGATACTTCCCATAACTTTTGTATAGTCTTTTTTAACAAATAAGTTAAATATCTGAAACCTCATTGCCTGGTACTCAACTAACTGGCAACTTTCCTTAATAATTATCATTAACTTTTATGACAATTAGATAAGTAAGAAAAAATATACAGAAATTTAAATAAAATTTAAAAATAATTACAGATTTATTAAATCATGTCTAAGGAAATTTTCTTATGGAAGAGGGTAATTAGTACAATGCATTTCGCAAAGATTTTTAACATTAAGGATTCAAATAACAGGATTGTGAGTTCATCCTCAATAGAGACCTTCTTTTTAGGTGCATGTGGTCCCAGGTCAAATCATAATTTGTGCCTCAGTTTCTTTTTTGTGGATTCTTTTCCTCACCTCAATAAGTATTATGAAGTGAAGTACTAAAATGAACAATGTTGTAGAAATGGGAGGAAATTATTAGCAAAAAAGCAACATGAGAGCAGTACTACAGTACTGATAGATTTGCTAGTAGGAAAGTTTATGGAATTATTATACACGATATATATCAAACATATGTATTATATATGTATATATATATGTACATATAATATATATTATATGGCATATAATATATATATATATGAGGGTACTTCAAAAAGTTTGTGGAAAAATAGAGTTAAAAAGTAATACATGTCTTTCCATGAACTTTTTGAATTACCTTCGTATACTCAGGATATAGTTTTTATTGCTTTTTAAATCACCAGATGGGGCAACCATTGCCTCTCACTGTCTTCCCCTACCGCTCCAAAATAAAACAGGCTGATTCCCGATGTCACTCTACCATTCAGCTGCCTACCACTTTTTCTCGAGTCTTTACAAAGAGTGGCCCTGGTTTGCCATACTCTGGGGATAGCTCTGATCTTTAGTTAACTAGAGGATTCAATTAACCGAAATGGACCAACAAGATCTGCCTGTTCTCCAGATTCGTAAGTCATCTAGCCACAGTAGCGACATTTAATATTTTCTATCGCTCTTTTGTGTCTGCCACAACAGTATATGCATATAGTAAACACTGAATTAATACTGATTGGTTTTTGTTATTAGAGAGATTTATGTAATAAGGTGTTCCCATTCCAGACCAAATTCTGGTCTACATGACCACAGAGATAATTCCATGTTAAATTTCTTGGTTTTATCAAATCTTAGTACCTAGTGAGACAAAGTCACATTTTGCTTACATGATTTCTTAAAGAGGGGACAACTATATAGCAGTAATCTAGATTTTTAAATAGCTTTATGAGATAAAATTTACACATTATATAACACCCTTTTCAAATGTACTATTTAGTGGTTTTTAGTATATTCACAAAGTTATGTACAACTACTGCTTTCAAATTCCAGAATATTTTCATCACCTCCAAAAGAAACCCTGTGCCCATTAAGCAGATGTGCTGCATTCCCCCCCCCCAGCCCCTGACCACTAATAATCTACTTTGTGTTTGTATGGATTTGCCCATTCTGAACATTTCATATAAATGGAATCATACAATATGTGGTTTTTTGTGGCTGGCTTCTTTCACTTAGCATGTTTTCAAGGTTCTTCCATTTTGTAGCATCTATTAGTACTTCATTTCTTTTTATGGCTTAGTAATATTCCATTGTAGGGATGTACCTTATTGTGTTTATCCATTCATCAGTTGATGGATATTTGGAAATAATCTATATTTAGCAATCTTTGTTATAAAACACAGAAGAAAATAAAAATATTTTATTGATTTTATTTCAGTTAATCCACCTCAGGATTTTGAGATAGTGGATCCTGGATATTTAGGTTATCTCTGTTTGCAATGGAAACCTCCACTGTCTCTGGATAATTTTATGGGATGCACTATAGAATATGAATTAAAATACCGAAACATTGATAATGAAAGATGGACGGTAAGGAAAGTATGTGCTTACAATATCAGAGTGATCATTAGATGTTTTCTTGTGATTCCTGACTTTGTTGTCCACTCCAATTCCCATATATCAATAGTTTTAGTTAGTATATAACAGGCTGCCATTTCTGCTTGTATCTCCTGTGCACCCTACTACATCTATTTTACTTCATCCAGTGTTAAGACTACCATTGGAAGTACAGGAAAAAAAAAATACTTGGTCCCATGGAATGTGGACTTGAAGAGCACTTATGCATTTTACCATATTTTGTGGTTACTTATATACTTAAGATATGGATCATATATATGCTACTGGACTGTGAGCTCTTTCTCTGTAGGAGTCAAGCCTCATCTATCTTTGTACTGTCCCCACAGAACATGGCATGGTTCTTCGCATATATTGTAGTACGTACTCAATGAAAGTTTTTTGAATTGTTAACTCTTCACATATTCGACAAGCATGTTCATTCAAAGATTTCTTTTGTAGAAGGCATTCTGTTACCTCCTTAATTGAGATGGGAAGTTTCAGGGACAATTCAATCAAACACTTATTGAGCAACATTTTGTGTCAGACACTCTGCTATGTATTGGGAATGTGAGAATAAATAATATATGATTTTCATCCTCCAGGAGCTTACAATTTTTCCAGCTTTTCCCATTTACCTGTAGGATTTTACTTTATGTGATGCTTGAAGTTTTCATATTATATTTAGAATGTGACGAATCATTTGCCATGTGATGTGCATATGGTGTGTGAAAATTATCTATTTGATTCTAAATTGGTTATGGCTCAAGATCATGCCACAAAGCCTTTTTTTCCCTTCCAGAAGTTTTTGTTTTTGTTTTGAATTAGATGTTAAGATTCAAATGATCTTATCAAATGATATGATATACAGAAGTGAGCTCTGCTGGAAATATATCTGGGGCATTGTATCAGATAATTGTCAGGAGTGTCTTAGATATTGGGAGTTCTCCAGGATATTAATGACTTCATAGTCTTATTAATGTGGCTTACTATACTATGGCTGTTTCTAAGTTTGACTTTGTCTTATCTTCTTTATCAAACAGACCATCATCACTAAAAATCTGCATTACAAAGACGGGTTTGATCTTAACAAGCACATTGAAGCAAAGATACACACACTTTTGCCAGTGCAATGCACGAATGGATCAGTAGTTCAAAGTTCGTGGTCAGAAGCTACTTATTGGGCATCACCACAAGGTTAAAACAAAGTTCTCTTTTCTTATTTAATACTATCAGAATAATCCACATAAGGAATAAGTCCCTTAACTCTTATGCAACAGATTGTATGTACAATAGATCCTGTGACAGTGTGGCACAAAACAGAATCCTTCTTAGTAGTGGGTGACTGGCATTTTGAATTTTTTAAATCAGCATACATCTTTGGCAAAACATACATCTTATTATATTAATGTGGTTAGTTTTGGGGTCATATTAGTAGACATTCATGAGTATTTGCTCAACTGCTCAGAGCATCCTAGAATAATCAATTTAATACTTTTGCATATGCTTTATACTAGTATCTGTAAATGAGCCCTCAAAGTTTTTGATTTTGCATATCCCACTTAACAGTGAAGAGATTTCCAATAACTTCCTTCTGAAATATTCCTGATTTTGTTGATTGCTAAATGAAGTGGAGAGACAAAGGAAATGAAATAAAATTGCTAGTGATTTCACAAATGATTCATCACCATGACTTTCAAGAATTCACAGTTCATTCATTCCTCAGGAAATGTGGAAACTAAAATTCAGGACATGGATTGTGTGTATTACAACTGGCAATATTTATTCTGTTCTTGGAAACCTGGCATAGATGTACATTTTGATACCAATTACAACTTGTTTTACTGGTAAGTATTTTTATAATTAGAATTCATATTAGGAAAATATCTACCAAACTTAATCCACAATATGAGTGACTATATTTTTACCAAATTAAATTCATCTTATTTGTCAGAGTTGTATTTATAATGATTCTTTATAATTATTTGGGGTTTTCAATGGGAGTAAGTGGTTTTAGCCTGTGTGTACTGGAAGGCATTCTATGGGTGATACAAGAAATGCAGTCAGTATTTCTGCACTGGATTAAATTTTGTATTTTTTAGATAGGTGGTGCTATAACCTAAAACCTTCTGGCATATTTTATATTCTTGACTTTTAAAAAAGCAGTTATCTATTAAACTGGATCTTATTTCTGACTCCCTATCTTTGTTAACTGTCCCTGAGGCTTTTAAAATTACACCCATCTTGACTCTTCTATTTCCTTCATTCCTTAATTTTTTCATGGTAACATGATCACTGTGTTCTGACACTCTTTTGCAAGATGGCACATTGTTTCTTTATTTCCCATCTCTACTATAAGAACTCTACTTTAGGTTTCCCTTATTCCACATCTGGATGATTGCCATAGCCTCCGAAATGATGGTCACTCTGCTTCCAGTGTCTCCCCCTCCAATCTCACCTCTTCCTATTCACTCTGCACACTGTAACCAACTTTATCTTCCTGCACTGTCGTTTGCAGCCATTCAAGTTTCTGCTTCACTGTTGCACTGCCTTTACAACATTGCCATCTACTATCACCAACGTGAATGTTCCACTCCATTTACATCCATCTCTACATTTTTTTCTCACTCGTGCTATGACCTTTTATGCCTTGTGTGTATGGCCATCTGTAATGCCCTCTGGCTCTCTCTTTCTCTTACCAACTCTTATCCTTCCTTTAAGGCTCATCTGGTATCCAATTTCATTAACCCTTTACTAATCATCTTCAGTTTTTCTCTGAACTATTATTTTTTACAGCTCTTCATTATTTATTGTCCAGATTGTATTTAAATCTTTTCTCATACGTGTGTGCTTTACCTCGTCTCACATTTTTAAGGGATTGGGTGGGCATGAACTGTTTCTAATATTTCTTTTAACTACCTCCTTAGTGCTGTGCCCATAGTAGATTATCACTAAATATTCATTAAATGAATGAAACAAATGATGATAACATTGGTAAATTGATATATAAGTATCAGAACTTAATGCATTTACTAAATAACAGATCAAGAGAGGACAAAGTATTACTACTTGTGCATTTTAGGCCCAAATTATTATGGCATCTTTCTTTAGAAATTTATAATATATAAGTGATAGGATATAAACTATCAATAATCCTAAAAACTGGGTTCTAATCTCTACTCTGGCATCATTTCACTTGATGGCCTTGGAAAGGAATTTCCCCTTTCAGGTCTCAGTTTCATCATCTGGAATTGAATCGGTAAATTTCTAAGGTCTAAGTTATTTGTTCTTTAATTCAACAAATACTAAGCATCTATTAAATGCCAGGCACTATTCTAGATGAAAAGGACAAGAGTGTGAATAAGACAAAGTCTCTTCCCTCTTGTACATTGTAGTTCATTTTTAACATAACTTTATCTTTATCTTAAGGAGATAAAGTAATATAGGGATGGAGAGATACATATTAACATTTTAGAAATTAAAAAATAAGGATACCATGAAGCTTCCCCACTGGCACAAAGTAAATCTGTGTAATGTCAAATCTAGAACTCAAGTCTCCCAAACTCTAATCAAGTGAACTAAGAGAATAATTTTACAAACTCTGCCTAAAGTAAATACTTGGCATGAAGTTAATTTAGTAGACACCAAAAATTTGTACCAGCACCTTAGCTGCTATACTGGCCTCATTTCAAAAAGAATTTTGGCTGCTTTTACAGGTAATGTCACATTTTGCATTGCAAGCTATTCTTTAGGAAAATAAACCAGGCATTTATTTCTTCAGAAATCAGTAGAGAAATTCCCCCTAGTCCCTATTAGCTTTATTACTGGAATGAGGTTAACTTTAAATGATATGGTAAGAGTTCTTGTTTAGGAGAATGGGAAAATTATACATTTACTTGCCAAACAACTTCTTTTCTTTTTGCACCCACCCCCCCAAAAGTTGGCTTTTCTGAGTTTTATCTCTTGATGTGTGTTGTATCCTCAGAGGATTTACATTCATTTTATTAAACATAATTATTTTGTAAGGCTGCTTTTAAATCTGTTTTCTTCTAAAATAAACTTTCCCAAGAAAATATAAATAACGCAGTATCTTCCAGGATTATTTATGTAAACCCCAGGTTTTCTTAATAAGAATCTTATTCATTGATTCACAAACCCTGTTGGTGAATCAACATAACCTAGGTACATGAGTAAACATCCTTGTCTTGTCTTTGAGATTTTGGGAAGACCCCCATCAGATTGTAAGTTCTATGAAATCATGGACTATGTTTGCTTTCTCTACTTTTGTATCCCTAGCACTTATTATAAGATCTGACATATAATAAGTACTCAATAAATGCTACACATTATTACAAGATTTTTAAAAATTCATATGGTATCTTAAGATAACTGAAAATGGAGCACCATGATACTAGAAGATATTGTTAAGCACAATTTTCACAACACTTCTTTTTACAGGTATGAGGGCTTGGATCATGCATTACAGTGTGTTGATTACATCGAGGCTAATGGAAAAAATATTGGATGCAGGTTTCCCTTTTTGGAGGCCTCAGACTATAAAGATTTCTATATCTGTGTTAATGGATCATCAGAATCCAAGCCTATAAGATCCAGCTATTTCATTTTTCAGCTTCAAAATATAGGTGATGTAAACAAACCACTTTAAATTCATTTTTCTAGTTGAGGCCATTTACAATCACTTATAAGAGACGAGAGAGAGAGAGAGAGAGAGACACCTGTGAAAATGCAAAGCCAGAAAAATGAGTGCCAGCTGAGTGTATGAGGAAGGTCTTATTAAATATAAAAGTATGGAAGATAAGAAATTGAATGAAGGATAAAGTGTCATTTTCATTTAGAATGCACAGTTTTTTTCCTAGCTTCAAAGAGTCCGTCTACTATATAGTACTTTTGTCTAGTGTTAGTGATGGAGTAATTATGCAATCACTATTCCGAGGTCTCAATAAGCAAATCGTTGGATACTTTCTTAGTCTGTGTTCTCAACTCTCAGTTATGAGAGTGACAGGTTATAGAGTCAGCCAGACCTGTGTTTGAAACTTGGATCTACCATTTTCTAGTTGTGTGACTTTGGGCAAGTTACTTAACATCTTTGTTTCAATTTCCTTACCAGTAAAATGAGGACAATTGAAGACCACCTCATAGGATTATTGTGACACATAAATGAGATTATGATGCAATGTCCTTAGTACAGTACCTGTACTAAGCACTAAATTAGGGTTAGCTATTAGTAAAAGTAGTAGTAGTACTGGCCATGGTTGTTGTTTCTAATGCTACAAAATAGAAAAATGATTCAGGTCTTCCAATTTTCCTCTTGGACTCAAATATTTGTCAGTGTGTGACTTATCATAAAATGGGTTTCCATAATAACCAAGTTTCCCAATAAACTCATCTTGGTTGGCAAGCAACTTCGAGATTAATTCACATCATAGGGAATAGTATTGAGCCACCTGGTTTATCCCTGGAGGCTTCTGATAGTAGGTGTCCCTAGCTTTGGATAAGGACTAATGCTAAACTTCAACAACCTACATGTTGAAATAGTTTCCTTTTGCTTTTCAGTTAAACCTTTGCCACCAGACTATCTTAGTATTACTGTGAAGAATTCATATGAAATTAACCTGAAGTGGAACATACCTAGAGGACCCATTCCAGCAAAGTGTTTCATTTATGAAATTGAGTTCACAGAAGATGGTGCTACCTGGATGGTATGAATATTGTATTTATTTGGGAAAATCATAAACATAGCCTTTTACATAAAATAGGAAGCATGAGGACCCAAATCAGTTGCTACCCACACGAGGAATAGATCATGAAATGTGTCTTAGTTTAATTTCTAGAAATCTAAATAATCTAGTGTACAAGGGAAAGATATTTGTACTCTGAAAGTACAAAGTCATGCCAATTTTAAAACCACCCAGGACCTTAGAGATAATCTAGTCACTCGTTCCAGTTTTATGTCAATAAATTAAAGTTGCCAAGGGCCTAAAAAAGACTGTGAAGAGGCCATAAGTAAAACCAAAACAAAACAAAATAAAAAAACACAAACACAAAATCCACTTCTTGAAGAACAACCATCAGGTCAAAATTAGAGTATGGCAGGGTTGCGAGAGAATTGCTTGTGCCAGGGAAGAAGGGCTAACAGGGAAAGTAAGCAATGGTTGTAAGACTAATTACTCCCCAGCACCAAAAAAAAGGTGATGACTTTAACTGCACATTGTTATATGTTGATTTTATTCATTGTTTTCCAATTTAGGGAGTGGTAGAGACAAGTAGGTGAGCCACTGGTTCTAATTACAGTCATCCTTTGAATAGGGAGGGAGGATTGGTTCCAGGACCTGCCCAAAATCTACTTCGATATTCAAGTTCCTGATATAAAATGGCATAGTGTTTGCATGTAACCTGTGCACATTCTCCCTTATACTTTAAATTATCTCTAGATTACTTATTGTATTTAATACAATGTCAATGCTATGTAAGTAGTTGTTACACTATACTGTTTTTTAATTTGTATTCTTTTTTATTGTTGTATTGCTGTTTTTTTCCAAATAGTTTTCATCCGCAGTTGGTTGAATCTGCAAATGTGGAACTTGTGGATATGGAGTGCCAATTGTATAATTCATTTCATATGCAGATGAGAAAACTGGTTGTTGAATTGGCTTATAGGTCCCAGGGAAATGGATCAACTTGCAATCAAATTTCATAGCTAGAACTAGAACTTAGCTTTGATTCCTAGTCCACTGAAAGTCTACACTACATTAAGCTGGTTCCCAAGATAAGTTACAACAGAAGGAAAGCTGTTATTTTAGATGAAAAAGCTCTTCAGCTCTTTGAAATACAAAAATCAAAATAATTGCTCCAGTAATTTTTCTCCTTTGAGATCATCAAGCCTTGCGATATTCTCATAGTTGAAGCAGTTTCGTGCCAAGCCCTGAGCACTATTACATAGGTTTTAAGGAGGTTAACCAAAACAAGACTAAGGGGAAAAAAACCTTTATGTATATGAACTTTATAGTTTCCATAGAAATGACATTTACATGATGCTCTGTGTTTTGGTAACTCAATGTATGTAGCATCTTCCAGTTTATGGAATGTGGGAAATTTGACACTAGTCCAAATACTGGGCATTATAAACACCAAGGCTACCTAGGAATTTTGCCCTCTCACACACACTGCCCTTTACTATAAATGATCCATTATTACCATATAAAAATTTTAAAATATAGATAAGGAAGGAAAGAAAAAAATTTAAAAAACAACAAAAAAACCCACCATACAGAGAGATAATCCCTGTTAGGATTATACCTTTCTAGTCTTTTGATGCATATATTTTATGTAACAAAACCCTCTTTGAAAGTGACAGATGTAATTACATCAGATAATGGAATATTGTTTTTTTCTTGGCTTCCAGAGTACCACAGATGAAAATGAAATGTACCTTTTGAGAACAAATGAAAGCCTACAGTTATGCTTTTTAGTAAGAAGCAAAGTGAACATTTATTGCTCAGATGATGGAATTTGGAGTGAGTGGAGTGATGAACAATGCTGGAAAGGTATGAGCTAAAAGGATAGTAACTCAATAACTGGAGATATTTGCTAGCAAAATTAATTTTTTTGGTGTGATTTATAGTTATAAAAATCAAAGCCTCTTTTATAAAGTCTATAAAACAAAGAAAATAAATTAGCCAGAACCTCAATTGAACATAGACTTATTGAAAGTCTAATATTCAGTTACAACTAGGAGTTCTGTTATACTTCTGTTGCAACATTTTGTTATTTTGATTGTCAGTAAAGTGAATATGCTAGTTCTTTTTTAGGGGAGAGCAGAGCCTATTTTAATCAATATTTTCTTATGCTTTCAGTGTTCAAGAGAACAGAAATCTTAAAGCATGTATAGGTCAGCATACATTTGTTTCCTACTGTGTAGTGCTATGCCTAATGAATATTTTTCTAACTAATTGTCATGATTAGTAAAATGCATATTCCATTCACTTCCAACACTGATTTAAAGTTATGTGACAAAAGAAATTTAAATTATATAATAATATAAACTAAAAAGCCTAGAGAGTGAGGCAAATATGATTGTGCTTCATAATATACTGACTTTATCAGTAGAAAATAGTAATAATTGTTCAAAATTGAAGGAAATTATGTCAGCATTGGTCTTTCACGTATACTGATATAGATGCAGCTATAAATACTTATACAGATGTAGATACAGACAGATACTGGCTTTTCTATCAATCATTCATCTCCTTGCATGTTGTTCTACTACAGTGGAATCTCTATTACCTCCTTATGAGTATAGTGATATCACTGGTCCCTTTCATTAATCAAATATTTATTAAGTACCTTCTATATGTCAGACCCTCTTCAGGCATTAGAGATACAGCAGTAAAGAAATCTTTGCCCTTGTGGAACTTATATTTTATTCCCAAGTTGGGTGGAGATAGGTAATAAAAAAAGAAGCCAAATACATCATATGATCACTAAGAGTTATGGAGAAAAAATAGGCAGGGGAGGGGAGAATTCGATTAACCAAGAAATATATGGAGTCAGAAAGAACACTTATTAGTTCTATATTTTTTATTTTTGTCATCGCTATAAGAAATCTGAAGACTTTGTGTAAAGGTATGTCCTGAATTATATCTTGTCATTAGTCAATGCGTTGTATAAAGTGGTTATGATGAGTTTTTAACCACAAAATATACGTCCTTTTAGTTGTTCCACATATAATTTTATTAGTGATATTGATGACTGAGATTTCTTTTGCCCTGATGGGTATCTCTTGGTGGAATCTTAACTCTGAAATTAGGAACAAAACATTTCTTGTGTTGCATGTGGTCTTAGTTCTTTAGGAAAGTTCTTATTGGATGTTTCAAGTTATAGAAAAATAGGACGATAATATTTTCAGAAATAAAAATATGTCTTCTTCAGAATTGACTCTATGTATAGGGAAAGAAAGTAGAACCTCAGCAAAGGAGCTTTCTGCCTTCCCACTGTTGATTTTGCATGCCAGAAAACTTACTTTATTCATAATTTCTCTGGGTTGTATTCTTGCAAATTTTAACTGAGTTGAGCAAATGAATTTAACGGGTAATTTTCTAGTACGAAATAAGATCCTACGGGAATAGGACAATGAAAATGGTAGGGTGGGAGAAAGTTTGTAAGTCTGGGTCTGAAATTCAAGATGCTCTATATTACCCCAAAACAAATGGGAGATACTAGTTTGGGCACGACAAACCTTGTCTACTTTTTTAGTTTTTCTTGTGATTGCTTATTTCTTGCTATGCAGAAGAACCATTAAAACTTCATCCCTAAAATAACAAAAAAACAAAAAGAAGAAAAACCTTATCCCTCCCTTTAGTCTCTGAAATGTGAGACAGTTTTTAAAAAGTGGCCTTATAAGACTAGCTCCATTACTCACCCAGAAATTTTTATTGAAGACCAGCTCTTGCTCACTAAACATTACATAAGTAAACATTACTGAGAGTTAAGAGCTACGTGGGACATGTATATTTAATCAGTAGGCTAATCTTTTATCAATTTTTATGAAAAATTCACAAGGTCAAATTTTATTTATTTATTTATTTTGCATGAAGCCTCTTTTTTTATATATATAAATGCTTTATTTTAAAGTTGAACATTATACAATGTAATAATTTTTTGTGTCCCTTTACCATTTCCTCCCTTTCTCCCTGTCCACCTCTCCCTTGCCCCGCTCTGGTAAGCAAGGTCAAATTTTAAACCAAATCATATTAGGAAAAAAGAATTGTGCTTTGGAGAGTTATTTTTCTAAGTAAAATTAATCGATGTCATCTTCAGTAAAGTAGTTCTATATTAAAAGTGCACAAATGAAAGAAATGCTGTACTCAAACATAACTGTGGTGTCTAGGCTCTGGCAAATATGGCAGGGGCTGCCAACTTTAACTGAGTTCTTTTCCATTTACTGGGAGTTGATTTATAGAATAATTCCATTTCAAAAAATAGTTATAAACCTCTAACACTTGCCCTTTTCTGTGATTTTTAATCCTAGGTGACATATGGAAGGAAACATTGTCATTTTTATTTATGCCATTTGGTTTTGCGTCATTATTTCTTTTGTTAATAACTTGTCTGCTTTTGTATAAGCAAAAAGCTATATTGAAAATGGTAAGTGTATAATATTATAATGTTTAGTGTGAGACAGTAGATTACAAAAAATGTTCTGCATTTAGAACTGTGGGACTTACATTTTATAATTTTGCCTGCTCACTGTGGGTATACAATTGATGCTGTATGATTATGACGATGTCTTCAGAAAATACAGCAACTCAAAAAATTAACCCTAAAAAGCTACATTTTGGGGTGGATTTACTTTTGTCAAAATAGAAGAATAAGACTTTAGAACATGAATACTATTTACCTCTAGATTACAGAACAGTATAAGGAAAGAGTTATAGGAGAAGAGCAGGATTGGGGAAAGGAAAGAATGACTAAAAATGGTTATTTTAGAATAAAACATATGACCAGTGTGCTACAAGCACAAGATCACATAAAAATGACAAAACATGGTACCTGCCTTGGAGCTCACATTTTAGCAGGAGAGACAGGATTCATGCAGAAAATACATCCTTCTAGATGACTTCAGATGATTGCTATTTGAGTTGAACAGGTAATGTTACAGAATCTCAGAAGATGGAGGATCACTATGGGTCAGTGGGCTTTAAGGAGGAGTTGTGACTAAGAGAAAAATATCTTTAACCATGTCTTTTGAGATAGAGAGAAATGAGAATGTGTATGAGATGCTTTACTTTGTCTACTGAATGCTTTTTTTTTGCTCATTTCTCTGAGTTATTAATTCTCTGTGAAAAAGTTCATTTACTAATGACAATTTGTTAATAACAGAACTCTTTCTAAATTTCAGATATTTCGTAAGAAAAACTAAGTTTTTTCTCAAGAGACACTCTGTTGACTCGCCAACTTCCAATCATATGGCCATATGTTAAATATGAGTTATTAAACTGAGTTTTTTCTTCAAGTATTGAATAATTTTATTTTAAAGCAAATTGTATTTAAATAGGCTGTGGAGTACTCAAACTCTCAGCTAGAAGTCAATTTTCTGGATTCTATTAAACAGGTTTTTTTTTTTTCTCATAAATCCATGCTGCATGTAGAGAAGACAAGGGATGGGTCAGATTTTATTTAATGATGTATTAATAAAACAATGTGATTTTACAACTTGTGCTAAGCCACAGAGATATTGCCAAATATTGGAAGATGAGATTCTAGTGTTTGTTTGTTTGTTTTAAATTGCACTTGAGGTGAAAATATTCACCATGAATAAGATCGTTTGGCTTTAAAAGTAACCTGTGTGGAGGATTAGTAAGAAGCAAGAAGTTTCAAATAGATTCAGAATCCTAAATACGTGCTTTATATTGCATGAAAGAGAAAAGTGGGAGGAATACGTGCTTAAAAGGCTGAAAATAATGAAATGACTAGGGATCATATTTGAAAAATGCAGAAGTCACAATCTACACAGTAAAAGCTTGGGAGTTTCCTATACTAGTTGACAGGCAGCATTTCCTGCTTTCTGATGGTATGATTATTTGTTTGTTCAAGGACAAAAAGGTATAAGCCTCTGAAATCAGTCAGAAGCCTTTTAAAAGTATACCCAACCTTCAGAGAACGTGGCAACCTAGGTGTAGACAGTTGCTATAAAATTTAGGAAATAATGGAGTACAGATTATTATCAAGAGCCAAGTTTTAGTTTAGACTAATTTTTATTTAATATTATTCATAGTAGAGTGGGCATCACCTGGGAGCATAACAGAAATGCTCCTACCTAGAACTGCTAAGTTAACAATCTGCATTTTAACAACATCCCCAGGTGATTCATTTGCAAGTTCAATTTGAAAAGCACTGATATATAGCAGTATTTTGGAATGAAAAATGCTAAAATAACGTAAGGGAGAGGTAACTTCATGGGCAGTATAACTACAGCTATGACTATCATTGCCACTGATCATCTGTAAAAGGGGAAAAAGAACTTAAACTGAAGTGCAATCCAGAATACCCTTTTTTAAAACTATCACTTGTAATCAATAATAGGATGCATCACCATTTTCCTAAAGAGACCCGTCTTTGCAAACATTAAAACTCCTATGGTGAATTCAGATGTAATATGATTGGCCATTGCTGTCAAACTAGGGCTTGCTAAAGTTGTTCTTAGTGTGTTGAGGGATGTTGGGGAAGAAGAAGGAATGTAGAAGGGAGAGGCTAAGGTGAGGCAGAGAAATAGCAGGCAACTCCATACTGAGAGGATGAGTGGGTCTTGGAGACCTGGTATTCCAATTCCCTCATTTACAGCATGGATAACAAGCCTTACTAATCAAAGGATTTCTAGAAATGCTGTCATAAACCTAGAAGACTCAACTAGAATTGCCTCAACAAAGTGGATATGACAATCAAATGCCAGAGTTGTATCCTGGACACAGCTGGATCTTGGAAGAGGACCCCTGGAACACCTGCCCTGCTAGCTGTGTAGGTTTATTAACCTTACAATAATGTGACCTCAAATTTTATGAAATTAAATTTTTTAACTCCCATTTTTTTTTTTTTTTGGCATTATGATGGAGTTTTAAGATACTGAATATTCCCCAAATGCTTGGTACACAAACAGTGCTCTAAGTCATGGCTCCTTCTTGTCCATCTGTCTTCTGCTATCTGGGGATGCCTCAACCCCTCACTCTGAACCCCCCTTTCCTAAGATTTCCCAAGATCCAGCAACTAAGGAATAATAAATATTCTTTCACAGCAGGAGTGCCCCAGGACTCTACTTTAGGGCTAAGGCTAGCAAGGATGGCTTCATGAGTGTGTCCTGCGTGATTACATAGGGCTTCACGGTGGAAAGGGCCCCAAACATGGTTTAATGATCTGCTGTTGCCATCTTGAAATTCTCAATAATTTTTGAAGAAGAGGCCCCATATTTCATTCTTCACTATGCCCTGTTAATTGTGTAGCCACTCCTGATAGCATCAATTCTGATTAGTCTGTCAAGGCTGTACCATTAAAACATGAAAATCACTCATATTTTTTTATGTTGGTAAATCAGTGATTGGAACCTTAGAAATCACTCTGACCATTCATCCTTTCATCCATCTATCTATTCTTCAATCCAGTTCAACATTTGTTGCACACATACCGTATACCAGACACTGTGCTAGTGTAAATATACAGCTATCCAGCCTGAGTGAGATAGTCATCTGCTTAAAGGGGAGAGAAATAGCATTTATCAAGTGTTTACTATGAGTCAACGTCTTTGCTAAGTGCTTTATACTTGTATAATACTATTTCAATAATCTTTTAACCCTCAGTACAATCTGAGAGGTATGTAAGGTACCTATATTATAAATTGAAAAAAAATCTTAGGTTAAATAATTTGTCTAAAGAGTTGGAGCTAAGATGGGAATTCATTATAATTTTCATTCTTAGAACAGTCCTAGGTGCATTCACTCTAAAAAGAAGTTACTTAAAAAAGAATAGACTCTCTCTGCCAGCAAAACAACCATACTCATGACAATTGTAAAAAACAAATATCTATAGTCTCTGGAGATTGTACTAAAAGTCTACAGCAAATGGAGAAGCATTTATTCAAGAAAACCTACTAAATCTTAGAAAGAACAGCTAATGTTTGTGGCATTTGAGCCATAAACTGCTTCCTTCTCCACCTTTACCAGCTCAGTGAAATGGAAACTCTACTCCAGGTGGCTGTAGCCAATAACATGGGGCTCCATCTTTTCCAGCTCCAGTATGTGGCTGTGGTTTCTCTCTGGGAAGGGTTGCATCAACATTTCTTATACTCCCCAGCTCTGTGTTGCAGAAAATGTATTCCAGGAAAAAAAGTCTAAGGCTCTTTTATTCCACTCAGCTACCATTCATAGGACAGAAATTCTACCCCAGGCACAGTAGGCCAAGAATAATGAGCCCAAATAATCCTTGCTCCAGATTGCCTGTAGGGCACAGGTTCCACACTGGGAAGGAGGGACAAGCCAAGAAGACCAGGGCTGCCTCCCAAGACCATAGTCCTGTTTATAAGGAGTACCACTGCAAGACTAATAGTTTCCTGCCCCAGTCTATGAAGCACTAGCACAGAGGTTCTACCTGTGGGGAGAATCAGGCCATAAGAATGCAGAGCTCTCCCTAGGGGGACTGACTTTATTTGGAATAGAGAGTGGGGAAATTCAAGTCTAAAATGCAGATCTTGCTGGTGAGTAATTAAAAGGAGGTTAGTAGTTCCATGACAGCAATGGTAGCAAATGAGAGCAAAATGGTAGATCAGCAGCTTGAAGTTAAAAGAGAAAATCGGGCAGCTAGAAAAGCCCTCCACATCTTGAGAGAAAATCTCTAAGACAGGTTTCATGGGCTACTTATGCAGTGGAACAGAATTTAATTGGATCACACTGCGGAACAATTTATGCCCCAGGTCATTTCAGCAAACAGTGGAGTAGTCAACTAACAATTATTGTAAGCTAACAACTGGGTGTGATAGCAATAGAGGCAATAAGTTTAACTGGGGAGATCATAGAAAGAGATTAGAATAGATTGTGGGTGGTGGGGTCAAGGAAGGAGAGGTCAGGGAATTCCTAAGGCTGTGCCCTCAGGATAGCAGCATCAGAGGATACACACTGAAGAGGGGGATAGACTTTATCAAAATAGTTCAGCCAAGTATCTAAACAAATAAATAAGCAAACATGATGGGATCAAATTCAGAGTTGCTATAATAGATTATCTAAAATATCCATTTTTAAAAATAAAAAACTACAAGATATTCAAAGAAACAGGAAAATGTGACCCTTACCGAGAGGAAAAAAAGCAGGCAACTGAAACTGCCTTTGAAAGGGTCCTACTGGCAGATTTAACAGACAAAAGAAAGAAACAAACGGATATTGAAAGAAACAGATACTGAAAGAAACAGACAGATATTGAAGAAATAATGACTGAAAACTTACAAAATTTAATGAAAAACATTAATCTATGTTGAATTGAAGTCTTCATTAAACACATTTTAAAAACTAAAGGAAACTGTGCATAAAGGAGTAATAGACACATCAATATTCATATTATGGGACTCAAAGAGAGAGGAGAAAGAGAAACAGACAGATATTGAAGAAATAATGACTGAAAGCTTACAAAATTTGATGAAAAACATTAATGTATGCATGTAAGAAGTTGTATGAACTCCAAGTAGGATACATGCAAAGACATCCACATACAAGGAAACCATAATCAGATTGACATGACTTCTCATCAGAAAAAATAAAGAACAGGGCCGAGCCCGTGGCGCACTTGGTAGAGTGCTGCGCTGGCAGCGCGGTAATGCTCCCGCCGTGGGTTCGGATCCTATATAGGACTGACCAGTGCACTCACTGGCTGAGTGCCGGTCACGAAAAAACGACCAAAAAAAAAGAAAGAAAAAATAAAGAACAGAAGGCAATGGAATGGTATATTAAAGTGCTGAAAAAAGCAAAAAGTCAACCAAAAATAATCTTATATCCAGCAAAACTACCTTTCAAAACTGAAGGCAAAATAAATACATTCCCAGATAAACACATACTGAGAGAATTAGTTGCTAGCAAACATTCCTTACAAGAAAAACTAAAAGAAATTCTTCAGGCTGACAGCAAGTCACCCTCACATGCTAATTCAAATTCACACACAAAAATAGAGGACTGTTAAAGGTAATTATGTAACTATAAAAGACACTGTAAATAAATATTTCTTCTCCTGTTTCCTCTTAAGTAATTTAAACAGCAATAGTATAAAAGACTAAGTATAAATTGTACTGTTGGACCTATAGCATATAGAAATGTGAGGTATTTGACAATAACAGCACAAAGTAAGTAGGTAGGAGCAAAGCTGTACTGGAGTAAGGAAATGACTCCAGATGATAACTTGACTCCACAGGAAGAAGTAAAGGAAACCAGGTATGGTGAATAAGAAGGTTCATAAAACAAACTCTATCAATATTACTTGCTCTCCTTTATTTTCTCAACTGTTTTGAAAGACATAAAGTTATGCAAATTAATAATTATAACAATATATTGGGTTTGTAACATACACGGATGTAATGTGTATAACAATATAATAGTACAAAAAGGCAGAAGAGGGGACAGAGCTATATAGAAGTACCATTTCTGTGTCTCACTGTCATTAAGTTAGTATAAATCTGAAGTTGATCTGGTAAATTAAAATGTATACTGAAAACCCTAGAGAAACCACTAAAAAAATAAATTTAAAAAAATTAGTGAAAAATCATTAAAGTAGTTTAAATGGTATATTAAAAATATTTACTTAACACAAATAAAGACATTAAAGAGGAAAAGAAAAACAATATGATTTGAGATATAGAAAAAAAGTAAAATGGCAGTTTTAAGTTCAACCATATTAGTGATAATGTAAAATGTGAATGAATTAAACAATATAATTAAGAGAGAGATTTTGAGACTGGATAAGAAACCAAGATCCAACTATATGCTATCTACAGGAGACATATTTTAGATTTAACAATATTGGTATTAAATGAAGGACCAAAAATGATATATCATACAAACATTAATCATAAGAGAGCAGAATTAGCTATATTAATATCAAATGAAAAAGATTTTAATTAAAAAAATCACTAGGGATAAAGAGGAACATTTTATAATGATAAAAGGGTGAATCCATCAGGAAGACATAAACATTATATATGCATTTAACAAGACATCCCTAAAATACACAGAGAAAAAACTGATAGAACTGAAGGGAGAAATAGGAGATTTACCAATAATAGTTGGATTTCAATAACCCACCTTCAATAATGGATAGAACAACTAGGGAGGAGATCAGCTAGGAAACTAAATACTTGAACAATAATATAAACCAGCTAGACCTAACAAGCATCAATAGAACAATTAACCCAATAGCAACAGAATATACATTCTTCCTAAGAGCACATGGCACATTTCCAGGACACATCATACACTAGGACATAAAACAAACCTAAATAATGTAAAAGTACTGAGATTATGTTCTCTGAATACAATGTAACAAAATTAGAAAACAATTAAAAAATGAAAATTGGGAAATAGACAAATATGTGGAAATTAAACAAACACTCCTTTACGAATAGCATCCCCAAAGCACAGACAACAAAAGAAAAAATAAACAAATGGGATTACATTAAACTGAAAAGCTTCTGCACAGCAAAAGAAATAATCAACAGTGTGAAAAGACAACCTACAGAATGGGAGAAAATATCTTCAAGCTATTCATCTGACAAGGGATTAATATCCAGAATATACAAAGAGCTCAAACAACGTTACAGCAAAAAAATGAATAATCCAGTAAAAAATGGGCAAAGGAACTGAACAGACATTTTTCAAAGGAAGACATACAAATGGCCAACAGGTATATGAAAAAATGTTCAACATCACTCATCATCAGGGAAATGCAAATCAAAACCACTTTGAGATATCACCTCACCCCAATCAAACTGGCTATTATAAAAAAGACAGAATAACAAATGTTGTTGAGGATGTGGAGAAAGAGGAACACTTCTGCACTGTTGGTGGGACTGTAAATTAGTACAAACATTATGGAGAATAGTATGGAGGTTTCTTGTATAACTACAGAAAGAGCTACCATATAATCCAGCAATCCCACAACTGGGGATATATCCAAAGCATTGGAAATCATCAGGTTGAAGGGATACCTGCACTCCCATATTCATTGCAGCTCTATTTACAATAGCCGAGATATGGAACCAACCTAAATGTCCATCAATGGATGACTGGATAAGGATGTGGTATATATACACAATGGAATACTACTCAGTCATAAAAAAGAATGAAATTCTGCCATCTGTAGCAACATGGATGAGCCTGGAGAAAATTATACTAAGTGAAAAAAAACCCAGGTCCAGAAAGAGAAATACCTCATGTTCTCACTCATAAATGGGAGCTGAATCCATAAATAAGCAAACAATAAAGAGAGATAGAAAGAAAAAGAAACAACAATCACAGTAATACATTGAACTTTTAGAAAACTAGAGGTGGAAAGGGGAGGAGAGGAGGAGAGGGAAGGGGGCTAATGAGGAATTGGTCAACAGACACAAAGAATGATTGTTTATTGTAATGATGAATACGCTAACTATCTTGATCTAACCATCACATTGTACACAATTATTGAAAATCAACATTGTAGCCCACATGTATGTATAATAAATTATCTTAAAAAAAGAGAGGAGAGTGTGGTCAAAGGCAGAGCAGTGGCAGACATGCATGCGACAGACTCAGGTGCAGACTACCCAGAGGGTGGTGCTGTTGGCCAGAGTGGCTGGGGAGGCCCTGGCTGCCCCCATGGTGGCTCAGGTACACCCCTAACTGCAGCTGGAGGAGCTCCCCACATCTCATGAGCACCTCATGACCCAGGCCCCGCTGGAGACCCCATGCCCCACTGGAGACCCCATGCCTGTGGCCAGAGTGCCAGAAATCTGACTACACATATTCGCCCTCAGCATGCCTTTCCTGACCCCTTCAGAAGCAGAGATCGCCAGTGGGTCCCTGGCTCCAGATGCCTAACCCCACCAAGGGGCGGTTGGCAAGGAGCTCACAGTGAGCACAGCATCCTTGCCATCTGATGGAGCACTAAACACTCTCAACTCCTCCCAATTTCCATCATCAACTTTCTTGAACATCTTTCCCTGGTGGTATGGACCATGCAGCGCTTTGGGTCCCCTGTTTCCTGATAGGCCTGGACTGGGAAAAGGGGCAGAGGTCTAACCTTAAGTCCACTCCTAGGCCAGTACATCCTTCCCCAGTGCAGTGATTTCTGCAGTAGTTGCCACTTGAGTGTGGGGTCCTAATGGTTAGCCTGTATTGGCTCTTGGGTGCTCAGGGTCCACTTTTATTTCTATTTTTTGGTGCTTAAATGTCTTTTTGGCACAGGAAATAAAACTGAACTACTATTCTGAGTATGGGTTTACTTTCAGCTACAGTACCTTCCGATATTCTTGCCATTGTCTTTGGATTGCAGGGTAGGTTCTGGAATTCAGATATTAAAGTAGTATAAAGTAATTAAAGACAATTTAGGAAATAGGAGAAAATGAAAATCAATTGGGTCCTGCTATTCAGCATTAACTCCTGTCAACATTATGGAATATTTCCTTAGTTTTACAGTTGATTTTATGTAGTGAATGTGTAACAGTAGTATATAATGTATAATTTTTGCCAGTTTAGAAATAAATTTTTTCTGAGCTTTTTTTTTTCATTTAACACACTAGCTTTCCCACTCTCTAAAAACTTCACTGTTGGTTAGAGCATGGTGTTGATAATGCCAAGATCAAGGGTTTGGATCCCCATACTGGCCGCCATCAAAAAACAATTAAAATTAATAAAAACTCTACAAAAAATAAGTTATTCAATGGATGCACAAAGTGCATTATAATGTAATTATTGAACATTTAAATCTTTCTGACTTTTCCCCTGTTACAGATAATGATTCAATGTAATTTTTGTATGTAAGTATTTGCATGAATGATTATTTTCTTATGGTAGATCCCAAGAGGTAAAATAACTGAATAAAAAAAAGAGAGAAATAAAAATTTAAAGTATGCTAGCAAAAACAAATAAATAAACAACACACTCCTAAATAATCAACGAGGCAAAGAAAGAATCACAAGGAAATGTAGAAAATACTTTTAGAAGAATGAAAACAAAAACACCACATACCTAAACTTATGGGATTCAGCCAAAGAAGTGCTTAGCAGGAAAATTATAATTATAAATTCATATACAAAAAACAAAGAAGAAAATCAATAACCTAACCTTCTACTTAAGACACTGAAAAAAGAAGAGCAAACTAAACTTAAAGCAAGCAGAAGATAGTAATAATAAAAATTAGCACAGGATAAGTGAAATATGGAATTAAAAAAAAACAGATAATCAACAAACAAAGTTGGTTATTTGAAAAGATAATGAAATCTGCATGCCTTTAGTTAGGAGGACCAAAAAACAGGAGAGAGAAAAAGGGAGAGAGAGAGGGAAAGAAAGAAAAGGATCAAATTACTAAAATCAGAGTTAAAAAGGAGAAATTACTATTGAACCCTGGAGAGATAAAAATTATTATAAGAGAATGCTATGTCCCAAATTATAAAACTTACATAAAATGGAAAAATTATTAGAAAGATACAAATGACTGAAACTGGCTCACGACGAAATTAAAAATCTGAACAGTAAAGATATAGAACTTGTCATTTTAATCTCCACCCACCCCCCCAAAAAGCATGGGCTTTACTGGTGATTTCTACCAAAAATTTAAAAAAGAATTCATGCTAATTCCATGTCAATTCTCCACAAATTCTTCTTAAATGAAAACGTGGAAGGAACATTTCCCAGCTCATAATATGAAGCCAGTATTACCCTGATACCAAAACTAGAGGCCAGTTATGTAGAATTCTGCTCAATTTTGTCTTTTTCCAGTGTTTCCTCATGATTCATTTCATGTTATGCATCTTTGGCAGGAACATCACAGAAGTGATGCTATACTCATTTCATTGCATTGTATGGCTGGTGCCCGACTTCAGAGCAGCCCATTATTGATGATGCTCACTTTGATTACTTGATTAAAGTGGTTGCTATTAAACATCTTCACCATAAACTTGCTCTCCGGTCACCTTGTAATTAATATGTATTTTGTATTTTAAGGTATGTAAATATCCTATTCCTTATCAAAATTTAGATTAAAAATATATCTTTTCTGATCAATGGGTTCCTATGCTTTTCAACATGTTATAAGCCATTACTGTTATTATTCATTTTGATGCTCATACTGTTCCAGATTTAGCCAATGGAAACCTCTTTAAGTTGAAGTCTCTGTCCTTTTTACATGTCCCCATTATTCTTTGAGCAGTTTCTTGCTTTTGGTACAACATATTCTGGGTTCATCTTGTACTTTTCTGCCCCCATCATGGAATTAGCTATTTCTCCAAGAAGACTCAATTTCTTTCAGTGGAAAATGAAATTTAGAAGCATATATATGAAGGCTATATGTTACTCATTATTTTTAGGCCCTCTCATTGGACAAAGTTTGGGAAATGTATATGTGAGTGAATGTGTGTGTGATTTGTGTGTGATTTGTGTGTGTGTGTGTGTGTGTGTGTGTGTGTGTGTGTGTGTGTGTGTATCCTCTGCATTCTGCTCAGGTTCTGATGTCCCTCAATGCTTGACTGCCCCCAACCCGTGTGAACACCTCTCTCAGCCTGCTCAGACTCTGACACCTGATGGCAGGCCATCCTTTTACAAATACGGCCCCCTCACCCTGCTGGGTGTTGAACTCTACATGGTAATCCCCCATGTGTGGACACCCTCCCTTACTCCACTCAGCCTCTGACTGCCCAAACAGGGCTGCCTCACTGGCATGTGTAGATGCCCTTCTCACCTTGCTTGGCCTCTGAATCCCCATGCCAACCTGCTTTCTCCTTGGAGATTTCCTCCTCAACTACTCAGCTTCTGACTCTATGCACCAGGACAACCTCCCATTTGGATACCTTCCTGACTGGGCTGAATCTTGCATCAAGCTGCTCCTCTGCATGGATGCCTTCCTAATCCGACTTGGGCACTGACTATCCCTGCCAGGACAGGTTCTAGCATGAACACCCTGTTTACCCTGATAAGGCTGTGACATCTCATAGTAGCTTGCCTCCCCCCAGCCCCACACCTTTGTGGATCTCATCTCACCCTATTTGAGTTCTGACTCCCCACACTAGGCTCCTCTGACTGCATGAATATACTTTTCACCCCACTTCACCTCTAACATCTCACCGTGGGGTCACTGCTGTTTGACTCTCCCCCACCCTGGATGTCTACCTTATCTGTCATACCTGACAGCTTTATAATGAATTGTTCAGCAAGAGAAAGAAGGGGAAATGGGTGTTTGAATTTAATTTTGAAGGACAAGTAGGCATTGCTAATCAAAGGTAGGTGAAGGGCATTTTGGGAACATATATGTGAATTCTGGGGTATAGAAAAATAATAATCCTGTGTTTATATTTTTCTCCAGATGTTACCCAATAATCACATCAAAATTTATTGCACAAATGCTCTTTTCTTCCAATATGAAATGAAACCTTTCACTTTAATTTAATTTAATTTAATAGTGTGTGTGTGTGTGTGTGTGTGTGTGTGTGTAGTTGAGTTTATTTCTGGACTCTCTTTTCTTTCCCATTGAGCTGTAAGTGTAATCATACACCTGTACCTCTCTGTTTAATTATGTAGCCAAATAATATGCTTTAATATTCAGTAAGAACAGCCCTCCCCCATCATTATTCTTTTTTTTTCAGAAATTTCCTAACTCTTCTTACATGTTGATTTTTTCACATATAGTTTAGAATTAGCTTATTTTATTCCTTACCCAATCCTTTTGGTATTTTTATTGAGATCTCATAATTAGAGAATAATTTGGGGAAGAATTGATATCTGTAAAATATTGTTTTCTTATCCAAGAAAATGGGCGCCTTTTCATTTTGTCAAGTCCTATATTGTGTTTTTCAGTAGCTTTTTAAGGTTGTCTTCACATAGACATTGCATGTTTCTTATCAAATTTATTCCTATGTAATTATCTGTTTGTTTGTAGCTATTGTAAGTGGTATCCTTCTTCCGTTATCAATATAATTGGCTGTTAGTATATCAGAATACTTTTTTTATATAATACGTTACCACATAGATCACTTTCGTCTCCTCCTCTTACTTGTCTGTAACCTCCCACTCCTACTGTGAGAAACCTGTCACCCACCATCTGCCATCTATTAATTAATTGTTCAAGTATACACACATAGTATTATCAGGATCGTGAGCTTGTACCCCTATGGGAAACATCATCAACTAGAGAAGAATGCTTATGTACAGTTTCTTTTGCCTTTAGTCTTATAGACTTCACCCATTTCTAAAGTTATTTAGCTCAGCACTGTTTTCCCCACCCTCTTCAGTGAGATTGTTTCATACATTTGTAATATGATTAGGTTATTTTTGTCATATTATGCATTTCATTTTGAAATTCCCCTGACCTCCTGAATGATCTTTAAAAATGTGTATACATTAAGGTTCACACTTTGTGCTGTAAAGTTCTGTGAGTTTTGACACATGTATAGTGTAATGTGTTCAAAATAACAATATTATACAGAATAGTTTCATTGCCCTAAAAGATCCTCTATTCTTCCCCCATTCAGCCTTTATTCTCTTCACTCTGAACCCCTGGAAACCATTGATCTTTTTACTCCCTTTGTAATTACACCTTTTCCAGAATATCACATAATTGAAATCATGTTTTGTGTAGCCTTTTTTACACTAGTTTTTTTCACTTATTAATACCCACTTACGTTTTATCCATGTCTTTTCATAGTTTGGTAGCTCATTTATTTTTACTGCTGAATAAAATTCCATTATATTGATCTTCCACAATTTATTTATCCATTCAGCTATTGAATATCTTGTTGCTTCCAGTATTTCATTCAGGTATGAATAAAGCTGCTGTAAAATTCATGTGCAGGTTTTTGTGTGGGCATAGTTTTATTAACGAAGGAGTCATTCCCTGAGATCGTGGACATTTGAAAATATTTGTCTTTCTAATTGAACAATACTGGCCACATTTTCTTTTCCTGAGTATTGCTTTGTCCACTAATGTTTAGTGCTTCTATGTAAAAGTTTAAGGTCAGCTTGGTCTCCCCACCTTGTTTTTGTTTGTTTTTCCTGAGTGTTCAAAGGAATCTTTCTGTATGTTTGAAATCCAGGAACTTTACTAAGATAGTCCTAATGTCCATTATTCCTGGCATGTCATGTGTCCTTCGATCTATAGATTCAAATGTTTCTTTGAATTTCATGATATTTTCTTATATCATGCCTTTGAATAACTTTTCCATTCTAATTTGTTCTGGTCTTTTTCTGAGAAACCAATAACGCAGGTATTGGATCTGCTATTTATGTCTTACAAAGTCAACAGCTTCTCTTTAACTCTTTTCCATTTTCTGAATTAGTTTCTCAAGCCAATTTTTCTTATCCCTTACTGTGATTTTAATGATGTCTCTTTTCCTTTTTGCTGCTTCCAGTATATTCTTAATTTCTGTGATGGTTTTATTTTTCTCTTCCACTTCTTTGCTGAGCTCTTCCAACTTATTTCAATTTACCGTCAACTTTTCTTTCTTGAGCACTTTTATTTTGTGTTAAGTTCTTTGGGTTTTTTTGTTTGTTTGTTTGTTTGTTTTCTTTTGTTTTTTTAAGGTAAGGCAATTTTTCTCATTAACTTCTTTGAATTCTTAGCACTATGTTTGGTTATGATTTGCTCCCATTTCACAACAATAAAGTGCTCTTTACCTGCTATTTGTTTACCTTTTTCTTCTCTCATTTTTTTCTTGTAGCATATTTGTGGCATATGTGCATATGTACTCATTCTTTTTAAATTATTTTTCTTCTTTAAATAAAGTAGTTCTGCAGTCTAAGGCCTCGGAGGGAAGAGAAGTGCCCATATCCCAGAAGTCGCTGAGGTGAGCTGAGACCTGCATGGCACTGGGGGCTCAGTCTAAGGCCCTGGAGGGAAGGGAAGCACCCACAGCCCAGCAGCCACTGAGGTGAGCCAAGGCCAGTGTTGAAACAGGGCCCAGTCTAAGGCATGGAGGGAAGGGAAGTGCCTCTAGCCCAGCGGTCACCAAGGTGAGCCAAGACCTGCAAGGCACCAGGGGCTCAGTCTACGACCACGGTGGGAAGGGAAATGCCCACAGCAACAGCAGCTGCCAAGGTGAGCCAAGACCTGCACAGCACCAGGGGGCTCAGTCCATAGCCACAGAAAGCTGGAACAGGAGCCAAGGTGGTGTAATACAGACACTGCCACACCTTTTGTTACCACAAGGACAGTTCACCACACAGTAGCAGCCAGGGCCACTCTACAGGCAGCCTGCCACTCACTCAACTACATTGATATAAGAAGAGTCACCAGCAGAACCTGAAAATAGAGGAAGAAACCTTTATCCTCATAGCCAATCCCAGAGTAACAGGAGAAGCAAGTCCTCTACCTGATGACCAAACATCAATGAAAAAATACTAGAAACAACAAACAAACAAGAGGATATGGCACCACTGAAGGAATACAGTAACGCTCAAATTCCAAACCCCATAGAACAGGGAATCTTTGAAATGTCTGAAAAGGAATTCCAAGCAATGATCTTAAGAAAATACAAAGAGATAAAAGAAGACTCCATAAGAGAAAACAAGGAAACAAGAAAAAATACCCAGAATATGAAGGAGTAAATGTACAAAGCGATTAATATTTTAAAAAGAGTGTAGCAGAACTCCTAGAAATGAAAGATTCACTCAGTGAAATAAAAAACACAACAGAGAGTTTGAGAAGCATACAAGAACAAGCAGAAGAAAGAATTTCAGATCTCATATATGGTCTTTTCAAGATAACCCAGGCAGACAAAAAACGAAAAAAGGAAAAAAGAATTAAAATAATGAGGAAAATATAAGAGAGGTAGCAGACAACCTCAAGAACTCTAACATCCAAATTGTGGGTATTCCAGAAGGGGAGGATAAAGGAAAAGGTATTGAAAACCTATTCAAGGAAATAATAATAGAAAACTTCCCAGGTGTAGGGAGAGATGCAGACCTTCAGATCCAGGAAACTCAAAGGTCCCCAAACAGATTCAATCCAAAAAGATCCTCTCCAAGACACAGTATAGTCAAATTTGCAAAGCTCAAAGACAAACAGAGAATTCTAAAAGTAGTAAGAGAAAAGTGTCAAGTCACCTATTAGGGAACCCCCATCAGACTAACAGCAGACTTCTCAACTGAAACCCTACAGACCAGAAGAAAGTGGAATGATATGTTCAATACTCTAAAAGAAAAAAATTGCCAGCCAAGAATTCTTTATCCAGTAAGGCTCTCCTTCAGAAATGAGGGAGATGGGCCGAGCCCGTGGCGCACTTGGTAGGGTGCTGCGCTGGGAGCGCGGCGACCCTCCCGCCGCGGGTTCGGATCCTATATAGGACTGACCGGTGCACTCACTGGCTGAGTGCCGGTCACGAAAAAAAAAAAAAAAAAAAAAAAAAGAAATGAGGGAGAAATAGTGTATTTCCCAGACAAAAATTGGGGGAGTCCACCACCACATGGCCCGCTCTGCAAGAAATTCTCAAGGGAGTCCTTCATCCAGAATCTGAATAAAGATGATCCCTATCATGGATACACAAGAAAGATCAAAACTTGCCATTAAAACAAAAATGCCAGTGAGAAAGAGCAAGAAGCTAAGTCATGCCACCTCAAATTTCTAATTAACATTGAAGAAGAGAAATAAAAGGGGAAGAAAGGATCAAAACATATTTAAAACATCTAAACAAAAAGCAATTAAATGACAGGAATTAAACAATACCTGTGAATAACTACTCTGAATGTGAATGGATTAAACTCCCCATTCAAGAGACACAGATTGAGTGCTTGGATTAAAAAGTTAGACCCAAGTATGTGTGCGCTACAAGAGACCCATCCCACCTATTGAGACACACACAGGGATGGAAAAAGATACACCATGCAAATGGAAAGCCAAAATGATGAACATTTTTGCAAAAATCCTCAACCAAATATTAGCAAACAGAACATAGCAACACATTAAAAAAATTTATGCTCCATGATCAAGTGGGATTCATTCCAGGAATTCAAGGATGATTTAACATATACAAGTTGATAAATGTGATATGCAGCATCAACAAAATCAGAACAAAAACCATATGATTATCTCAATAGATGCAGAAGAAACATTTGACTAAATTTAACATCACTTCATAAAGATTCTCAGTAAATTAGGTATACAAGGAAAGTATCTCAATAGAATAAAAGCCATATGTGATAAAACCATTGCCAATATAACCCTTAATGGAGAAAAACTGAAAGGTTTTGTTTTAAGAAGAGGAACAAGACAAAGATGCCCACTCTCACCACTCCTATTTAACATAGTTTTGAAAGTACTAGCCATAGCAATCAGGCAAGAGAATGAAATAAAAGGCATTAAGATTGGAAAAGATGAAGTCAAACTGTCCTTGTATGCAGATGACATAATGTTATATATGGAAAAACCTAAAGACTACAGAAAAACCTCTTATTAAAGTTGCAGGATACAAAATTGACACAAAAATCAGTAGTGTTTTTATACTCAAATAACAAACTGGCAGAAAATGAAAGCAAGAAAACAAGCCCATTTATGATAGTCACCATAAAATAAAATAAAATAAAATACCAAGGAATCAATTTAACCAAGGAGATGAAAGATCACTACAATGAGAACTACTACAAATTGCTGCTGAAAGAAATTAAAGAGGACACCAAAACATGGAAGACATTTCTTTTTTCATGGACTGGAAGAATCAGTGTAGTGAAAATGTCCATAATACCCAAAACCATCTACAGATTCAATATGATCCCCATCAAAATACCAATCACATTCTTTACAGAAATAGAAAAAAACAATCCTAACATTCATATGGAAAAACAAAAGATCCTGAATAGCCAAAGCAATCCTGGAGGGGGGGTGAAAAGCTGGAGGATTTACAGTACCTGACTTCAAATTATACTACAAAGCTATAGTAACCAAGACAGTATGGTACTGACATAAAAATAGACACTCAGACCAATGGAAAACAGTATAAAACTCAGAAATCAACCCACAGACTTATAGCCAACTGATCTTTGACAAAGGCACCAAGAACATACATTGGGTAAAAGACTGCCTCTTCAATTAATGGTGCTGGGAAAATTGGACATCTACATGAAGAAGAATGAAACTAGACCTGTACCTCCTGTCATATACCAAAATCAAGACAAAATAGGTTAAAGACTTAAATATAAGACTTGAAACTATATATGTTTCAAACATAGGGCAAAGACTTCAAGAAGTAAGTCCAGGTAAAGACATTATGAATAAGACCACAAAAGCATGGACAACAAAAGAAAATTAACAAATAGGATTATATTAAAGTAAAAAGCTTCTGTACAACAAAAGAAACAATAAAGAGAGTGAAAAGACAAACTACAGAATGGAAGAAAATACTTGCAAACTGTGCATTCACCAAGGGATTAATATCCGGAATATACAAGGAACTCAAACAATTTAATAAAAGAAAAAACAAGTATCCTGATTAAAAAATGGGCAAAGGAGCTGAATAGGTATTTCTCAAAGGAAGATATGCAAATGGCCAACAGACACATGGAAAAATGCTGAACATCACTAAGCATCAGGGAATTGCAAATCAAAACCACATTGAGGTTTCATTTGAACCCATTTAGACTGGCTGTTATCAAAAAGACAGAAAAAAAATGCTGGCAAGGATGCGGAGAGAAGGGAGCCATTCTACACTGTTAGTGTGACTGTAAATTAGTGTAGCTGTTATGGAAAATAGGATGGAGATTCCTCAGCTACAGACAGAACTGCCATATAATCCAGCAATCCCACTAGTATATATCCAAAGGAATGGAAATCATAATGTCGAAGGGATACCTGCACTCCCATGTTTATTGCAGCACTATTTACAATAGCCAAGAGTTGGAACCAACCTAAATGTCTATTCATGGACGACTGGATTAGGAAGATGTGGTACTCTGCCATAAAAAATAATGAATTTCTGCTGTTTGCAGCAATGTGGATGAACTTAGAGAAAATTATGTTGAGTGAAATAATCCAGGCAAGAAAGAGATACACCACATATCCTCCTGACTCATAAGTGGAAGCTAAAGAAAAAAGAAAAGAAAGAAAGATAGAACAATCACAAAAATCCATTGAACTTTCAAAAGGGGAGAATAGAACTGTGGCCACCAGAGGTGGGAAAGGGGGAAGGGGGTAGGGATTATCAAGAAATTGGTAAAGGGCAACCAAAAATGATTACATTGTGTCATGATTAATACAGTAATTATCCTGATTTGAGGATCACGTATTGCACACAGATATTGATATTCAGTGTGGTACCCCACAGATATGTACAATCCATTATGTTTGAATAAAAAACTGGGGATATTAACAGTATCTAACGTGGGATTTTATTAAGGATTTTGTACGTGTATTAGATAATGTATATAGTGTTTATCACTTAGAAGGTACTGCATTATTCATAATTTTGTTTCTATTATTATTTTCATTTCAAGTGTAATTACTGTTTATGCTTCTATTGGGACTTAAGATGACAAAGAATTTGAGGCACCAAAAATGGTAATATGGCATTGGAGTTATGTAGGTTCCATGACAAATGGGACAGGGCCCTGGTATAGTTGGCCACCTTCACTAAAATAATTTCTTGTAAAATGAAGTTTGTTCAGGTAGATTTTTCATGAGGGTCACTATGTTGCAGTTATTGAAATCTTCAAAAAACATGTGGTAATGAGCTCCTTCAATGTACGTTTTGGATTGAGCTTGGTTGAGACAAATTCTTGGTGAACAATTGTTTCCAAGACAATGATGAGTAGAAATAAATCATGAAAGAAAATTCAAAATTTTTATTTCTTTAATTAGAATATCATGAACTTAAACACAGTTTAAAAATAAAGTGTTCCCAATGAATCTACTGTCTTATGGAAATAACAAGTGTGAGTTTCCTTGGGAACTATTCCAACTGAAATACTTACTAACTTGGGCAATTTATGTGACAGCTTATGAGTCAGCTGTGCCATTTGGGTGTATTGACTCTTGTACATTATCTTTGAATGATTTGGATTGTCAGGATCTTTCCTCAGGCCCAGTAGATTAATAATTCAACACTCAGAACAGAGGACAAATGATTAAGACAATATTAGAAGCACTCCAAAAATCTGAGCACAGTAAACTTCCTTCTGTGAAAATTGTGGATTTTCCCCCTGAGTAATTTTTCTATAATGCAAATCTGATTATGTAACTTCCCTGCTTAAACCTTTCAATTTGTTACTATTGCTGTTATGATAAAGATCAAGTCTACTGCGTGGAATACAAGGCCCTTCATGATCTTGCCCCTCACTGGTTCTTCATTGTGTTGCTTGTCTTGGATAAGTGTGTTTTCCCAACACCCCATGCCCTTGGTGTGCTCTTTCTCTTCTCTCTCTCTCTCTCTCTTCTCCCCACCCCCTATCTGTCTTTAGCCACACTGAAACATATACAAAGGGATCATAACTCAGCCTTACATAGGGCTTTCTAAAGGAAAGAAAGAAAAAAATAGTATTCAGCCAGCCCAGCTGAAGCAGGAGTGGTCAAACGCTCCAGACTTATAAGCTGGTGTGATACACAAATTGTAGTCCTGGCTCTGCCATTAAGTAGTTTTGTTGATTTAGGCATTCCAGAAAATTTTCTGGGTCTTTCCCCCCTCGTCTTTAAAATAAGAAAAGTCAACTAGGTTAGCATTTCTTGGAGTATATTTGAGATGCACTGATATTTTGCTAGGTGTTACTAAATATGGATGGTTGTGGCTAAATATGTTTGTGATGCACTAAGTTAAGCAGTGCTTATAGGATTCTTTCATTCATCAAGGTCCTTTAACATGCTAATGCCATCTAGAATCCTCTAGAGGGGAATTTTGTATGAAGGATTTTTCACATGTATTAACCATGAAGTTCTTCTGATTCAGAATCTCTTGTAGGATTAGAATTCTGTGTACTACAGCTGGACTAAATGACCTCTAGAAGACCTTTCCAATTCTGACATATTTTGATTCTTTTAATGAAACTGTTGATGCTCTGTTCCTATGTCTTCTTCAGACTCTTCCAAAGAAGCTTTAAACATTTATCTCTGATTCACTGATAATTTTATTATTGACACACCCCATAGAGCTGCTGGTATAATAATTTTCATGATTCAGTTTCTTGTGTCTTTTCAAATGACTCAAAATTTTTGGAGTGTAGCATTTAGAGGATGGTGACTAGCTTTGACTAGTTGCTTTTCTATATGCAGGAGGCCTTGGGGCATTCTGTTTGTCATTAGTTATGCAATCTAAAGGGTCATGTTGAAAAACTTTCTGGAGAAAATACCTTGGGAAACCACCAACAGAAATATGAAAATTTTGACAATGCACATGAGCTACTATTGCCTGAAGGCTGTGTGTTCCCTTTTCTAGATTTAGAATGATTGGCTAGGGCAAAACAAAATAGAACAGTTTTCTCTTTGAACCAGTGAGCTGCTTGTCACCAGAAGTGTTCTGTTTTTCTGTCTGGAGGATTACAACTGAATGGTTTTGTTAAGTGTCAAGAATGTGACAGAAGAAATTCTCACATTGGAAGAGAAATTAGACCAGGTTACCTTGGGAAGTTCTCTTTCAGATCTAAGACTGGTCTGAAGTGATGTAGTCCTCCCATTCTGAATCATATTTGCACCTTTAGAATCTCTTCTCTGGAGGTTAGCCTCCAGAGATTCATTTAGAAATAAACAAACAATACTGGGAAGGGTGTCCTATGGATTTTTTCTTTAATATTAATAGATTTCTCTTTTTTTCCCATTTAATTGCTTCCTTTGAAAGCCCAGAAAATTTAGGCCATGAAGAAATGGGATATGGGACTGAGGGATTAAATATGGGCAGATGATCAAGAGTGGGTAATGAAAAACATGGCTTGTATGAGGAGGATGGTGTTATAGATGTGTGAATGCCACTTCACGTATGTAACAGGAAGAAAAAACTTGGGTAGCTGTCAGAGAAGGAAAAGCACTAGAGTGCCAAATCAAGGGAAAAGTAAAACCTATCCACTCCTTCCTGAAACTCTCTCTTCTCTTGTGACATAAGAGACTCAACTAACATATGCCAGTGTGAGGGGAAAGATAAAATTAATAGGAAACAGTCTTATCCTCAAGTAGTTGATAGTTCAGTGGAATAAACAATCAAGCAGTTACAAACCTATGTAAAATTAGATTCAGTAGAATTTTGGAAATAAGGCTTAGATGCTATAGGAATGCTTTCGTGGTTAGTCCTTTTGTTGTTTTGTTTAAGAAATCATTCCCTATCCAAAGGTCATGTAAGTGTTCTTTTTATATTTCCTTCTTGAAGTTTTAAAGTTTTGCCTTTCACATTTAAGACTTTAATCCATTTTGAATTAAATATTGGGAATGGTGTAAAATAGGGGTCCAATTTCATTTTTTCTAAATGGGTTCTTATTTAACCATTCCTTCTTTCCCCACTGATTTACAATGAGCTCTGCCATATATTGTTTTCATATATGAATGAGTATATATCTGGGCTCCCTATTCTGTTCCATTGGTCAATTTGTCTATTTCTGTGGTAAAATCTCTTTGTCTTCGTTGCTTTATAATCAGTCTTGGGATATGGTAGGGCAAGTTTTCATACCGTGTCTCACCTTCTTCTTCTCCTTTCTCTACTTCCTCTTCCTGTTCCTCTTCCTCTTCCTCTTCGTTATTCAAAAGTGTCTTAGCTATTCTTGGCCCTTTGTTGTTACATATAAATTTTAGAATCAGCTTGTTGAGTTCCTTGAAACACCCTCTTAAAATTTTTATTGGAATATAATTGAATCTATATATAAATTTTGGTAGAATTGATGTATTTATAATTTTAAGAATTCTATGCACAATATATTTCTCCATATACTTGGATCTTCTTGATTATCTTTTAATACAGATTTATAATTTTCTATATATCTTTCACAACTTTATTAGCTTTATTCCATTGCACCTTAATATTCTGTCACTATTGAAATGATTTTTTAACATTTATGTTTTCTATTTGTTGCTGGTGTTGCAGTGAGTTACTGTGAACTTGCAGGGAGAGGCAGGAAACACTGAGGCTTAAAATAGGAAACAGAGTTTATTGATATGACAGCATTAGCTCAGCAGACTCCTGTCCAAAGGCTGAGCCCCAAATGCAGCAGGGCTGTTATTTTTATATCATAGCATTTCCGGGTTTTTGTAGCAAGGCAAGAGGGGTGATCTTATGATCTTATGTGGTTATGCTTCTGTCTCAGAGTAGAAAATTACAAAAGAGAAGCAGAAGGGAAAATTCTGTTACAGCAGTGTGTGTTAACCACAGTGTAAAACAAGGCCCGGCTGCAGCTGCAGCTGGGTCTGTATGACATCCAAGCAAGGGTGTTGGTTATAGCATAGCAAACATGAGTGCCTAATGGCCACAGCCGGGTGGGACACTGCTGGGTAAGTATGAGTGCCTCAGCTGGTATGCAAAATTGATTTTTGTGTATTGATTTTGCATTCACTCACTTTGCTAAATAATTATTATTTCTATTAATTTACACATTATTTGCATTTTCTATATAGATAATCATATCTTCTATAAATGTATTAGTTAAGGTAATAGTTACTCTTCTGACAGATATACCCATAAATCTCATTGTCTTTACACAATGGTAGTTTGTCATTAATGTAAAGTCCAATGTGCTTGTTCAGGATTTAGCCATCCATTTGATGACCCAAGGACACAGGCACCGTTCCTCTGGAAGCTTTACCATCTCCTAGGCCTTTGGAGTTCTTTGCTTCCAGCTAAAAGAGTGTGCAGAATGACACTTACTTCTTAATCACCTAGCCCAAGAAGTGACACACATTGCTTACAGTCACATTCTGTTAATGAAAGTTAGTCATATGGCCCCACCTAATTGTAAGGGGACTGGGAAAATCCTAAACTATGGAAAAGAAGCACAGATCTTTGTCAGACGGCTAACTGTATGTCATAGTGAGTACCACAAGTATTATTTTTCCTTTCTTAACCTCATACATTTTAGTTCTTTCTCTTGCTTTATTGCTCTGGCTAGTTCACTACAGTACACTGTTGAATGGAAGAAGCAATAATAGGTATCATGGTTTTCTTTCTGACTTTAAAGGAAGTGCTTCAAAACTTTTACTATTCAGAATGATATTTATTATAGTTTTTTGGTAGATACTGTTTATCAGGATAGCAAAATTCCATATTATTTTTCATTTGGTTTTTTATATTTTAGTTTGAATTTTATTAAAAAGTTTGTTTCTATTGAGATTGTTATACATATTTTCTCTTTTAATCAATTCAAAGGGTGAATTACATGTATGGGTTTGCTAATGTTAAACTAGCTTTGGTTTTTTGGGGATAAACCTAAATTTAATAATGTATTATTATTTTTATATATACCATTAGTTTCTGTTTGCTATTTTTTAGGATCTTTGTATCTATAATCATGGGTAAGATTTGTGTATAAATTCTCTTCCTCATACTGTTCTTATTTTAAAATCAGAAGTAAAGTAACACCGTGTTTCCTTCTCTTCTGGTCTCTGGAAGATTTTGAATAATATTTGACAATCTGTTCCTTGAAAGTGTGATATTACATGCCCATAAACCATGTAAGACTAGTATTTACTTTTTAGGACGAATTTAAACTACTGTTTAAATCTTTAATTCTGGAGGATACTAACATTTATAAAGCAAATGTATTTTATAGGACCTAGCTCCCAAGGCCCTATAGTTTCAGGTATAGACTAACTTTTTAAAATCACACATAGAAATGTTAAGCTTATGAAAGACAGGAAACATTCCCTGGGCTAAAGGCTCTGTTGTCGATAAAGAATTATAACACAGCAAAATTGTTGGCTCTAAGGGCAGATGTCCTTGGTGCAGCTAAACCTAATGATTGTTGCCATGACAAATATCTTACTATTCTTTTGTAACCACCTATGTTCCTTTTCTGTAATTTTCTGGCCTGGAGAATAAATACTGGGAGAAAAACAAGAGTTTGGTGTTATTTTTCTGAGGAATGCTTCTCTCTTGAGGGTTCCTGCAAAATTAACCCCTTCAGGGCCTCTCACTGCTCAGAAGAAATGGGCTTTGAGTAATCCTTTGCATCTCCATTACCCTGGGGGAGAGGTGACAAATAGTGCCCTGTGTGAGGCAGTCCATGGATCAGAGATCGACCTGCCAAGCCTTGGAAAGTAAAGGATATCCAACATTTATATTTGCACATCCCGGTAAGGGAATACTTATCCTGGTAAGGGAATCACAGGTGGCTTTCGATTAGCGACTGCACCCCTGTGGCAGGTCAAGCTAGCTTTCAACCTGAAGATTTTTTTCTTTTTCTTTCACTTTTAAAATATGGAAAATTCTTTAACAAAAAGGGAGATTCAACATAAATTACAACTCCAATGTCTCCTTAAAGCAGCCAGCTATAAAGTAACTGAACGGCAGCTTGTAAAACTGTTAGTGGTTATTAGGGATCCTTGACATAAAAATTGGGGAACCAATTGATCACTGGTTAATTTCAACAATGGGTCTCATCAAGGCATCTCATCTAACAACTTGGAATCTATGTCAAGTCACTTTGAGACCTATTCAAGACCTTAACAAAAAACAAAGACATGTTTATGTCACTGAAAAAGGATAAAACTTAATCTTTGCCAGTAACTGAAAAAACTTTTAATTGGACAAACTAAAGTAAAAGAAGTTAATATTTCTCTGCAATGTTAGTGCTTCTCTTCTTCGCCAAAGACTCTGAGGCTTTATGAGAAATGCAGCGTTGGTGCCAACCAGACCTCCTTTTGGGTCTGCTGCTTTTTTCAAAAGTCAAATGGCTTCATCTATCTCTGTTTAATAGCTCAGCCCTTAAGTTCAGTAACTTATTTGAGAAACAAAAACTAGACTAAAATCTACCTGTTTAACTAGATGGTCTCAAATTTTCTGGCATCCAGATGGTTATTTTGAACAGACTTCTAAATTTTCTTCTAGGCTCATCTATGTATTTCTTCACAAAATCATATGGTAGAATTCTATGCCATTTTTTTAAAAGAAAAAAACATTCTCTGCATCTCCTTGAAAAGTCTCCCATACTTTGCTTTGCAATGTAAATTTGTTACCTTGCTTTCTCTAAAACAGGGTGAGGCCTCACAGATAAGCTTTAACAATTTTTGGAAACACAATTTAAACCTGATTGTCCTTTTATATTAGTGAGTTTTCTATTTTATCTGTCTCCTTATTATATTTTAAACAAAACCTATAAAACCCTTATTGTTTCTGTTTATGTCTACATATATATGTATGTAAATGTATGTTATGTCTACATGTTCATTTCTATATGTGTTTGTATTGTCTGCATGGTACCAAATTGGCTTATAATTAATGCACACTCATTAAATAAATAAGTATACTTTTCAAGTTCATGTGACTTTAATTTTCTAAAGCTTTGATAAAATGAATATATTTTCAAAATTTGATTTAAACCTTTTGCCTAAATTTGTCTTTAGTTCAACACATTTTGTGGTATATTTATGAGAAAACCCAATATGTCTCCCCCTTATCTCAGCCTCCTGGCCATACTGGGAGAAACAATATCTTTTAGACATTATCTTTGTGAATGCTTCCCTCTGCCTTAAGCTCCACATGGCCTCTGGATTCCACATGGCCCTAAATGCCACATGGGTACTTGGGACCCAGGATGGCTGGTGAAAGGAGACCTATGCCCAATATCTCACAGGCCCTAGTTAACATTATCTGATAAGGATATAGATTTAATACACCAAGTTTTTGGCTAGGAAACCATAAGTATTTATTTGGTAAAAATAACTGAGGCTCAAACTGGGTGTTATATAATCTGCTCTGGCAAATGGACCCCCATTTACTAACCTGAATGTATAAAAATGTCCTTATCAGCACACATAATTGCCTGGGTTTACTAATAAAACAGGATTACATTTGTCTTTGCTAGAGGCTTTTAAGTTGTAAACCCTGCCAAAACCAGAAAAACCTTTCTATATATAACTTTTAGACAAATGAGGTCAATTTAACATTGATAGAGAAAAAACAAGCATGTAAAAAAGAGGTGATATAAAGAAATCTGTGGATATGAAAATGTGGTTGTGGTTAGAAAGGCTAAAAAGAAAAAAATATTTTAATGTAAAAAAGCATCTGGTACAGTGTATTTTTGTCAGAGTAATATGACTGGCTGTTTAGGAAGTAGGAAGTACAGAAAAAAAACAGAATGTCTGAGTAAGTCGTGATAATGGTTTGTGTGGATAAGTTTGTTAAAAAGGTTTTATAGTAGAAAATTTGACTGGATTTGAAAACAAATTATGTGTGAGTTTCTCTAAAAATTTATATCAAAATTATTCTGATACAGTTAGAGTTTGTTCTCCTGCATTGGAACAACCAGATTTCCTAAAAGCACTTAACTGTTCTTACAATAAAATTGTAAGAAGTTTTCTTTATCTTTTAGATAACTGGCCTAGGAAACTTATTTCATGTTTTATCATGATAATTTCTTGTGCTCTCTGCCTTTGAAATCTTTTGTCACTTTGGTTTTATTTTTGTGGTGACTTGTGATCTTATTTAACTGTTTTAAGCCTTTGTTATTTGACAAACTTTCCAAAACCAAATTCTGAAAGCTCAACCTTTTGACTTAAACTAACTTTGAGGGATTCTAAGGTCCCTGGAGCTTCTCAAAAGATATATAAGAGAGGTATCAAAGCCAATTGGTTTATTTGATAAATTAGATTATATGAAAAACATTGTCAAAACAAGAAATAATGTTTGACCTTCTTTGGTTATACTAAGATGTTATTAATATGTGTTCCAAAATCTTGTAAGGTTCTTGGAAATCTGTGTCTTGATATAAATGCTACGAGTCATAATCTTGGTTCAATTATAATTTTAAAATGTTGTGTCTTCAAATATTTCATGAAAAAACTCTGATGGGTACAGTTTCCTGACAAACTTTGAGTTCATAACTTTGAACTGAATTTCCAAAATTCTAATGGAAAAACTGATGGGTTTGTGAAATTACTCACCAAGGTCAAAACAAGAAAAGTTAATTACATAAAAGTAATGAACTGATTAAAAAGAATTATAGGTTTTTACAATTTTTATTTTGAAACATTGCTCATTAATGTCTTGTTTTCCAGGTTTATGAAAACTCTCTCTCTTAAGCTATCTATAACTAACAGCAGTTTGGTAAAATATAATTTAAAACAGAGATAAAAGCATTTCTTTTCTCCCTATTTGATCCCCCCAAATTTAAAAACTTTGAGTACCTTTGTGATTATTATGGCAATGTGGCTATTTTCATAAGTTCAATAAAAATTGACTCTCTCTTTTTAACAGGATATAATTTAAAACTTTGGTTATAAAATAGCATGTCTCTTCTAAGCTCCTGACCACCTCTCATGTTGCCCTAATTTGGCCTAACTGCTGTTTCATCTTTCCTACCAACGTGGGACATGACAACCTGGGAATGAGCCTTCCCAGCACTGAGGGATCTATACAAAGAAAAGTAAAACTTTTTCAATCAAAAAATTGATCATCAATGCTTTTATGAGGAATGCTTTGATTGTAAAAGGGGGTAATAATAGCTTGCCTACAAAAGCAGTTCTCTAAAGTTTCATGGCCTTAAAGGGGGTGCTCATGACTTGGATGAGACATCCTGTTCTTAAACAAAAGATTTGTAATTGATCAAGAAATTTTACAAAGATTAGATACTTTGGCAGCAGTGATGTCCTGGATAGGTGAACACCAACAAACTCTCTGGACTCAAAATCAACTATTACATGGAACAGAACCCCATTCCAGAGTTTCAACAACTGGCAATAACACCCCAATTCACACCACCAGGAAATATGGCAATGCAATGGCACTGAGAGACAACAACATCATCAGTCCCCACCTGGGATAAATTAAAAGGGCTTGCTATGCTAAAATGATACTAAGTTTGCTTTAACAACATGTTTTTGTCTTAACTGTGAAACCTTGATCTGTAGCTTTTGCTTTTGCTTTAAAAAAAATACAAAAGGGGCAAATGTGGAGGATACCAACATTGACAAAGCAAATGTATTTCACAGGGCCTAGCTTCCAAAGCCCTGTAGTTTCAGGTACAGACTAACTTTTAAAAATTACACATAGAAATGTTAAGCTTGTGAAAGACAGGAAACTTTCCCTGGGCTAAAGTCTCTTTTGTAGATGAAGAATTGTAACACAGCAAAATTGCTGACTCTAAGGGCAGATGTCCTTGGTGCAGCTAATCCTAATTATTGTTGCCATGACAATTATCTTACTGTTCTTTTTGTAACCACCTATGTTCCTTTTCTGTAACTTTCTGGCCTAGAAAATTAATACTGAGAACCCTAGTTCAGGGTTAATTTTCAGAGGAATGCCTCTCTCTTGAGGTTTCATGGAAATTAACCCCTTTGGGGCTTCTCACTGCTCAGAAGAAATGGGCCTTGAGTAATCCTCGGTGCCTCCATCATCCTGGGGTAGAAGTGACATTTAATAATTATAGAACTATTAAGACTCCATATCATATTTAATCAGTTTTGGTAGGTTATTTTTTGTAGGCAATTGGCCAATCTAGAATGTCAAGATTATTGGAATCAAGTAGTTCATATTCTTTTAAGTTTCAGTTGTTTCCATAGACATGTACATATTTAACTATTTTAAAACATATTTTAAATGTTTTTAAACCTTTAAATTATACTAAAATATAATTTACGTAGGGTAAAGATCACCCATTTAAAGTGATCTTAACCAAAATTCAATGGTTTTTACTATATTTACACAGTATAACTATTAAATAATTTTAGAATATTTTAATCACTCCAAAAATAACCTTTTATCCATTAGCAGTCAGTCTGCGTTCTCCCTCTAGCCCCTCCTTCAGCCCCAGCCGCACATTAATCTATGTTTTGTTCCTATAACTTTGCCTATTATGGACATTTCATATAAATGGCATCATCCACCATGTGGCCTTTGGTGTTTAGCTCTTTCACTTAGCATAATGTATTCAAAGTTCATTTTTGTTGTAGCATAAATCAGTACTTCATTTCTTTTTATGGCTGAATAGTACTCCATTGTATGGATATACCACGTTTTGTTCATCCATTCATCAGTTGATAAACATTTGGGTTGTTATTTATTACTCTTTATTTATTATGAATACTAATGCTATGAACATTCATAAACAAGTTTTTGTTTGAATGCCTGTTTTTAATTCTCTTGGTTAAAAACCTAAGAGTAGAATTGTTAGGTCACATGATAACTCTATGTTTAGCTTTTTGAGGAACTGGGAATTCTTTTCCCCAGTGGCTGCACCATTTTATATTTTTACCAGCAATAAGTGAAGTTTTTAATTTCACCACATCCTTACCAACAATTGTTATTATTTTTCTTCCTAGAGGGTATGGAGTGTTTTCTAATTGTATTTTCTTTTTGTATTTCCCTAACATGTAATAATGTTGAACATCTCTTAAAGTGCTTGCTAGCCATTTGTATTTCTTCTTTGGAGAAATGCTTATATGAGTCATTTGCCCATATTTAAGTTGAATTAACTATCATTTTACTAGGGACTTGTAAGTCTTCTTTATATATTGTATTATATCCCCCTAGGTATGTAACCAAGAGAATTGAAAATAGGTGTTTAAACAAAAACTTATTAGATATATTACTCGCAAAAATTTTCTCTCATTCTGTGGCTTGTCTTTTCATTTTCTTGGTGGTGTTCTCTGAAGCACAAATGTTTTTAATGTTGATGAAGTCAAATTATCATTAATCATGTATGGCTTGCAATTTTGGTGTCATATCAAATTCACAATCTTTTCTTATAAGATTTTTACAGTTTAGCTCTAATGTTCAGACCTATGATTGATTTTGAGTTAATTTTTGTGTCTGATGGTCCAACTTCATTCTTTTGTATGTTGATATCCATGTATCCCAGCATCATTTGTTGACAAAACTATTATTTCCCCATTGAATTATCTTGACTCCTTTGTTGAAAATCAGTTGACCTTAAATGTAAGGTTTACTTCTGTACTCCTAATTCTGTTTCATGAATCTATATGTGTATTCCTATACCAGTGCCATGTCGTCTTAAGTTGTATAGTTTTGTAGCAAGGTTTGAAATCAGGAAGTGTGAGTCCTCCAACTTTGTTCTTCAAGTGTGTTGATTCTTTCTTTTGCTAGCTCAAATCTGCTGTTGAGCCACTTTAGTGAATTTTCATTTCAGTTATTGTATTCCTTAATTTTTATTTAGTCCTTTTATAATTTCTCTCATTATTGACAATCTGTATTTGGTGAGGCATCATTCTCATACTTCCCTTTAATATTTGAAAAATGATTTCCTTTAGTTCTTTGATCATATATAAAATAGTTGATTTATCATTTTTGTCTAGTGTGTTCAACATCTGCCTTCCTCAGGAATAGTTTCTATGATTTCTTCTCCCACGTATGGGCTATATTTTTTCATTTCCTTTACATGTCTCATACGTTTTTTGTTCAAAACTGGACATTTTAATTAACATAATGTGTCAACTTTGGAAATAAGATTCTTGCCTCACCCATTGTTTCTTTTGTGTTATTTTCAATGTTGTTGCTGATTGTTTCTTAGTTACTTTATTGAAGTAAATTTGTAAAGTCTATATTCTTTGTTGTGAGTAGTCACTGAAGTCTGCTCACTTAGCTAATTTATAAGCCAGTGAATCAACAAAGATTTCCTTAAATACCTGGAACCAATTTTAATCTCCCAATTTTTGTTGAGACGGTTTGTGTACATGTTTGGGCACACCTACCACCTTCAACTCTTATCTAGTCAGTTGACAACTCTGCCTGAGCCTTTGCTTCTTGCTTGTGCAGAGCTTCAAAATTAGTCACATATGACAGCTTAGGGCCTTTTCACATCTTTTCTGAGTATGTGCACATCTCTGGGTATATGTGCATAGCCCTACACATGCTTATGGTCTTTGGAATTCCTGGGAATATGTCATAGCTTTTCAAATACCCTATGGATATCTCATTCCCCAGCTTTTCCTTTTCAGGTTTATGGTTAGCCTAACACTTGCCCCAACTCTTATCAACCTCCTCAGGTAGCCTCAAATTCAAACAAGTACCTCTAACATCTTTGATCAGACTTCCTCTGGGGAAAGGCTCTTAGAATTGGGCAAGCTCTCAGTCAGGTTCAATGAAGACAGTCAGCAATTGGATTGTTCCAGGAAACTACTAGTCATATGAAATAATGACACTTTTCTGGGAATGAGACTTTGAATGACCTCCTTCCCTGTACTGCCCCTTCAGTAACTATTGGTTCCCAGTTTTCGCCATGATAGCTAGCTGCTGATTTTCAAGGGTACCTCAGAGCTAGAGAGAGGGAAATAGGAGTAGCATAAATTAAAATACCACAAAGCTTGCTGTTCTTATTGAGATTCAGCTATTTTTTCATGAATAAATCTTCCCTGGATTGTTGCGATTTAGCTAATTTGCTAATTTGCAGAGTGCTGAAAATGCTGATTCTGACCATTTTTGCCTGTTTTCTAAACTGCTTTTATGAAGGAGAGAATTTTTCATGATGTCACCGTGTTGGTTATATGTTGTAACTATTTTCTCCAACATTATGTACTTGCCTTTTTAGCATTTTATTGTGTCTTTGATGAAGTTATAATTATTTTTTCTCTTTCAAGATAGATTTTTACTCACACTGAATGTTACGTTGCTGATTAAATAGCATTTAATATCAGAATTTGACTAGTTATTTTTATCTTCTTTAGCGTTTTTTTTGTTTGATTTTAAAAATCAATTTTATCAAAGTTTAATTCGCATACAGTAAAACGTGCCCATTTTCAGCATACATTTAGCTGAGGCTTGAAAATATTTCCACCCATATAAATACCATCACAGTTAAGACATGGAAAGTTTTCATTATCCCCAAAAGTTTCCTTACGACCCTTTGTACTCAAACTCCTTTCCCACCGCTAACCTTTGGCATCTACTAATCCGTATTCTGTCCCTATAGTTCTGCCTTTTCCAGAATGCCATTTTACCGGTATCATTGGGAATGTAATCTTTTGAGTCTAATCTCTTTCACTTTGCTTAATGGTTTAGAGATTTGTCCGTATTGTTGTATGTATAAGTCGTTTGTTTCTTTTTATTTTTAAATAGTCTTCTATTGTTTGGATGCACGATTTGTTTCTCCATTCATTGATTAATGGACATTTGTGTTGTTTCCTGCATTTACCTATTATGGATAAAGCTGCAATGAACATTCACATGCAATTATTTGTGTGCAGATATGTTTTCTTTTCTCTTAGGTAAATATCTTGGAATGGATTTTTAGGTCATAGGGTAAATGTATATTTAAGTTTATAAAAACAGCCAGTTTCTTTTCCAAAGTGTTTGTAATATTTCACATTCTCACTAGCAATGCATGAGAGTTCTAGTTACTCTATACAGTAACCCACACTCGGCGTTATCATTCTTTTTGATTTTTCCTATTCTGATGATTTTGTAATTGCATCATATCAATGAGGTTGAGGACTGCTTATATGTTTGTTGGCCACATTCTTTTGCAAGGTACTTGCAAAAGTCTTCTAATTTTATATTGGTTTATTTATTATTGATTTTTGTGAGTTCTTTATACCCTGTAGATATGACTTGTTTTCTGGTTATGTATTTTAAATACCTTTTCACACTGTGGCTTATTGAAAAAAGGGTTATTAAAACACCTGCATTCTTGCTAAACTCACTTACCCACTTTATCTAAATAGTCTTTGGATTTTCTGCATATATAATTATGTCTGAATTGGCTAAGACCTGAGTACACTGTTGACTATAGAGACTAAAGGCTTTTTTCATCTTTTCCTGAACTTATAGGGAAATTTTTCAATAATTTACCCATAAGTATTTTGTTTGTTGTGTGTGTGTGTGTACATGTATGTATATATTTTTCTTGTGGATACCATTTACCAGATTAAGTATTTTCCCTTCTATTTCGAGTTTTCTAAAATATTTCACTATAAATATTAATTGAGTCTTCTTAGGTACTTTTTCCTCATATATTGAAATGATCTTTTTCTCCCCCTTTGTTCTGTATTAATTGAGTTTTACATACTAAGCCAAACTTCTGTTCCTGGAACAAACTCAACTTGGTTATTATTATGATTATTATTTCCTTTGAGCTGTATGTGCCTCAGTTTCCCCTATCTAATGGAAGTCACAAGACATTTCATGGGGTGACTGCTTTAAGTTATATGTGAAATGGTATGCAAATGTGCTCTGTAAACTGAAAGTGATGAGTAAAATGAGGGGAGTATTTTAAAATAATTTATTGTTGTGTTATTAAAAGGCAGTTTCAGGATTAAGAGCACAGACTATGAAGTTTGCTTGAGTTTGAATTCTAAGATTGCTACTTGCCAATTGTGTGACCCTGACCAAACCATTTAACCTTTCTATGTCTCGGTTTTCTTATCTGTAAAATGGGAATAGTAGTACCTTGTTATGAGGTTTGAGCATCGATTGCATGCCAGACTCAGAGCTAAGTAAGCATTGGAGGAATATACAGGTCCTTGTATGTGTTTATAGTTGGGCACTAGGATCTGTACCTATGCCTGTGTGACAAAGAATCTCTGTTTGCGTTTAGACCCACATTCCAGCTGGCTAGCAGAAGTACACTCTGTACCTCCTTACCCTGCATGGGCTAAAAATTTGCTTTCTGGCTCATGCTTTGAGTCATGACAGACTTCTGTAGCCAAGAGATTCCAGGTGCATATAAGGTACTAAAAAAAGCCTTGGTCAGGATATTATCTGTCCAGTGTCATATAAGCTGTATTGACAAATTAATCTTATATTGTTGGGACCAAGCAGCCCTGTAATTTTTCCATTGTGCAGCCGAATTAGTGGCAAGGACTGTGTTATTAGTTTATGTTTTCTGTAATATGACTCCCTAGGCTGGCCCTTGTGAGTCGTTTAGCAAGACCCCCTCCCTTTCCCTAATCACTCATCACTTGGGGGTAGGGAGCAGCTTCAGTGCCTCTTAATCTTGCCTGGACTCCCTGGTAGGGTGTGAATATTTGGGGGATGGTAAACTCCTTGGGTGAAGAAGTGAGCACCGCAGCAGGATCAGGCTACCAGGCTACCAGATTTTCGCCCTGCCCTTGACATTCATTAGCTATTTACCCTGGTAACACTTTAAAAATCTCTCAGGTTTTTTCATATTTATTGATTTTTTCTTATGGATTTGTAATGACATCAGAAAATAATTAACATAAAATGAGTGAAGAAAAGCTGGAATTCAAGTTATACATCCATTGTCATATCATCTGCCAAGAATGAAGACGGGAGAAAATGCCAACGCTGATGCTGATTATCTCTTAGAGATGTGTTTACGAGTGACTTTAATTTTCTTTTTCTTTTTTCATTTTTTCCAGACTTTCCACAATGAGTCTGTATTGCTTTATAACCAGGAAAAGAGTAATTGAAATTAATCAGCATTAAGTCCACCAGCAATAGAGTTGCCTGATTTGTAAACTGAAAAGATCGGACTGGATTCCCATCCCTGGCTGTGTACTGGAATCCCCAGAAAAGCTTGTCAAAACTGCAGAGGACTGAGCCCTGTCCCACGGAGTCTGAGTCTATAGTCTGGGGATGGGCCCAGGGATCAGCAGTTTGAAAAGTACCCCTGGAGGTTCAATTGAGCATCTAAGGTTGAGATCCCTGGATGGGCTGACCTCTTTGGCCCTTACTGCCATGATCATTTCCTATGGATGTGTTGTTCTTAGAGTGACTTGACTATGGGGTGGGACCAGGTAGTCCTCTAGCCAGCCACTCCTCCAGCTGGAGAGAGTTACCTTTATTTTTTAATTTAGAATTTTTGTTACTGTATTCATGATCAAGTTAAACTTTTTCATTATGAAACATCACTATATCTAATGATGGATTTTGCCTTAAAATCTACTCTTTGTGATATTAATTTTGCTACAGCCACTTTCTTTTGATTAGTGTTTGCATGCTAGAATTTATTCCAAACATTTACTTTTATATATCTATATCTTTACATTTAAAATGGTTCCTTCTAAAGCAACATATAGTTGTTGGAAATATTTATCTTTTAATTGTAGCATTTAGTCCATTCATGGAAATATTTGTATTATCTTTTAATTCTATTTTTCCATGAACTTTTTGAAGTACCCTAGTATTTGTGCCACTGTTTTATGTCTTCTTTCCTTTCTTTCCTTCCTTCCTTGCTCTCTTTTATGTTGATTATTTTTATTGTATCATATTTCCCCATGTTAACTTTTTACTTAAACATTCTTATCATATTTTTAGTAGTTACCACAGACATTATAATGTGTATTTCTGATATCAACGTATGGTATAAATTAGTACTTTTACCTTTTTCTGGACAATCCAATAACTGTAGAATCCATTTACCTTCTTTTTTTCTTATATGTTATTTTTGTCATTAATATTCTTTGTATTTCCAAACCACTCATTATTACTATAATAATCAATACTAATTTTGTGTACCAACATGTTTACTCTTTTCTTGCTCTTTGTTCTTCTTGCTCTTCATATTTGTTATAGTTTTTTTCTACCTGAATATCATTCTTCAGTAGTTTTTGAACAGTGTGTCTGCTGTCAACAATTTTTCGCAGTTTTTTTCATCTAAAAATGTCTCCTTCTTAATGGATATTTTTGTTGTGTATAGAATTATAGTCTGGTAATTTTCTCTTTCAATAATTTGAAGTTTGACACACTGTTTTCTGGTTTCTGCGTTTTTCTTTTTTAAAAAATTATTATTATTTATTTATTTATAACTTTTGTTCAAAATATTTCAACATTTACTTGTATATATTTGTGGGATGCAGTGTGTTGTTTCAATACATGCAAATACTGCACAATAAATTCACTTAGGGTAAATAGCATAGTTTTGTACCCATTAGTCCACCACTTTTCCTCCTCCCCCTTCCACCCACCTCCCAGAGCCTCTGGTAACCATTATTCTACTCTATATTTCTACAAGAATCATTTTTTTTAGATTCCACATATGAGTGGTATCATGTGGTATTTGTCTTCTTGTGCCTGCTTACTTCACTTAACATGATAGTTTCCACTTCCATCCATGTTGCTGCAAATGACAGGATATAATTTTTTTAAAAATAGCTGAATAGTGTTCCATTGTGTATATATACCACAATTTTTAATCCATTCATCTGTTGATGGACATTTAGGTTGATTCCATCTCTTGACTACTGTGAATAGTGCTGTGATGAGCATGGGAGTGCAGTTATCTTTTTGATATTTTGATTTCATTTCCTTTAGGTATATATCCAGTAGTGGAATAGATGGGTCATAAGGTAGATCTATTTTTAGTTCTCTGAGGAACCTCCATACTGCTTTCTACAGTGGTTATATCAATTTACATTCCCATCAACACTGTAGGAGGGTTCCCTTTTCTCGGCATCCTTGCCAACATTTGTTATTTTCTGTCTTGTTGATAATAGCCGTTCTAATTGGAGTGAGATAATATCTCATTGTGGTTTTAAATTACATTTCCCTGGTGATTAGTGATGTTGAACATTGTTTCATAAACCTGTTAGCCATTTGTATGTATTCTTTTGAGAAATGTCTGTTCAGGTCCTTTGCTCATTTTTAATTGGGTTATTTGCTTTTATGCTGTTGAGTCATTTGAGTTCTTTATATATTCTGGATATTAAACCCCTTGTCCAATGTGTAGTTTGTGAACACTTTCTCCCGTTCTGTAGGTTGTCTTTTCACTTTGTTGACAGTGTCTCTTGCTGTCGAGAATCTTTTGATTTAGTATAGTTCCATTTGTATTTTGCTTTAGTTGCCTGTGCCTTTGTAGTCTTGCTCAAAAAATTGCTACCCACTCCCATTTCCTATGGATTTCCCCTGTGTTTTCTTCCAGTAGTTTCATAGTTTCAGGTCTTAAATTTAGGTCTTTGATCCATTTTGAGTTGATTTCTGTGTATAGTTCGAGATAGGGGTCTAGTTTCAATCTTGTACATGTGGATATCCAGTTTTCTCAGCACCACTTGTTGAAGAGGCTGTCCTTTCCCCATTATATATTTTTGGTACCTTTGTCAAAAATCAGTTGGCTGTAAATGTGTGGGTTTACGTTGGGGTTCTCTGTTCGACCCCATCAGTCTATTTCTCTGCTTTTAATGCTACTACTATGCTATTTTGGTTACTGTAGCTTTATAGTATATTTTGAAATCAGGAAGTGTAATGCCTCCAAATTTGTTCTTTTTGTTCAAGAATGCTTTAACTATATGGGTTTTTTTGTGATTCCATACAAATTTTAAGATTTTGTTTTCTATCTCTGTGAAGACTGTCATTGGTATTTTGACAGGGATTACATTGAATATTTAGATCACTTTGGGTAATATGGACATTTTGTTTATGTTAATTATTTGGACCCATGAACATGGTATATCTTTCTATTTATTTATGTCCTGTCCAATTTTTTTCAACAGTGTTGTATAGTCGTTATTGTAGAGGTCTTTCACCACCTTGGTTAAATTTACTCTTAAATATTTCCCTTTTTTGTAGCTATCACAAAAGAGATTACTTTCTTGATTTCTTCAGCTATTGCATTATTGGTGCATAGGAAGGCTATTGATTTTTGTGTGATGATCTTTTACCCTGTCACTATAGTGAATTTATTATTAGTTCTAGTAATTTTTTTTGTGGAATCTTTAGGAGTTTCTATGTATAGGATCATGTCATCTGCAAATAGGGATAGTCTGACTTCCTCTTTTCCAATTTGGATGTCCTTTATTGCTTTCTCTTGCCTTATTGCACTGGCTAGAACTTCTAGTACTATGTTGAATAAGAGTGGGGAAAGTGGGCATCCTTGCTTTATTGCAGATCTTAGAGGAAAAACCTCCAATTTTTGTCCATTCAGTATGATATTTGCTGTGGGTTTGTTTTATATGGCCTTTACTATGTTGAAGTACATTCCTTCTATACCTACTTAGTTGAGTGTTTATCATGAAGAGGTGCTGGATTTTATCAAATGCTTTTTCTATATCTATTAAAATGATCATATGTTTTTTTTCCTTCATTCCGTTGATGTGATGCATCACATTTATAGATTTGTGTATGTTGGACTATCCTTGCATCCCTGAGATGAATCCCACTTTATGATGGTGTTTGATCTTCTTAATGTGTTGTTGGATTCTGTTTGCTTGTATTTTGTTGAGAATCTTTGTGTCTGTTCTCATTAGGGATGTTGTTCTGTGGTTTTTTTGTTGTTGTTGTGTCTGTTTCCGGTTTTGATATGGAGATAATGCTGGCCTCATAGAATGAGTCTGGAAACATTCCTCCTCTTCAATTTTTTGGAAAAGTTTGAGAAGAATTGGTATTAGTTCTTCTTTAAATGTTTGGTAGAAGTTGGAAGTAAAGTCATCTGGTCCTGGAGTTTTCTTTGTCAGAAGCCTTTATTACTGCTTCGGTCTCATTACTTGTTATTGGCCAGTTTAGAGTTTCTAGTTTTTTATAATTCAACTTTAGTAAGTTATATGTGTCCAGGAATTTATCCATTTCTTCTAGGTTTTCCAGTTTGTTTACATATAGTTGTTTGTAGTAGTTTCTTATGATCTTTTGTATTTCTGTGGTATCAGTTTTAATGCCCCCTTTTTCATTTCTGATTTTACTTATTTGAGTCTACTTTTCTTTATTAGTGTAGCTAAAGGTTTATCAATTTTGTTTATCTTTTCAAAAAACCAACTCTCTGTTTCACTGATCTTTTGCATTTTTTAAAATCTCTCATTTGTTTATTTCTGCTCTGGTCTTTGTTATTTCTCTCCTTATATGGATTTTGGGTTTGGTTTATTCTTGTTTATCCAGCTACTTGAGGTATAATGTTAGGGTGTTTATTTGGAGTCTTTCTTCTTTTTTGATGTAGGCCTTTATTGCTATAAACTTACCTTTTAGACCTGCTTTTGCTGTATCCCATGGGTTCTGGTATGTTGTGTTTTCTTTTTCATTTGTCTCCAGGAATTTTTTGATTTTCTTCTTAATTTCTTCTTTGACCCATTCATTGTTTAGGAGCATATTGTTTAATTTCTATGTATTCATACAGTTTCTAGTGTCCCTTGTCTTGTTGATTTCTAGTTTTATTCTATTGTGTTAAACAAGGTAGTTGATTTGATTTCAATATTTTAAAATTAGTTGAGACATGTTTTGTTTCCTAACATATGGTCTATTCTAGAGAATATTCCATGTGCTGCTGAGAAGAATGTATATTCTGCAGTTGTTGGATAAAATGTCCTATAAATGTCCATTAGGTCAAGTTGGCCTATGATAGAGATTAATTCTCATGATTCCTGGTTAATTTTGTCTGGATGAACTGTCCTTTGCTGAAAGTGGAGTATTAATGTCCCCAACTATTATTATATTGGTGTCTATCTCTCCTGTTAGGTCCAATAGTAATTCCTTTATGTATCTGAGTGCTCCAGAGTTCGGTGTGTATATATTTAGAATTGTTATATCCTCTTGTTGAATTCTTCCCTTTATCATTATATTGTGACCTTCCTTATCTTTTTTTTTAACCTTTTGCTTGAAGTCTATTTTATCTGATATAAATATTGATATTTCTGCTCTTTTTGGTTTCCATTTGCATGAAATATCTTTTTCCATCTCTTCACTTTCAGCCAGTGTGTGTCTTTATTGGTTAAGTGAGTTTCTTGCAGGCAGCATATTGTTGGTTTTTGTTTATAATCCATTCAGCCACTTTGTGTCTTCTGACTTAATTTAATACATTTACATTTAGGTTTATTATTGATATACAGGGACTTGTTACTGCCATTTTGGTATTGCTTTTTTGGTTGTTTTGTAGATCTTTTCTTCAGGTCTTATTGTCCTCTTTTGTGGTTGAGTGGTTTTCTGTAGCTTTACATTTTGATTTCTCACCATTTATTTTTTGCATGTCTATTATAAGTTTTTTGTGTTATGGTTACTATGAGGTTTGCAAAAAACATGTTATAGTTATAACAAATCATTTTAGACTAATAACTTACCTTGGACAACTAAGAAAAAATTTAAAAAAACAAAGCAAACTCCACACTTCAGCATCATTCTCTCCCACTTTTTGACATTTTGTTGTTCCAAGTTACATCTTTTAATACTGCCTATCTATTATATAGTTGTTGTATATGTTATTGTCTTTTTAGGTTTATCCTTTAGTCTTTATACCAAGGATATAAGTGGTTTATTCACCCTCATAACATTGGAGTATTCTGAGGTTGTCTTTGTATTTACTTTACTAATGAGCTATGTACCTTCAGATGTTTTCTTGCTACTCTTTAACATTGTTTTCTTTCAGATCGAAGAGATCTTTTAAGCTTTTTTTTGTAGGGCAGGTCTAGTGTTGATAAATTCCCTTAGCCTTTATTTTTTTGTCTGGGAAATACTTTATTTCTCCTTCATATTTAAAGGTTACAGATACAGAATTCTTGGCTGACAGTCTTCTTCCTTCAGCACTTTGAATATATCATCTTATTCTCTTCTGGCCTGTGGGGTCTCTACTGAGAAATCTGCTGTGAGATATATTGGTGCTCCATTGAATGTTATCTGTTTCTTTTCTTTTGCTGCTCTCAGTATCCTTTCTTTGTCTTTGGTTTTTAATAATTTTGTTATGATGTGTCTTCAGGTTTTCCTCTTTGGATTGAATTTGATCAGCAATCTCTAAGCTTCTTGTATCTGGATGCTGTAATCTTTCTCCATACTTGGGAAATTTTCAGTTGTTATTTCCTCAAATATATGTTCTAGGTCTCTTCCTTTCTCTTCTTCTTCATATATGTCAGTTATGCAGAGGTTATTTCATTTGAGTGTATCCCACATTTGCAGTGTTTCTGTTTCATTTATTCTTGTTTTTTCTGTTTGCTCCTCTGATTAGATAATTTTATATGTTTTATCTTTGAGCTCACTGATCCTTTCCTCTGATTAAGTCTGTTGTTGGAGCTTTCTGTTGAGTTTTTCAAGTTTGATAATGTACTCTTTATTTTTAGAATTTCTGTTTGGTTTTTTTAAAAAATGATTCTATTCCTTTGTCATGTTTCTTGTACCTCTCCTGAATTTTTTTTCCAGATATCATTTAATTTTCTATCTGTATTTTCTTATGAATCCCTGAACATCCTTAAGAGGGTTATTGTTAATTTTCTGCCAGACATTTCACAGATCTGCTGTTCCTGTATGTCCATTGCTTATGCTTTGTTTATTTCCTTTGGTGGTGAAATATTTCTCTGTTCTTTCTTGATCTTTGTGTCTTTACATCGATGCCTGAGCATTTGAGGAGACTCTTTTCTAGGTTTTAGAGGTGGTTATCAGAGCTTTGTCTATGGTGTGTGGATTTTTTTCCATTCTGTGTTGGATTAATAGCTACCACCATCACTTAGACTTTGCCTGGAAACTATACGCTACTCTGTGGTTACTTCCTGAGTAGAGGAAACTTATTGTGGTGATCAGAACTTAAGCTCCATGCTTGAGATAAATTGCTGCTTAGCTGCTGATTTTCTGGGGAAGGCTTTTCTTGTGGATTGTTAATCACTTCCAGATCCGGGCTGAGTGGGAATTCTGGCCAGGGGCTTGAGTCTCTTTGGCAGATTGCACTCCCTGCAGTTCTATCACCCTGACCAATTTCCACTGAGACAAGCTGTCCATGCTGTGCTCCAATATTCC